>NC_067402.1:66848097-67204347 GCF_016432865.1 Antechinus flavipes | reverse complement strand
CTCAAAAAGACCTCAGTTGTGTAGAGTCTGTTCCTAAGATTGCTAGAGAAAAATAAGATGCACTAGTCCTGGAGAAGCTGGGTAGCTTTCATGCTCTGTGGACAGCTGCATGACATCAGGAGATCTAGGGCACATCCCAACCCCCCCACGCCCCCAACAAGGGCTGGGCTGGACGGCTCATGGCAGGACCATGGACTGAAGTTCTCGTCTTTGGAGAAGACCATGCCTGGGATCCCAGATCCATCACCTTATTGAAGCGTCCCCGCGCCTGTATGGCACCTCCCACATAGGAAACCTTTCATAAATATGGAATTGAATTAGACAGAGCCAAGTGTATTTGGGGGAAAGTGCCTCTGGAAGTTCATGGCAGGGCAGGAAGACTTTTCCTGACCAGCATAAAGAGCTCCACAGAGGGTACTGTGTGATAAGATTATCAATAATCCCACATGATATCATGTCGTATGTAATAAAACAATGCCCTCAATAGTGTCTTTAATAAAAGCAAAGTGACTACCCATAGAATGAAGACATTATTTTGTTGGAAGAGAACTCAAGACGGTTCAATTCTTAGCTTTCTGACCATTGAGTAAGTAACCAAGTTAACTAGAATTAGTTCTCCTCTCAAAAACATCCAGAGTGTAGCCTCCTCTGGTTGGCCATTCCTCTGTTTTATCACCTTAATGGTCCTTGGGAGATCACTTCTGCTTTGATTCAAGTTAGTTCCCTTTTGTTTGGTCATTCAAAAGGAACAAGTTAACCCTTTCTTTCTTCCTAAAACTTTTTAGCTCCTTAAAGGCCAATCAGGTCACTCCTTGATGGCCCCTTCTCCAGTTCGATTCAATTCTACTCAGTTCTTACTCTGGGCAAGGTACAATTTTAATAATATTTTATAGCATTTTAAAATGCAAAAAATTAATTTTTGTGTGCATTATCTCAGGTAGGTACTATCCTCCATTTTATAGATAAAGTGAAGCTCAAAGAGATTTATTACTTGCCCAATGTCTGAATGGGATTAGAACTGAGGTCTGCCTGGCTCCAAGTTCAGTATCAGGGGAAACTGTTTAAGGAAAAAGAAATCCCATTTGACTTTGATGATATAATTAAGGAGTTAATAATAATAATAAAATAAATCATTTGTATTGAGCTTTAAGATTTGCAAGGAGCTTTACAAATATTATGCCATTTTACCCTTTCAACAAATCTGGGAGGTAGGTATTATTATCTCCATTTTATAGATGAGGAAACTAAGGCAGGTAGAGTTTACATGACTCAATCTGGCTCACACAACTAGTAAACTTCTTTAGCTAAATTTAAACTTATTCCAGATCCAGTACTCTGCTTACTGTGTTATCTAGCTGTTTCTGCTAGTTCATCGACTGATAATCACATCATCTCTTCCTTCAACCTTTCTTATTGCCCAACTCTCTGCAATTCAAGTCTTCCAAAGTTGTACTAATAGTTCTAGTAGAACTAGTTCTGAGGACTGGGAGGCTTTCTTCCTGCTCCTGAAATCATTTTAGTACCCATGGAAAATGGCTAAATAAATTTTGGTAAATGAATATAGTGGAATACTGTGGTATTAACCGAGGGGTAGCTTTCATGCTCCGTGGACAGCTGCACGACATCAGGAGATCTAGAGCAAATCCCAACACACCCACCGCTCAACAAGGGTTAGGCTGGAAGTCCAAAAGAAGTTATAAAAAGAGTAGTTTCAGAGAAATCTAGGAAGACTTAGTATGAACTGATGCAAAGCAGAGTAAACAGAACTAGGAGAATTATTTATACACTAATAACATTGTAAATACACTTCAAAAGACTTAAGAACTTTGATGAATGCAAAGACCAACTTTGTATAATTCCAGGGTATCCATGATGGAGAAAGTTCACATCTTATTGGAGATGTAATAGATTCAATATGTAGAATGAAAGAAGCATTTCTGGATGTGGTCAATAAGAGAATTTTACTATGCATATTTGTTACAAGGACTTTACCTTTCTTTTTTTCCTCCACAGAAGTAGGATGAAAATGCTTGTTAATTAGGAAAAAAATTTAAAATAAAAATCATGTTAGTATAAGACAAACTCTAGCTGGAACAAGTTCTGTTTCACTAGGAAGGCAGAATTGAGTGATAGCAAGAAAGAGTAATTGAAGGGAGATAGACTAAAGTCTTGATTTGGGCCCTTAGGACTGGGGGATGTGTGTTCCTGAGTCTCTTGGGACAGTTCACCAATGTACCAGCTAACCAACATTTGAAAACCTGTTGTTTGGTCTGAAATAGCGTGTCTTCTGGTTGTTCTAATGAAAGAGATATGAGAGGTTGTAAGCTTATGCTTTTGAGTAGAGATGAAACCAAAGTTTACTTTGAAATGGGGAAAGCTTTTCAGGGGTGGTCATATGACCCCCAAACACAACATCATTACAATAAAATCTTTTTGCAAGGTAAATATATAAAGAGGCATTGCAAAAATAGTTACCTATATTGTATAACAATGTTTACTGTGAAGGTCTTTTAAAAATATTTGTTGTAATGCAAATAAGGATATCTTACTCATTTTAATTTCTAATGTTTGTCTTCATCATTTCCCAATCTTCCCATAATATGTCATATTTACTACCATTTATTGCATACTAACAGCATAATTATGAACTGTACTTCAGTTTGTGTAAGCCAGATGTTTTTAAAGTGTGACCTGTATTTTGATCAATAAACAATTCATTATCAAATTCTGAAGTCCCTGAAAAAATAACCAAACAGTTAGGTATTAATCTTATCTAAACTCTGGGGAAGAATGAGTCATGGTGGGAGATAATAGCATTATGGTAAGGCCAAAAAAGTACTAGAGATGAGTCACTTAATCTCTTTGGGTCTCAGTTTCCTCATCTGTGATGATCTTGATGACCTCTAAGATCCCTTCCAGTTCTAAATTTATAATTCTGTGTTTCTAAGAATCTTCCTACCGACATATATGCTTTAACATACTTAACATGTATTGGTCAACCTGCCATGGTGGGGGGAGAGGATGAGGAGAAAGAGGGGAAAAATTGGAACAAAAGGTTTGGCAATTGTCAATGCTGTAAAATTACCCTATATCTTGTAAATAAAAAGCTATAATTAAAAAAAAAAGAATCTTCCTACCTCCAAATTTATGTACTTAAATTCTACCTGGCTGAACATTGGAATGATTTTTCTGTTAGTTCCTTGTCAGTTCAAAATTTCAGTCTTGGGAAAACAGGTCAATTGTTATGTATAGCAGGTGATACAAGACATGACAGTCTTGAGAGGATTTGATCTATCTCTTCCTGGGCTCCTGACTCCAAGAGGAACCTCATCATCAGCTGGGCTCTCCATTTCCCTAGTGGATAGAAGTTCACTCTCTTAGTTCATGGTGTTTGCCTTCCGTCTTTCCCTCTGCAGAATTCAGCTCCACATATAGATAGGATAGGGCTTGGGCTACAAGCACTCCACAGCTGTTCCTGAAAGATGTATTTGGTAATAGCTTATTCAACCACCAAATGAAAGGGTGCCGGCTGGCCTGTGGAACAATCTTGGGGTGCAAGGCAGGGGTTTTCTCTGCCAGTCCTGCTATCGTTTTCTAGAGGGGACTCATTCGAATCTAATTCCAGGGGGTCATTAGGATATTAAAATTTCCTGTGGAATTCATAGTTCAGACTCCGGAGACCATCTATACCCTGCAGATGTAGAAGAAGTGGGGAAGGAGAAAGCAAATATTTTGGATATGGATATTTTAAAGGAGTGATTGATGAAAGATTCTTAACCTCCAGATCAGGTTTTAAAATATTGTTGATAATTTTCCTTTAAAATCATTTGTTTTCTTTTCATTCCTATGTATTTTATTAAATGTATTTTTAAAATGTGATTCTGAGAAGTCCATGGGCTCACTCAGTCTGCTATATGGGTCTATGACTCAAAAAAAGGTTAAGAACCTCTGCTTTAGATGGTTATCTGAGTGACAAGGGGCGAGCTGTTAGGCTTCCTTTCTGTTCTATCAACCCCAAGGAGGTTGAAGCACGTGTGCTTTTAAAAAATTCCCCTTTTTAGGGGCAGTTAGGTAGTGCAGTGGATAAAGCACCAGCCCTGAAGTTCAAATCTGGTCTCAGACACCTAATGCTTCCTAGCTGTGTGACCCTGGGCAAGTCACTTAACAATTGCCTGAGCAAAAATAAATATCCTTTATGGAAACCAACATTGTGGTCTCACTAGGGAGCACCTATCCAGCTGGCAGTAAGCTCCACGAAGACAGGGAATTAGATCGGTCTTATATTGCATCCTTAGCATGTGTCTTGTTCAGAGAAGGCACTTAATAATTGCTTGTTGACTCCACTGAAGTGTGTTTAGTGGGACCTGCTATCAGGAAGATAAGATAGTCCTCAGGGGTCTGTTGGATGATGTGCTTTAGGATGCTGGTTTGGATAGCTGGTCATGAGTAATCATACTAATATTTCTGCTGTTTGGGGGAACTGCAGATAAAACAGGCTCTGTCTGTGGGCCCTGATGGAAGGGGAAATCCCATGAAACCCACAGCTGCTGGAACCATTCTCTTCCTTATCTTCTAACTCTCTAGAACTTCCATGCTTTAGTGGTTCTAGCATTCTGGGTTCTTAGGGACTATTACTTATTACCATTTTTCCCCCCTCCTTCTTCTCCAATAGGAAAAGAAACAATACCCAGGAAGAGAGAGGATTGTTGAATCATTGATCTTGAAATCATAGGCTAAAGTTGTAAGGATCCCAGCAGCCATCTAGTTCAATTCCTTCATTTTACAGACAAGAAGAAAAAGGAGGCTGGGAAAGATTAAATGACTTAGTCAAAGTCACACAGATGTGAGTGCCGCAGCTGGGATTTGAACCTAGTTTTGCCTCTGGCTCCAAAGGCAGCACACTAACTTTACTGCATAATAATAATCCTATCTTCAAACTGTCTTAAATTCTGTCAGTCCGCTAGGCTAGGAATCAGCAAAATCTCTTTTGCTTTTTATTCTTTCTATTATTTTTGCAATCTGGCCTCCCTAAAAAGCTTTGAAATAAAGGCTGAAGGGAAAGAAGAGAGAGAATAAGCTTCCTCCCTACAAAGTATTTGATTTAGGACAGAAATAAAGCAGCCTCCAACCCACCCCACTCCCACTCCAAACAGATAAGCTCTTTGGGATCAGGGAGAGAGAAGGATTAACCCTGTTTATTTCTGCTGCTGAAGATAAAGTTGTCTTTTTTTCCACGAAAATAGTGTTAGGCTGGGATAAATTCAGATCAATTCAATGCAAGAAATATTTATTGGCTAGCTACAGGTGAGGCTGAAAGAGCTCAGGGAATACAGAGAGGAATTGAGCATAGCCCCTTGTCTTAAGGGAAGGAAGATCTGTACATAAATCACCAGGGCCAAATGTGGTAAATGCCGTCAGTGATGGAGAGGAGGGCTACATGGGGCAGGGGTGGTTGAGCTCACTTTTATCTGGGATGATCAGGAAAGAAGTCATGGAAGAGGAGATAATCTGAGGCAGCAGGGCCTTGAAGGAGAACAGAATTCTGGCAAATGGAGCTGGGACAAAGGGGATGCTAACCGGAAGGAAGAGCGTGGAGGATGGCAAATGATTAGTTTGGGTTGGAACATCAGGTGCATGAGGGAGACTAATGGGATAAAATATTGAAAACTAGATTGGAGCCAGATTATAGAGTGTTGAAAACCAGACTAAGGATATTGGACTATTTTTTTAAGCACCCTGGAGCCAGGGGAGCATCTGAACAGTGACGTGATATGAGAGGTTAGAATTGCTCTTATAATCCTGATAAGGAGAGAAGAAAATTCATAGAAACACACAATCAGAAGGGATCTCAGAGGCCGTGTGGTCCAAACAATCCCTCTACACCCTCTCCAAAAGAACTGCTATTTTGCCTTTGTTTAAAGACCTCCTGGGTTTCATTGCCTTCTGAAATGGATCATTGCACTTTTATATGGTTCTGTTAACAAGTGCTTCTGTATGTATATGTATGTATATATACATATACACAATATAATATGTACATACAATGGGGTATGTACTTATATGTATACAAACATGTATGTACAAGTCACAGACATACTTATGCATACACACACATATAAACACACAATATGTATCTTTATGTATATATATGAAAGAAGAAAAATAACTTTTTTTTCTCTGTATTTAGCATGGTAGTAGATGCTTAATAAATGCTTGTTGATTTGGTTTGACCTTCTCGTGTTGTGGTTAGAAAGATAGGTGTTGGATCTGGCGTCTGAACAATCCCATATAGGAGATTTAAATTTCTGGCTTTCCAGAAGAGCAGCCGAGAGCCTTTCCTGCAGCATCAGTAGCCTAGTCGGAGAGAAGCTGGCAGGACCCAAGACAGGGCAATCACTTCTTTACTCTCCTGTTTCCAAGAGGGGGATTTGGTTAAAATTATATCAATCATTTCAATTATTTGTAGTCCGGGGGTCTGGTGCCCTGGTGGGGTTCAGAATAAAAGCCACTTTCTCTGATCAGTCAAGAGAGGGTCACAGCTCTTTCAATCTGAATTCACTCCTGGCAAATGCTTGTTATAAACTCAGGGTGCAAACCTATTTGCCTAACGAAACAATAAACAGAAACCAGGGAAGTGATACAGACTAGAGTAAGCAGCAGAAAACACGAAAGAAGTTAGAGAAACCTCAGCTCCTCCAGAGAAAGTCCAGCCTTACTGTGGAAGTCTGGTCT
Source organism: Antechinus flavipes (assembly GCF_016432865.1). NCBI lineage: Eukaryota > Metazoa > Chordata > Mammalia > Dasyuromorphia > Dasyuridae > Antechinus > Antechinus flavipes. The sequence continues at coordinate 67,197,615 of NC_067402.1, read as the reverse complement.
CTGGGGGCACAGATGCTGGGCACAAGGGCCATGTTGGGGGTGCAGCCTCCCCCATATGTCTTCTGGGCAAGGACTTCAATTAGCCATTCAGTCATTGCCAGCCCCATCTCTCTCAAACTTCATTTCTCCTCCTTCTGCAATCCTCTCTCTGTTCTGCACACCCTGTCACAATGTCACTGGTTCAGATGTCTCTCCGCTAATTGTCTTATCTCTGAGCAGCATCAGAGGCTGGTCTAAGGGCACAAGCTGCCTCGGAGGCCGATATTATGTTTCTTTTGCACTGAAATCTTTCCCTCTCATCTTCCTGGCATCTCTCCTGCCATCTGCCTCGTTAAGGGTCTTGCAACGGGTCAGCACAGGCACCTAAAACCAGTTCCTTAGGACTAAAGGAAGGAACAAAGGGGGAGCCCAGCCTCCTGCAGTTTTTGTTCAAGGGTAAGAGGAGGAATGGGTCTGGGAAACTTCCTGGGTTTTTGTACTTAACTATCACAGAAGATCAATGGGAAGAGAATGAAGTGGCTATACTGGCTTCCAGATTCATTGGATGTATGTGGGCTCTTGCAGCTGGAGAGGAAGTCGGGAAACTCAGCTCCTCCACCCAGCAAGGCGGGCAACTCGGGCTGGAAAAGCAAGCAAGATCTTTCCCACGCTGGCCCCAAAGGCAGCTGCCCGTCCCAATCCCCAAGCCCACCTCCCAGGGCACTGGTACAGCCACTCTGCTGGTGGGCACAGCTGGGCACAGTGCTGCCCTCCGCTCTCCGACTCACTCTTCCTGCTCCCTCCAAACGGGGACCCTTGGGGTCACCCCAAACTGGAGAGCCAGACTTGGAAGCCTGATAGTCCAACGGGCACCAATTGAAAACCCCGTTCTGTGTGCTGCACTAACACTTCCAGGAGTCATAGACAAGGGAAACTTTGGGGTTTTCTTTGCTTCCTTTTGTACTTTAAAAAACTCAGCCCATCTTCAGTGCCATGGGGAACAAGACTATGTATTGGGGTATTGGCTCCCTGCCTTCCTACAAGTGGCTATTTCCTGTGTCCATGACAACATTTGGTCACCATAGTTGGGAGATAGAAATACAATAAAGCTACAAAGGAGGAATTTTTGGAAATTGGTGGGGTTTGGGCAGTAGTGTGCTGGTGAGTGTTGAGGCAGCTAGGGGGTAAAGTGGATAGATCGCTGGTGCTGGAGTCAGGAAAACCTAGTTAAATTGAAATTTGAACTTACTAGCTTCCTTGATTTACTAGCTATGTGATTCTAAGCAAATCACTTAACCCTCTTTGCCTCAGTTTCCTCAATTGTAAAATGGCCTAGAAAATGAAATGGCAAAACACTAGTATCTCTACCAAGAAAATCCTAAAACGCGGTCACGGAATTGGACACAACTGAACAACAATTGTTTAACAACTAGTTCTCCTCCACAAAGATGTATATATGACACACTTTGAAGTTTAATCTGCATTACACCATTTTCTTCTTCACTTTCTTTCTTTTTTCTTTCTTTCTTTCCTTCCCTCCTTTCTCTCTTCTCTCTCTCTCTCTGTTTCTTTCTTCCTTTCTTCCTTCCTTTCTCTTTCTCTTTCTCTCTCTTCTCTCTTTCTCTTTCTTCTTTCTTTCTCTCTCTTCTCTCTCTTCTTTCTTTCTTTCTCTCTTTCTTTCGTTCTTTTCTTTCTTTGTCTCTTTCTTTCCTTTTTTCTTTCTTTCTCTCTTTCTTTCCTTTTTTCTCTCTTTCTCTATTTCCTTTTTTCTCTTTCTCTTTCTTTCTTTCTTTCTTTCTTTCTTTCTTTCTTTCTTTCTTTCTTTCTTTCTTTCTTTCTTTCTTTCTTTTTTCTTTCTTTCTTTCTTCCTTCCTTTCCTGAGGCGATTGGGGTTAAGTGACTTGCCTAGGGTCTAACAGACAGGAAGCGTTAAGTGTCTGGGGTCACATTTGAACTCAGGTCCTGCTGACTTCAGAGCTGGTGCTCTATCCCCTCCTTCACTTTCTTAATTCTAAACAATCAACAAGGCAATAAATCAGATCTTAATTTGTAACATTTGCCTGTAACAAGGTGTAAATGAAAATTAACAATCAGCTCTCCAACTGACTCCAGCACATTCCTGGGTATAGGAGAAAGATGTCCAGACATGGGGTCACAAGGAGGCTTTGGTTTCTGACTTTGTACTCGCTAGCCATTCAGTCTTGGAGCTTCATCTTCTCCCATTATGATCTTGGTAGAGACCCTTCATCTCTAAATTTCCTCATTTATAAAATGGGGATAATACCAATTGGACTATTTACCTAATAGCATAGCTACGAGAAAAGCACTTTGTAAAAGAGATCCATGTGAGTTATTACAGGATTAATTATTCATTGCTGTTGATACAAGTCACAGGATCATAGAATTGAGACTGGGAAGGAACCTTAGAGATCTAACCCAATCTCCTCATCTGTGAGATGAGAAATCAGGTCCAGAGAAACTTTAAGTGACTCCTCTGAGATCCCACAGGAAGTAAATGGCAGAGAGAGAGAGAGAGATTTGAACCCATTTGGAGTCATCTGACCAAATAATCCCCTTCTCCTTAGAGCAGGCAGATTTTCTAGGTCAAACTGTACATTGAAATGGATCCATGACTTAAGGAAAAGGGCCCCCCCGGCCTGAGCCTGAGCCCTCCTGGATTACTGAGAGAGGCATCTGTGAGACAGCGCTTCCGAGGGGCCAGAATTCATCTGTGAGCCAGAATGAGTGGCCTGTGTGAGGACGGCTCTGTGAGCGATGAGCCCTGTTGGTGTTCACAGCTGGAGTCCCTTGGAAACAGAATTCACATCTGTCAGTCCCAAGGCGCCCTGGCTCAGTCCTTTAAAAAAATTTTATTTTTTTTTTTAAGTGCACGACCTTGGTCCCAAGGGCTTCCTCACAAATGAGGCCCCAGGATAAGTAGTTTTTCTGTTTAAAGACTAAAGAAGCCAAACAGAGTTTCAAACTATGTTCCTCTTTCTGTGTTTTAGGAGAAATCCTGTATCCCTTTTAAAAGCTCCTATTTAAAAAGTCCCCTGCCTGAGATGGCCAGCTCTGTGTGTGTGTGTGTGTGTGTGTGTGAAGGCAGGTCTGCTAGAAAGGCCCTATGATTACAATGACAGAATCAATGCAAAATGGCAGCTCAGGAGCCTTTGGGGTCCCTCGGGGGACCTTTGGTATTTTCCCCTGGGGATGAAGTGAATCCAAATGAAGATTCTTCTCCTCCTCCCCCCTCCCCCACATGTTCTTCCCCATGCTTTCCTTCAGAGTGAACCCACACAGTTGTCAAGGAAAATTCAGCCCTCAACAAGGTATGGGTGGGGAGAGGTGAGGAGGGAAGGGGAGGAGCACAGGATGCAGGCTAACTTCCAGGTATTCTTATAGGATTTTTACCGTCTTCCCCCCCCCTCCTTTTTTTTTCCTCTTCTTCAGAGCCAGGGTCACAAAACCTTTTGCTCTAATAATTCCTGATGAAAGGACCTGAGAGGAATTCTTCCTGTCTCAATGGGTGAAAATGCCCCCCCTCAGTCCCCTAGCCCATGACCTTGACCTGCAGCTTGGAGATGGATGGGGGTGGGGGAGGGCCAACGGGATGGGGAGGGGTGGGGCTCAGACCCTAGCCCGGGTCTGCCTGGCTAGCTGAGCCGCTCTGGCACTCAATGGGCAGACTATAATGAGTCAATTCTCCTGCCCTCTGCTATTTAAAACAACAGGTTCCTTCCTGTTTCCTACGAGCTGACTGAAGCTTCTTCTGTATTGGGAGAGAGAAAAAAATGCATCCACCCAAATAAAGTGGCTGTTCTGAAGCTGAATGAATCTCTGTCCCATTGGAGTCCAAAGGCTCCTGGCTGTTTTATCTGTACAGATGGTTGTAATTGGGTGTAGGGAGTGGGGTTCTCTAAGATGAGGTCCTAAATGCTTGGTTTATTAAACCGGGGAAAGCAAAAGGAAACCCTCCCTGCACTGCCACCAAGCCCGGCCCCAGCCTGCGTGGAAATATTAAGAGCCAGGACTCCAGCTGCAAGCTCGTTTCTTGCAAGGACACTCACATAGTCAAGCGTGGGCTCTGTTCTAGGAAGGATGAAGAGTCAGTTTGAAAGAAACTGGCCCTTTGCTCTTTCCAGGCTGAGGCAGGGAGGATGCTCCAGAGCTGCCTTCAAAGCCGCTTTCTTGGTTCACAAAGTGGGGATGTCAAGAACTCAGAAGTATGGCTGGCTGGCCATCCCCTGCCTTCTTTCAGGAAGGGATGGCCACGTCCAGAAGGACAGGAGCAGTCTCTCATTGCAGGGAAGGCAGCTCTGTAGTCTTCCTGACTCCAGCCTCCGCCCCTCAGACCCAGATCTGGGGTCTTTCCCCCCCCAAACAAAGGGGCTCCGTGCTCTAGAAAGAGAAACACTTTCAGAACACCGCAGTGGTGGAGTTGGGGCACCTTGAAAGCGTCTGTGAAAGCTCTCACTTCCTGCCTTTTCTGGCAGACCAGCTAAGTGACTGCTGGCCTGTGAGTGGCCAATAGCCACAGTGAGACAGGGTCCCCCTTCTTTCTCTCCCTGATTGATTTAGACAAAGGAGGGACTAGGGGACCTCATTGGTTTATATCATTTTGGAGAAGCTTTCCTTGGTCCTGGGTCCTCCTGACGCACGTTATTACTATGTTGTTTTTGTAGCAGACCTGAGATTTCACTGGTATAGGGAACTCCCGGTGAGGAACCTTCTTTCACTATGAAGACTGGCAACTGTTTGCTGAAAACTGTCTTCCTCAGGATCAAATAGAGGCTGGAACCCATGTTAGTCTGACGACTTTGCCATGATTATTACTACAACTAATACCACTAACAATAATAACATTTTCTATAGCACTTTGTGGTTTTTGACACACTTTACTTTTCTAATTTCTTTTTTAAATTTTGAACTTAACCAATACAATAAATACTTTCACATATGTTGTTCAAGAGAGGTACATGAAATGGCTACTGTCTATTATGTCGGAAGGAAGGAAGGAAATAGGTTTGTGCCAGGCTCTGTGTTGAGCACTTTACAAATATTTTCTCATTTGATCTTTACAACCATCCTGGGAATCAGTTGCTATTATTATCCCCATTTTGCAGATGAAAGACTGAAGCTGAGACAGATTAAGGGCCTTGTCTAGGGATACAGAGCTTTCTAAGGCCACATTTGAACTCAAGTCTAGGTCCAGAGCTCTATCCATTGCATCTCCTTATTTTCCCTAAGGCTTGCTTTTCTTTTTATATCCTTTATATTTTTATTTATTTATATTATTTATACTTATATATTTTTATATCCTTTATTATAAATTCCACGTGTATTTTTTTAAGCTGTCCTTCTTGTCTTTGGGTTAGAATTTATTCTCCTCAGAATACCAGCTTTGTGAAGAGACAGTTTTTTGCTGTCCCCACTTTGCAAATTGTTAAACAGAGGTTCAATCCAGGTCTGGGTTCTATGTCCAGCACTTTTTGTAGGAGACTAAGGCTAATAATAAACATTGAGGGGGGTACTGAGGTTAGCAGCACTTCCAGGGTTCCAAGTGAGCCTGGTAGAGATTGAGAATAGGGAAGGGGAGTTATAGAAATTCCAGATTAATCCTCTGGGAGTTAGAAGGAAAGGTGGGGCAGCACCCCCTACACTGTGAGGCTGCTCTACTGTGGCCAAAGATCAAGCAAGAGACTACTTGAAGCTACTTGAAATATTGGAACCTGATGAACATTGAGATAGAGATCAGGTAAGTCACAGAAACAAAAAAAAATATAAATAAAAGAACAATGGACTACACAAAACCCAGACCTCTCATTAGCTAACCAAAGCCCACTCAGTTGTGGAGGATCTCGCAGTGGGAGTCTCAGGAGTTGGGAGAGGTTAGCAAGGATGGAGTATACATGAAGATCTTTTGCTGGCACAGACAGAGCTATTTTGTTAAGGATCAATACTGCAGGAGATCACTTGGAGGTTTGGACCATGGCAACTGTCCAGTGCTGGATGAGTAGGTGGAGAGCACAAGAATGAGGAGGAAATGTGTTTCTTGGGCAAAGCAATTCCCCTGGCATATCCTTTGAGTTCTCATGACAGGAGTAGTGGTATGGTAAAAAAGCATTCTAACCCTGGAATTAGGAGATCTGGGTTTACATCTTGGCCCTGACATTTAAAATTTTGTATTACTCATATAATCATGGGTAAGTTTCCTCATCTGTAAAATAGAGATAATAGTCGTTTGGTGTATCCCACAGGTCTCTGTAGGGAGAAGAACGTGAATTATTAACCGATAAGAACCAATAGCAAGTTGCTCAAGTCTAACCAATTCATTACTAAGTAGACTGGACCTGAAGTTCTCCCCATGTCTTCCTTACTTCTTCATGTACTCTGCAATTCAATGATTCTAGTTTCTTTTTTTTTTTATTTTTTTTTTTTTTTTTGTTGTTGTTTGTTTTTTGGCAATCAGAGTTAAGTGCCACAGAGCTAGTAAGTGTCTGAGGCTGGATTTGAACTCAGGTCCCCCTAACTTCAGGTTCCAGCAGTCTGTTTACTGTACCACCTAGCTGTCCTGCTCCTTGAAGTTTTCCAAATTAAACATTGCATCTCCCAACTCTCATTTTCTCTATCTCTCTCCCTAGAATGCTTTCTATCCTCATTTCTACCTCCTATCATTCCCTGGCTTCCTTCAAGTCCCAGCTAAAACTCAACTTCCATAGGAAGTCTTTCCCAATCCTTCTTAGTTCTAGAGCCTGCTCTCTATTGATTATTTTCATATTTATCCTATATACATATTTGTTTTCATGCCATCTCCCACATTAGATAATGGGCTTCACAAGGACAGGAACTTTTTTGCCTTTCTTTGTATTCCCAGCACTTAGCACAGTGCTTGGCACATAGTAGGAGCTTAATAAATGTTGATTGACTAACTGACCTACATGTGACTGAGAATCTTCTCTCTAACCTCCTCATTGAATGACCATTCTCTTGTTCTCCTTAAGTAAGCAGGAAACCTACTTCTCAAGAAAGCTCATTCCTCTTCTAAATAGCGATAGGTGCTAAGAAATTTTTCTTTACATCACTCTGAAATTTGTTTCCTTATAACTTCTGTAACTTCTACCTATTGTTTTTGAGTGTTAAACAGAAAAAATCTAGTCCTGTTTCAAAGTGACAATTCCTCAGATACTTGAAGACACCTGCCATCTTCTCTTCTCTGGGTTAAACATAACTTCTCCTCCTATGGTATAATGTTGGGGGGGGGCTCTTCATCCTCTGTCATTTTCCTCTAAAAGTTCTTTAGGTCATTAATGTCCTTCTTCAAATGTGGTATCAAGAACTGAACACATAAAGACAACATATGGTAAAACATCTTGTTCTAGATGTCACAACTCTCTTGAAGTTGGTCTAGTTCCTCTTAGCATTTGCCATATTGTGCTTTTGACTTTTCAGTCCTTTAAAGTTCCAGAACTGGGTCTTCTGGTCCAAACATCTCTTTTTATAGATTAGGAAAATGAGACCCAGACAGCTGAAGACTTGCCCAAATTCACATGTTATTTGCAGATTTAATTAGGTGATCTCAAAGGACTTATCCCACCCCTGATTTCCTACATGCTCTGTTTATTGGGATCCATTTTAGGTGATGAGAACCCCGATCTCAGAAAGCAATTGGAATCCCCAAATTAAAGTCTGTCTGAAGTAGAAATTTCCTTGGCCTCCTGTGTTCTTTCTCAGCCTGAATCTGATCTTGTTGACATTGATTCCAATAGGAAAAGCCCCATCCTAAGAAAAGATTTGTGGTGTCCCCAGCTGCCTATAGGTTATTTGTGGTGGTCAGGGCTGCCCGTGGAAGTAATGCCCCACATTGGGATGGGCAAAAGCTGGAAGCACTTTATTAATTAGGGGCCAATTTTAACTTTTCACTGAGATCTTTGGTTTAAGGCCAGAACTCTGCTTTCTTCACAATCAAAAGTAGGAAGAATTTTTTGGAACCAAGTCATCTCTAACCATTTTCCTCTGAGCACAAATCTTTTCTTTCAGAGTCAAATTGGGACTAGCAACCTCTCATCTGTGTGTGTGGGGGAGAGAGAGAGAGAAAGAGAGAGACACAGAGAAAGACACACACACACAGAGAGACAGAGATACAGAGACAAAGACAAAAACAGAGACAGAGAGACAGAAGGAGGGAGGGAAGAAGAGAAAGAGGGCACCAATTCCTGAGGATTATTGTCCTAGGATTCCAGAGGAGTCCACTTGGGGGAATGCCACCTCCTTGGCTGGGGCAAAATGAAGAGATGACCTGGGGTGTAGCTGTAGCAGATGTGCCATCTTGTAGCCCTTAATTTAATGAAATTTTTTTCTGCATTTGCATTTATTTATTTAATAATATATTTTCCCCCCAATTACATGTAAGAACAATTTTTAACATTCATTCTTTTGGAATTTTGAGTTCCAAAGTTTCTCCTCCCTCCTTGAGAAAGCAAATAATTTTATATAAATTATACATGTGCTGTCATGCAAAACAGATTTCCATATGAGACACATTACAAAAGAAAACACAGACTAAAAAACCCCAAAATCAAGAAAAAGAAATTAAAAGAGTATGCTTCAATTTGCATTCAGATGCTGTCTAATGAATTATTCTTGCTAAATTAAGTTCTAAGCTCAGTTATTTTTTTAACTCTAGGAGTGCAAGCATTATTAGCTCCTTATAAATTACAGTACCTTGGGACAAAGCCCTATTCAAGTTGTACTAGTTACAACTTTTTCTCTCTCTCTCCTTTCTCTTCCCTTTCTTCTTTTTTGTCAATTTTTTCCCCTTCCAATTTCTCTCTTACTTTCCTTATCTTGTTTTTTAATCTCTCCTATTTCTTTCAGCCTCTCTCTTTCCTCTTCTGTTTTGTCCCCCTCCATTTCCCCTTCTGTTTCTGTTTTCCCATATCCTGTTAAATCCTTTTCTGTCTCTTCCCTTCATTTACTAAATTTAGTCCTTATGGAGAAGTTCAACATTAAATAGTTCAAATATCACATTTATTTGTCCCTAAAGAAGCAGGAGCAGAAGTTCTGTGCTTTCCACTGAATGGGGCTCCATAGGACTCGAGCCTGTCTATGTATTTATTTCCCCATCTCTGTTTTTACTTAGCAGTTATAAAGTATGGAGGGTAAGGCGTTTTTAAGAACAACAAAGTCATGGACAACTTTTGGGTGGGGAAGTCACACAGAGCCTCACCCAGGGAGGCAGAGGTGACACACTTGGCTCTGAACCTGGGAATTTTCCTCTGTGCTAACAAATGCATTGTCAAAACAAGCCACAGGTAGGCAACCCAGGGAACGGGTGAAAAATGTGATGGAGAGAGGTGCGATGACAGTTGTGTTTTCATAATGCATTCATCGGCAGGTACCCGAACAGCTGTTATGGGTCCTGGGATTTTCTGCAGTTTTTAAAGGTCACAAAGCTCACCAGAAGTATTACCCCTTATAAGCCACTCGTTGCCAAGGCTCTTTGAGGGGTCAGCACGAGTGTGGGGGATGCTACTTAGGAGACAAAGATCTCTGACAGTGTGAAAGGGAACACAACATTTGGTGAATACAGAGGTTGGCAAAAAATGCTAATGTCCAGGGAGAAGCTGTATGAAAATGATGGGCAGACTATTGCTCATTTGGAAATCACTTGTCTTTCCTGTGCTCAGGTGGGAGATGATAGCACAGGTTTTCAACAATGGGCACGTGGCAGCCCAGGATGATGCTTCATGGGGAAGAGGGCTCTGGGATTGTGCCCTGATGATCTTTCATATGCCAGTGGAAGAGCACATAGAATCACAGGATCTGGAGAAGTGAAGGATAGTTATCTTTTTCAACCCATCTATTTTACAGATGAAGAACCTAAGGCTCAGAAAGAGTTGAGGGTGTTTTTTGTGTGTTTTTTAAATTTTATTGTTTCTATTTTTCCCCAGAGAGACTGCTGGTTCCAAAGGAAGGAATCTAAAGTGCAATAATTCAAACCCAGGTCTTTTGTTTTAAGTCCAATTCTTTTTTGGTCCAGAAATATTTTGCAACCTGATACCATCCATTTGGATTAAATTGGGATCTTTGAGCCCCAAGAACCACCACTCTCTTCACCTAAAAGCTGAGCAAGGACTCCAGGAGAGTAAACTGGGACTCTTCCTAGGGATCACAAATGAAAGGTCAAATAGTTTCTTTCCAGTTCCATTCCAGGAAAAGTTAGACATACAATGGGAGAATGGGAAAGCTGAGTAAGACTTTTCTAGGAACTCTCTAAGGATTAAAAGGTCAAGAATCTTAAGGGAAATAACAACACACACACACACACATATACACATACACACATACATTCCATACATATGTGGATTTATACACACATATCTTATTTACTATGTGCCAAGCATTGTGCTAAGTTCTTTATAAATATCATCTCATTTTATCTTCAGCAAATCCAGGAATAATATTAAAATGTTATTATCCCATTTTAGAGATGAGGAAAGTGAGGCAAACAAGTTAAGTGACATGCACAAGGTCACACAGTCTGTCAATGTCTGAGGCTGGATTTGAATGCTATTCTTCCTGACTTTAGGCCTGGCTCCATCTAATGTACCAGTAGTGGGAAAAAAGTGGGAAGGAAGGGAATCTATCTGCATCAGATCTCAAACTATAATATAAATCTGTAAAATAGTTCATCTCTGAAATTCAGGAATTTTCCTTAGCTGTCTCTCATGCATGTCCTTTTTTACCTCTGCTTTTTGACTTTCCTGTCTTCCTATAAGTTCCAATTAAAATCCTACTTTCTACAGGAAGTCCTTTTCCAACACCTGTTAATTTTAATACTTTCCTTCTGTGTTATTTCCTATTTTTCTTGTATGCAGTTTGTTTATACATAGTTTTTTGCATATTGTCTCTCCCACTACATTGTGAGTCCCTCAAGGTCAAGGACTGTCTTCTTCTTCTTCTTTCTTTTCTTTTTTTTTCTTTTTTTTTTTTGGTTTCCCTAGCACTTAGCACACTCTCTGGCACATGGAAGTTACTTAAAATTTATCAGCTGACAATTGAGTTTTGATTAAAAAACAGGGAGGTCAAAAAGTTGAACAAGTTAAGTACATCTTTAGGTACATACTATATATTATTTAAACTCAAAGATAACAGTTGAGAAGATAAAAGATCATTAATAGAAAAACCTTCTGGGAAAACTGGAAAGCTATCTTGCAGAAATAAAGTCTGATCAACATCTCATCCCTTATACTAAGATAGAATCCAAATGACGACATGACTTAGACATAAAAGGTCACATCATAAACAAATGATAGGTACAAGGAAGGAATTACTTTTTGTTATGTATAGATAGAAGAGAGTTCATTGCCAAATAAAAGATAAGATCACAGAAGATAAAATGGAAAAGCTTTATTACATAAAATTTAAAAAGTTTTTGCACCAACAAAACCAATGCAGCTAAAATTAGAATGGAAACAGTTACATGAGGAAAAGATAATTTCAGCAAATTTCTCTGATTAAAATTTCCTTTTCAAGATATATAAGTAGTAGACTGAAATTTACAGGGAAAAAAGCCATTTCCTAACTGATAAATGGTCAAAGGAAGTTTAAAGGGAAGAAATCTAAGCTTTAAATAATTACATGAAGAAAAGTTAGCATTAACAATTAGAGAAATGCAGATTAAAGCAACGCTAAGATTTTACCTTATATTTGTTAGACTGGCAAGATCGATGAAAAAAGAAAATGATATGTTCAATCAATAAATCAACATTTATACAGCATCTTCTAGAAGTATTCCTGGAAAATGGATACAGTGATGCATTCTTGCTAGAGTTGTTAATTGTTCCAGCTCTTCAGGAAAGCAATTTGTAACTGTCAACTGTGATGTGACTCAGTAAAACCACTCCTAGGCTATATCCCAAAGAAACCAATGAAAGAGGAAAAGGATTTATATGTAAAAATATTTATGGAAGTTCTTTTTTGTGGTGGCAAAGAACTGGAAACCAAAGGGGTGCTCAGCAATGAGGGAATAGCTAAATTATATGAGTGTAATGAAATATTAATGTCCCATATGAAATGATGAAGGGAATGATTTCAGAGAAACATGAGGAGGTTTCTGTGAACTGATGCAGAGAAAAGTGAGCATACCCAGGAAAAGAATATGTATATTAATAACATTGCAAAAATGAACAATTTTGAAAGATTTAAGAACTCTGACTAATATGGTGGCCAGCCATGATTCCTGGAAACCAATGATGATGAATATTACTCACCTCTTTTCAGAAAGGTGATAGAATAAATATGCAGAATGTGATGTGTTTTTTTTTTTTTTGACATGACCAATGTGGGAATTTGTTTTCCTTGGCTATATATAGATAGAGATATGTTGCAAAGATTTTCCCATGGTGCTGCCCATTTCCACTCCCATTAGGGTGGGAGAAGAGACATGGGAGAAAGAGAAAATAAGTAATTGTTAATTGAAAAAAATAAGATTTAGCTTTAAAAGAATGAAAATATTAGAAGACAGTATTTCATGAAAGATCTGTTGAGAAAAGCTTCTTCCTACTCTGGTACTAATATGGATGTGTACCTAAGTATGCTCTTGAATGGCTGAAACAGGAACAATTTTTTTAATAAATTTTTTTTCAACTTTCAAGCATTTATTTTCTCTTCCTGCTACCTTCTCCACTACTAGAAAAAAAAAACTTGACAAAAATTCCCTCATTGACCATGTCTAAAAATGTCTGTCTCATTCTGCATTTTTAATCCATCACCACTCTGTTGGGAGGTGAATCATATGGATTATCACTATGTTTCTAGTGTCATGGTTAGGCTTTGAGCTGTCTAGAGTTCTTAAGTCTTTCAAGATTGTCCATTTTTACAATGCTGTTACCATATAAATAAACAGGAACCATTTTTAAATAGTATGGTTTCTGTGAGTACTAACATCAAAAGTTTAGGACAACAATGACAGACACTTGGGGGCTAAAGGCCTTCCAAGGTAGAAAGTTTGATGAACCATTCACAATGGTTAGTGACTGGGGATGGAGAGAAAAGGAAGCTCTTTAGGAAAAGTAGGAGGTGAGAATGCCTTTTAGTCCAGGTTAAAGGATCTGCAGGACAGTTAGGAGGACAACAGTTAAGTAGTCCCAAAGAAGTTACAAAAATCTTGAAAAGTGAGAGAACAGAAGGAAAAGAAAATCCTTGTAATATATTCAGTTAAGCAAAACAACTTGGGGGAAAGGAGAAAAATACTTATTGATTGGAAAAATTAAATTTTGACTTTTTAAAGGAAAAGTAAGGGAATATCTTATAAAAGCTGATCAGGGTTTGCTGTTGGAGGAGATTGTTCTGTGTAGCAGTTAGGGACAGATTTACCCTTTGGATTGTTAGGGGTCCCATCTGATATTGAATATAAGGCCTGGATCAGAAATTTGTTAACTTTAAAATTAAAAATATTTTGATAACTATATTTTAATATAATTGGTTTCCTTTGCAATCCTATTCATTTTATTTTATGCATTTAAAAATATTATCCCAAGAAGGGGTCTGTCCCAAAGTTTCACAAGACTGTCAAAGGATTCATTATACCAACATGGTCAAGAATCCCTGGCTTAGAGAAATTGGCCAGAGCTTCCTCAATCACCAAGGGATTGAAAGAGAGGTGAAATCAAAAGTAGAAATATGTAATGAAATGAAGAAGCAAAAATCTGTAAATACCTGATTAACTCGAGTTTAGCAAATAACGGATGCATAGAAATTTTTTTTGGATGAGATCTGTGATTTCATCAGTAAAGAAAAACTCTCAGAGGATATTCAAGTTTCCTGGAAGATGGGTTAAATATATGTTTGAAGCAGCACCTGATTCCCTCACTAGCTGTTTCCCTTTTTTCGCCACTATTTTCTTTTAATTATTTCTGTGTATATCACAAGTATAACAATATTTTCTTATGTTGAGTAAAGCTTCCGACTTCAACACATGTTGTATAGAATGTCACTGTAGAGGATGATGACTTTGTAAAATAATTCCTATTTTTGGGAGGCAGTGTCTCCCAAATTACCAGTAAAATGCTAATAAGCTTTCTGTCTAAGTGTGCTGGGTCATAATAACCAGAGAGAAGACTCTACCCCAATAATCCTTTTCTGAGAAAGAGAACAAGGTTCGATAGGATACAAAGAGATATATAATGTAGAAGACCAGAAAAGGACTGAGATTAGAAGCATAAGGCTGAAAGTGGATGAAAGCTGAGGTGGTAGGGGAAAGAGAAAGAAGGAATGGCACTGTAGGAGGACACAGCATAGAGGGATGCAAGTTTATTTTTTCTTTTCCTTTTTTTAAGGCAATCAGGTTATGTGACTTGCTCAGGGTCACACAGCTAGCGTCAAGTATCTAAGGCTGGATTTGGACTCAGATTCTCCTGACTACAGAGCTGGTGCACTATCCACCAGTTTCTTTTATCTTACATCAACCAGATTGTTTCATACTCAGTTTTTTTTTCTCCCCAGTCCTGTAGAAAAACATGCAATCAGTCCAGAGACCAAAAAAGGGAAAAAGGAGAAAAGGAAAAAAAAAAAACCAAACATGAATCCACCACACATTTTGTCACTGCTTTATGATGTCATGCTTTCTCCTAAATAGTCTGTTGCCTGCTGAAGTTCTTCCTCAAGCTTTCTCGAGCTAGGACATTGAAGCTGTTGCTTGGCAGCCTGAGAGATGGAAAGTTATTCCCCTTGGCACTTTTTCTTCCCTCTCAAGAAACCCAGAGCCCTTCAGAATACCTGGATGATGTCCAGAGCTCCCCAGCCTGGAGTTGCTGCTGCTAGCTCTTAAAAACTGTATAATCATCTCCCAAGGAGGCTTGGGTTGGCTTCTTGCACTTGGTTTGAGATTCCTTCTTCCTTTATAAAATGAGGCTGGTGATCTCTGGGGTCCCTACCCAGGGTAAATTCAAGCATCTCATCTGTGCTCCTTCTAAAAAGGACATACTTGCTCCATTTCTATGTCTAGGAGTTCCCCTTTTCCTTTCACGTTTCCAAGCTAGGGTAACCTTTCTCTCCCCATAGATCCAAGCCCTTCACTTCCGAAAATGGTGGCCTTTTCCGTCCCCTTGCCCTTTGGGAGGATCTTCTGTTTTCCATCCTCCTGTGACTTCAATTCTTCCTTTTATGCATTTAAAAATATTATCCCAAGAAGGGGTCTGTCCCAAAGTTTCACAAGACTGTCAAAGGATTCATTATACCAACATGGTCAAGAATCACTGGCTTAGAGAAATTAGCCTTCTGAGAAATTGCTTAGTTTAATGGAGAGAATAAGGAACTGAGTTTGAAGTTACTTTCTTTAGAATAAGGAAGAGAGCTGAGTTCAAATCCTAGAAGATAATGATGTTGGGCAAATCATTTAAACCTTCTGTGCCTCAGTTTCCTCATCTTTAAAATGAAAGAGTTGGAAAGTTCTATTCCATCTTTAAATCTACTCAGCAGGTTCCCTAGAATGAATTCTCCAGAGATTCCCCAAAGTTCATGCAACTCCTTTCACAAAAACCCTTCCTCCTTGAGCTTCCATATACTGTTTCTTTTCAGGACTGATGGAGAAAGTAGAAAGCCTGCAACAGCCAAAGTATTAAGATTTTCCATAGTACTTAGCAAGATCCAGACCTAGAGAGACTCAATAGGGAGGAAATCTGTGTTTGCCTGTCATGCCTTCCAGTCCCTGAGGATTCTGGCAGGACTGGGCTTTCTCTTAGTTCCTGCACCTTAGCTTTGGCCAAAGTGCATTCCACCCTCTCCAATCCCAGAGGATCCTGGAATAATGCATTTCCCATCCTGAAGAGCAAGCCGCCTGCGTGGGCTCCTTGCTGGGCTATTGCAGGGCCGGAGGAGGAGGAGGCAGAGAGCAGGAAGGAGATGAATGGAGGGATCAGTGGGGGCTTTGGCTTGGGATCTCCACTCCTCCCCCCTTTGCTGAGTTTAAGGTTACATGCCTCAAGCCAGCTTTTCAATGAACACTCCCTTCCCTACACCACCAGTCCAATGCCTACCCAATACCACATGTTACAGGGAACCTTCCGCATGTGACTGGTCCGATGGGAGAGGTCTAAAGGGGGCACAGAAGGCTCCCTTGGGGAATATGTGTAGGAAGGAGAGCACTGCTAGGGGTGTTTGGGAAACTAGGGTACACTGGAGTAAAGGTGAGACTTTCTGCATCTTGAATGCCTTTCTTCAATTAAAAAAAATAGAAACTCTCACATAGACCACAACCCCCCTTCCTTCCCTCTTCTCTTTCCCCCTACGCACAATATTTAAGGCAAGTCTGAAGGATTTTGTTTTGAAAGCTGTTCTCTGCCCTTGGGTCAAAGCCAGGGGAAGTAGAAGCATTCAAGGGACCCCTCAGCACACCCACACCCTCCTTCTGCCATGTTTTTACCTTGGGTATCCCCAGCCTGGAGTATCCAAGACCTCAAGAAGTTTGAGCATTTTCTTTATAAGTTCTTTGTAACTCCTGCCAATGTCATTTTAATTATTTCTTCCAAAAGAAAATAAAGTCAGTTAGCCCAGAGATGAGTGGTACGTACTTAAAATCTCTTTAAAGGCGGAGAAGCAAGAAAAAATTCCTCCTACATGGATTTTTTTTTAATAAACATCACAATAAATAACAAGTATCTCAATCTACGGCTATAAATAACAAGTAATGTTTCCACTCAAGATTTACACAAGCGATTGGGTTGGAAGGAGCCCCCTGCCTATTCCTGGACTTTCTGGCAGGTCCTATAGCATTACCTAAGCCTCATTGTTCTGGGCTGGTGTACTTGGGTATTGAGCTCAGAGTTTGTTTTTTTGAGGCAGATCCTTCCTATGTCCAATTGCTCCCTGCCCCCACCCAGCAGACATTCTTTACAGTCTTTCCCGTTAAAGGTCTACACCTGATGGAGAGGTTGATCTGTTACTGGTTTCCTTCCTGTAGAACTTACCCAGCCCAGCCTTCACCAGTCCCAGAACAACAGAACCGGAGACCTGCACTCATCCACACGCTGCTTGCATGTGTGTGTGTGAGCTCTCTCACACATACACACGCAGAGCAGCTGAACAGATGTTCTCCCTCTGTTTGGATAATCTGTTTTAAAAACAGTTCATATTCACCAACTGTTTGGATAATAATTGGCCAAGTTGCTTGTGATGATTTTTCGGGGTTACTTTTTACCCAGACAAGTGCCATACAGGGGAGAAAAATGCAAGATAATAATTGAAAAGTATATTGGTATTATTACCATTTTCCTTTTCAGGAGAGGGACCACTGACTAATGGAAAAAGAACCACCCAGGAAGATATGGTTGAAAATCCTGTTCCTAACACACACGGGTTTATTTAGCATTCAGAAAGTCACTCAGTTTTTCAGTGTTCTGGGGAGTTCTTCTAAAATTCCGAAGTTGCAGAGAAAGGTGGCAACTTGCATTGGGGTTATCTTCTCTCATCTAGGAGTTTCCTAAAATAATGAACTCACAAATCCAGCTCCAATCCAGCCTCTCACTCGATCTTCACCAAACGTTAGGATTTTCATTTATTTTTAAAGCTATAAAAATGAACCAGACCTCTTGCTTATCTTGGTCTCCTTCGATGCATCCATAAGTTGGAGTGGAAAAGTTTTTTCAGAATTTGAGAAGGACTATATGACTAAGTATTTGGAATATTATGTAAATGTCCCCTCAGCACCTAAATTTGAAGTTACCGTCCCTAAAAGATCATAAAACAATGTATTTGAATCTGAAAGGAACCTCCGATGTCACCAAGTGTATCTCCTTCACTTTAGAGATAAGAAGGTTAAGGGATTTTCCATTAGTAAATATCTGAAGCAGGATTTAAATTCAGTTCTTTCTGACTATCCTTTCATCTCCATGCTGTCTCAGTTCCAGGTTGCTGGGGACTCCATTCCCTCCAAATTCGAAACTCCTCCTGTTTTCTTTAAATCAGATTATCCTTCTTGAAAACATCTGCCTCATCTTTGCCTTCTGCTTCCCCTTGTTGTCTACTTCCAATCACTTGTCACCAAATTCTCTTCACTTTCTTTCACACAGATTTTCAAGTCCATTTTTTCTTTTTGTTTCCCATGGCTACCACCCAAGTTCAGACCCTATCACCATCATGATAGATTTATAATTGATTTCCTTGCCTCTCGACCCTCTCCCATCAATCCTTCCTGTTCCTTTGCTGCTTGAGCAATCTTTCTAAAGCAAAGCTCTGATTGGATCATTTGCCTATTTAAAAACTACCAAGAAATTCCATTGCCTGGAGAGTAAACCTCAAATTCTTTAGTGTGACTGAAAGACCATGATAATTTGGTCTCAATTTACCTTATCATTCACTATTCCCTTATATGAATTTTGCCTTCTAACCAAACTGGGATACTCATTGTTTCCTGAACATGCTTTATTTTATTTCCTTTTTTTGTGCCGTTCTTTCCACCTGAAATGTCCTCTTCCTTTATCTTTGCCAGACCATGCTTCAAGACCCTGAAGAAATACCTCATCATCCAGGAAGTCTCTCCTGAGCTCAGTTTTTCCAGCCACAGGAAATCCTTCATCATCTGAATTCCTATAATACTTCCCATTGAATGTTAATTCTAGACCTTTTGATATATAACCCAAATTTCCTTGTATTCTAATTAGTTGTTTATATGTCATATCTCCTCTATTAGAGTGTAAACTTCTTGAGAGCAAAGAATAAGCAAAGGGTGCCCCCAAAACACCTTTTACAATAACTTTCATGTGGTAGGCACCTCTGTGCCCTAATACTTGAAGAATGAAATGAAGATCTTAGCTTGGACTTTGGGCCATCCGATTCTGATTTTCCCTGGCTTTAAACACAATCCCTCATTCAGTCAGCTACTGATCAACATTCATAAGAAGAACTAAGAAATGCCTCTGACCTAGTTAAGGAAAAGAAAGGACTAGAGCTTTGATAATTTAGTAATATGCCATGTTTCCCTTAGTTTCTAAGACAATTCAGCCTCAGTTATTTCTATAAAAGTGATTGAGTGGAAAAAAGCATATAAAATTCACAATTTTGTGATTGATGACCTGATGTCTATAATGTATCTGGTAGATGTATCAAGTCCTGAATATGAGTGGCTTGTGATGCCCTCTGTAATAGCAAAAATACCAGCAGAAAAATGAACAAAATAACTTCCAATTTTCCAGACAATTATTGGAAACTTCTACCTTGTCAACAGAGGGTCACTGTAAGACCATCAGAAGATGACCACCAGAAGATGCCTGTTGGGCAGGCAATCAATTCATCAAAAATATCTGGAGAACACAGCAAGTCATCACAAGCATGTCAGCCAATGGAAATCACAGAACCACAGTTCTAGTTTATTACTGTGTGAGACCCTGAGAACATATGAATAAGTTGTTGGCATCCAAGTAGCAAACACTCAAACCACTGAAAGAATCTTCAGTGATTCCATTACTGGATAATGCAAAGTGCTCAGCTTTGCATTTAAAGTCATTTTACAGCCTAGCTCTAGTCTATCCTAATTTCATTTTGGCACAGTGGATCAGCCTCGTACCTGAGTTCAAATTCAATCTTTGTCGAACTTATTTTATTTTACAACATGGCTAATATGGAAATTTTTTTGCATGACTTTGCATGTATAATCAATATCATGTTGCTTGCAAGTGAGGGAAGAGCAGGAAGGATGGAAAGAATTTGGAACTCAAATTTTGAAAAAATATAAATGTTTAAAAAATTATTTAAAATTCACCTGGGGAATTTTAACAAAATAAATTAAAATATAGTTTAAAATAAGCAAAGATCACCTCCTTCAAGATAATTTTTTGATTCTCATATATATATATAGTTCTGCCTAGAGCAAAGAGTATTTGAAGGAAAGTAATATATAAGCAACTTAAAAAATTAGGCTGGAATCAAATTATAAAAGGCATTAAATGACAAACAGAGAAGTTTATACATTAACCTAAAGGCAGTGAGAAGCCTCCAAAGGTCTTTAAGCAGAAAGGACGACATGACTGGACCTGTGTTTTGAAATGTCATGAAAGGTCAGCTGAGTGGGGATGGATTAAAGAAGGAAAGAACCCAGAGCCAGAGGGACCCAGAAGAGGCTTTGGCAATATTACCAACAAAGCATCATGAGTTCAGAGTGAGAAAATGCTTCAAGACTCCCAGTGGAAGTCGACAAGTGGACAGATATTGATATTATTCTTTTACAAACTCTTCATCTCCCCTCATAATACTTGGGTCTTGATCTCTTGGTGTCATGTTTTATTCCATAGGGCTGATTGTACACTTGGAGAGATAATCTCTCTTTCTTTCTCAATTCCTCAGATTTTTCACCAAATGCTCCTTAAACAAATAGTTAATTATAAACATCACCTCCACACATACAAAAGATGAGAGCAAAATCCAATATACAACTCTTATATTTTGGTGAGATTTACTGAAAGATATGAGTAATGATAGATGGTTTATAGTCAACCAGGTCTCCAGGGCAGGGGATTGTTCAGGCTTAAATAATGAGAAAACTCCACTTCAAACATTATTCCTTATCAGAATGATACTGTCCCACTCCTCCAGCTATTTAGAGGTTATTGAAGATTTGAATAACTGGCCAGGTATCACTTGCCTGAATTTGAGGTCAGTGTTTTTGGAGCACCCTTTGGCCCTGGCACATAAGTCTAACTCATGGATAGTTTTTTCCACGCTCAGATGAGTCTGTAAGGCAACTTAGCCTCTGCACATATTCAGCACCTCAACAGCCATAAATGGGAATGTCTCTTGTCTGGGGAGAAAACTTGTGATGAGAAAGTTCTCCTGACTCAGAGATGATATACAGTGTGTCTATGATCAGTAACAGTTACTGTCAATAACACCGGGAGATGGCATTTTTCTCAGAAGAAGCATTTTGCTCAGCTTGAATACTAATGGCATGACCTTGAAAGAAGTTAGAACGGAGCAGAGAGAGGAAGGAAGAAAGAGTCAAAGCTTTTTGCAGTAGTGACAAAAAAAGGGAAAAACCCCACCTGTTCTAGCATATAGATTTATGAGGCTACAAGTTATACTTCAAAGAAAATTCTCAGCTTTTAATACATAAATAGAACGGATTAGAATAAACCATACTTAATTGAAAAGGTTCTTCTACTTTGCAAACGATCTCCCCAAGATTGTGTTTTGTTTTGAATACATAATAAGTAATAGCATTGCCAACAATAACACTATAAACCTGATCCATCCCTTACTTCCCTTCTACAGATGGAGATTTGTACCTCAGTGGTGTCTCAAACTATGGAGTGAGTCATAGCAATCAAAATAAGATATTGAAAAAAAGGCCACCCAGGATATGTTATAAAGGGTTTTTTGTTTGTTTCTTCTTAGGGAAGGATCATATGCTGTGGTTGACTTTCTGCAGAGAAGGAGGAAAGAACTTGAAATTCATTTCAAGGTGGAATATAACTACTGTTTCACTAAAAGGGGAAAAGAGACTCATCCTTTTTTAAATTCTATATAGTAACTGCATTTTAATAAAGCCTATTTTTTGTTTCATTGATTAGTTAGTTGGTTAGTTTGAGGCTTGCAGGAAAAAAAACAAACAACAACAAAATGCTCCCTAGGAAAGCGTTAGAAATTGGCTAAATTCAGATGTTTACTGGGTTTCCCTGAATAGGGCATGAGCCAAAGAGTACCATGACAGAAAATATTTCTAAATTGAACCCAATCTTTATGAACCCAGAGTTTTGGTAACGGTCCATTTTGGGAGTCAACAACTTCCCACATTTAATTACTTTATCTGTCAACAAGGTTTCTCTTAAATCTAACCTAAACCTGTGTCCTGTTTAGTTTTCTGTGGGAAGGGAGAACAGCTGGTTAATCTTCTCCTAAGTGCTTATATGTTTGTGAAAAGTTAAGTAAGCCATAAGCTTCTCCACTGCAGGCTAAATAAACTCAACTCTAACCTTTCTTGGTTGACCTTATTTCCCAGAAAGATTTCATTTTTAAAAATTCCTTTAATCGTTGTACCTGACACTTACATAGTACATTACATATCCCATTTCGCTTAATCCTATGAGAGAGGCTGTATCATTATCCCATTTTATAGACAGCAAGATCACAACATTAGGAATAATTTACCTCCATTTTTACCAATGAAGAAACTTAAGACAGGTGACATTAAGTGACGGCCCCAATGTCACTAAGATGGAGGCAGAGTTACAATTTGGAGTCGGGTCTTTTATTCATTATACCAGACTTCCCCTCAAGTAATCTGAGTCTTAGGGATATTGAAAGCCTTTGCCTAGATTGCATGACAGCTAGGTGATATAGTAGGGGGAAGGGAGGAGAAGGGAACAAGCATTTATTAAATGCCTACTATATGCCAGAAACTTGGCAAATATGATCTCATTTTATTCTCACTACAATCCTTCAAGGTAGGTGCTGTTTTATACCCATTTTTACAATTGAGGAAACTGAGTTAACCAGAGGTTAGGTGGCTTTTATAGGATTACACCACAAATTTGAATTTGGGTCTGTGACTCTAGACTAAGCTCTCTTTTCACTGGGCCATCTAGCTAGCTTGGAGTCAGGAAGATCCAAATTTAAGTTCAACTTCATACACTCACTAGCTGTCTGTCCTTGAATAAATAACCCTTCTCAGTTTAATCATTTTTTAAATGGGGATAATAGTACACCCCTAGTTGTTCTGTGGATCAACTGAGATGATAGATAGAGATCATAGTTTGCAAAGACCTCTATAAATGTTATTATTATGACTTGAGCCCAAATTTCTTTACTGGGAAGTTCAGTGCTTTTTTGCAATGTGTTACTTTTAAAAATATCTTTTATTGCTCCGCATGGGACCACCTTCCATTTTTGTATATTCCTCTTACAACTGGGAGACCAAATGCTGGGCTTGTTATTCTAAGGGTCTCACCAAAGCCAAATATGACAGAAGGATTGCTTCCTGACTTCTTCATGCTTGTACTCCACATGGAGTTGTTTTACTTTTAAATCCAGGTTCTTTCATTCTTTAAACAGTATTAAATCCTTTCTGCCTGACCCTGTCAGAGAGTAAATCCTTATCTCCTTCGCTCTGTGCCCACCAAACACACAGTCACTAGGGGAGGGGGTGGGGTTAGAAAGAGGCACCAGATCTGAGATACTGTAAGAATAGTCCTTGTTGGTTGGATGGAGCATCAGCCCTTAAGTCAGGGGGACCTGAGTTCAAATCTGGTTTCAGACACTTCACACGTTCTAGCTGTGTGACCCTGGGCAAGTCACTTAACCCCAAATGCCTCAGAAAAAACAAACAAAAGAATAGTCCTTGTGGTTGGGGGAGGAGTGATTTCATTGAATTTCAAATGAATTTCAAAGTAAAAAGTTCTTAAGAGGGATGGAAAAGTAAAAGAAGCAAACATGATATCTGTTCACTCATGCTCTGACTTATCCGTGGGTATCTTTGATTATCAGTTCACAGAATTGCCTTCATCTCGTCATCTGGATGTGAGATGGGAGGCAGCTGAGTTGATTCAGTGCTGGAGCTGGAGTTAGGAGGAGTCGAGTTCAAATTTCCCCATAGATACTTATTAACTGTGTCACTCTAGGCAAGTCATTTAACTTGTTTGCCTCAGTTTCCTCATCTGCAAAAACTATCTCTTAGGTCTGTTGTGAGGATCAAAGGAGATCGTAAATTGTAAAACACTCGGGTATATATATATATATATATTATATATATATATACATATATATATATATATATATGTATATATATATATATATATATATATATATAATATATATATATGACTTAGCATGAGTTCAGCCAAAACTCCTAATTCAGCAATTAGCCCCAGCACTGGAATAAGAGTGATAGGAGCAGTGATAATATATGATACACTTCTACTCTGGGAAGAAGACCTATCATGTCGTGTTTCAGGAAGGGGTTATGAAGGTGGGGGACAGAGGGCAGGCAGACTGTTTTTTTTTTTTCAAGCTGAAGTAAATATCCTGTCCAGAGCTCTCTCTACACACAGGGAAATTTTTCTAAAAATCTGACATGCTTTCTGCCCATTGTGTCCGAACTGCTGGCTACCTCGCGGGGTGACCCCTAGCAGGAAGCAGCTGGCCTTAGATGTAGACAACTGATCTTTGCCAGATGAAGACTCTGGGGATGTTTCACTAGACCCTTTGTTTCCTGTCCTGGGGAAACTCTGGTCCCCCGAAGAAACCATCATTGACCCCTTCTCCACCAAAGCGCTGCTTAGCAATCCTGACAAGAAATTTCTGTGCTTGGTGCACTGATGTGAATGGAATTCACTCCCCACAGGGAACTGACAGGGCCTAAGTTTTTCTGTCTTTAAGGATGGATCCAAAAGCCATCTGTTTTCCCAGAGTTTCTACCCAAGTGACTGCTAGGGGATCTCTTGAGGAAAATAAGGAGCAGAGTGACTCTAAGTTCTACTATTTCCTCTCATTCAGAATGTACTCCAGGTGAGAGCCTTTATTATAGTTTCAAAATCCACATTGTTTTTATCATTTGAATAACCTCTCTGGATTGCATCAAGTATGTGTCTTACTCAGGATACTTTTTGCAAAAGATCTCCTTACAGATTTCCAGCGTTTGGGGATTTTAGGGGATGATCTTTCTGAATGATGTCAATGATGCGGGCCCCTGGTTCTCTGCATATGGATTCTTGGGATTTCTGCTCTTTTTCCTTTCAATACAATTGTATCAAAATCCCTAGGCCAAAAAATTCAGCGTCATTTATTCACAAATTAATCTTTGAAGGGCACTGTGTTGGATATAGGACAAAGCAAATTCCCCAGACACTGGAAATGCGATGTGGTGGATCGAGGACTTGCCTGGGAAACAGAAGACCTGGAATGCAGCATTTCAGAGCTTAAAGGAAACTTAGAGATCATTTAGTTTAGTTCCTTCTTTTTGCAGATAAGGAAACTGAGGTCGCACAATAACCAGCTCAAACAGAACCAGCAGAGCTATATTTAAGTCCTTCTTCTGATACCAAATTCAACACAAATTTTAGACCTGCCTTTGATGTGTACTGGATGCATGGCCTCAGTTTCCTGATTTATAAGCTGAGGTGATTAGACAAGAGGGCCACAAGATCTTTTTTCAGATGAACATCTATAATCCTATCACCATATCACATGGTTGTTATAAGGTTCAAATGAGAGAATGGCTACAAGACACTGTAATTATGAATCAGTTGTTAGTTGTGGGAGTGATGGGTTAAAATTCATGAATTTGCGAGGGATATTTGGAAATGTAAAACCCTTTAGAGGGTGGATGTGGGATACAATTGTGAAGAAAGGTTCCTTTGGTGTCCCTAGGCTCTCATTTCTCCTGTTTTGGAGCCTCCTTCTTCCCTTCTCAATGACCACATGCTGCCCAAGGTTTCTCCTCACTGACCTCACTGACCTCCACCATTTCCCAGCCCTCAGCAATAGCCAAGAATAAGACTTTTCCCCAAATTCATTCCAGTTTTGCAGGATGTACGGCTCTGTGAGAGCTATGGAGGATCCTGAGACCTGGGACCTTGTTCTACCCTACACAAGCAAATGCCGACCTCTTTAAAAACAAACATTCCTGCAAGCTTCACTTTGACCCAATTGAAGTGGCTACCTATCCCTCAAGTGCCACTTTGAAGTGGGTAACTGCCCGAAGTCAGAGAAGATTTTTGTGTTTGTCTAATTTGGCTCATGAAGGGGCAGAGTGGAATTCCAGATGTGGGAATCAGAAAACCCCACTTTGCCACTTACTGCATGTGTGACCACAGACAAGATTCTTCATTCCCCTAATCCTCAGTTTCCTCATTTGTCATTGGGAGAAAAGGGCTTCCTACCATTTAAAGTTCTTCATGGATGTGGGCTGCTGTTATTTATGAAGGAGAGGAGGGTTTGAGAATTTGCCAAGAGAGCTGGAGTTGGGTATATTTTACTCAAGGCCAAGGATTGAAAAGATGCCGGGGAGATAGTCATAAAAACAGAATCACCATTGATACAGCAAACGGGGTGCAGAAAGAACCAGCTTTCCCTGGGAGTCGATGAAAAATCGCCCAAGTTTGTCACTGAATGAGAGTGGTCTTTGCATTTGGAAACCTTGAACCCACTATTTCTTTGCTTGGAGAGCTACTGAATATTCTTTCGCTCCTAGGCTGAGGCTCTACCTTCCTGTTTTTCTGGAGACAGTCTTATTATTATAAATCTGACTAATAACTCTTATTTCATTTCTCCAAACTCCATTAGAGGGAAATTATAATGAAGCCCAGATACTCACCAGATTATTCATGAGAAGGACCTTTAGCTTTCCTAAAACACCTTTTAGAGGGTGGATGAATCTTGTGGTACATGATCTCCCTCAGCCCCCCTCCTCCCGAACCCTGCTGTGGGCTGCCGGCGCTTCTTGGCACGCGGCTCCGTACATTACCCAATGCTGCCACGGAGCATGAATTATCTTTACAGGAAGAGGCAGAAATTAATATGTCAAATGAAAAAGACCCACTGGCAGAACCTGATGAAAAGCCAGGGACCCTATGCTCCTTGTCAAGGTGCTCCAGAGTCACATGGTGTAAAAAACTGGTGTAAAAAAACTTGGGTCCCATTTTCAGCAAGGCATCAGGGGGGATTTATAGACTTCCCTTCCCTGCCTGGCTCCGAGTGCTCAGCCATCACAAGGGACCCTAATGCCACATGTATACTACAGATTACTTTAATAGGACGTTTGCAGACTTGGAAATGGACACTTACCCTCTCTTTTCATTAGTGTATTAAAAGGCTGATTTCATTCATTTTGCTACCTTCCAGGCAAGGAAAGCTGGAGTCAAATTTGTTCAACTCCTGTATACATGTAGAGGGAGTTGATTTAAAATAATGGCTCATTTTTATATAGCACTTGATGGCATAGGTATGCATTTTTAATAGCAACATTTTAAAGTAGGTATATATATATATATATATAATATATATATATATAATATATATATATATATATATATATATATATATATATATAAAATATATCCCATTTTATGGATGAGGAAGTTAAGACAGGAAGAAGCTTTCACTTAGTCACTTAGCCACTGGTGTTCCAGTGAAGAGAATAATGGGTTTAGGAATCAGAAAAGCCTGAGTTCAAATCCAGTCTCAGCTACTTACTAGTCATTTAAAAACTCACACACTGTTGGTTTGCCTCAGTTTCTCCAATGGTAAGATGGGAATAATAATTGTACCTACCTTGCAGGGTTGTTGTTAAATTCTATATTTGTAAAAAACCATTTACCTGGCATATAGTGGGTACCATATAAATGCTTACTCCCTTCCCTTTCCCTAGTAAGAGCTTGGTCTAGAACTCGGGTCTTCTGGTTCTTTCTACCAAGCATTCTCCCTCTGATGTACATACTTGAACAATACATACAGAAGATCTGTTTTTCTCTCTCTGTGCCTCTCTTTTCTTCTCTTTTTCCATTTATATATAGGTTCTAGAATGGGAACAAGAGCATTTGTATTGCCTGCCTCACAGGGTGGTGGTAAGCAAAATACTTTATAAATTTTTCAAGTGCAATTTTGGGGGAATAGGGACATAGGATATTCTGGTATGAAAATCCCTCACAGGTGAAGATCTTCATTTCCCCTAGGAAACCTTAATGGCCTTAAGAGTTACTTAGAGACTAAATGACTTGCTCATTGTTAGTCTTGGTATATGTCAGAGAAAGGATTTGAACTCAAACCCTCCAGATTTTAAAGCTGGCTTTCTAGGCACTACACCACACTTCCTGACAAAGGGCTCTAAGTTCTGATACACAGGCACTCTTCTACTCCACAGAGGCATGGGAATTGGGTTCTAGCAGGGGCCAGATCAAAGATCTCCTTCTAAGTCTTACAAATGGATAAATTGCATTATATCTCTGCCTTTGGGAATGAGCAGAATCTTGAAGAGTCCCAGAAACATTTTCTCTGCAAAGTTACAGTAGGAGGGAATAAAGGAGAAAACAATCCACTTTTACATTTATACATTTGACTGCTGCTTTTCTGGGCTGAAAAGTAAGGAATTAATTACACATCCCCCAGGAGTTCTAAAAATCACTTGGGTCCTGCTCAGGTTGCAGGGTCACCAGCTTTTTCTCCCAGTTTCCCTCTGGGATGGTCTGACCCTAACTGATCTCTGCAGTCAGTGCGGGAGATGAGCCCACATTTCTTTCTTTTCTTCTGGAGCAATGGCCTAATCTTCCTTCCCTCCTCTCTCTTTCTCTTGGGGGTTGGATGAGGGCAGTAGGGGTTACGGTTGTGGCTGGGAGGGGTCTGTCTTTTGGTTGAGGAAGAGGATGAATGGCTCTCTTTATAGTCCTTGGGCATATATTACAAATAGCGGGGGGCAAGGCTGAGGACTTTAGAAACAATGAAAGGAAGACCTATTGTATTCCTCACTGGAATTCAGGGCCTTTTTTTAGATTCCAGTGGTCCTACCTAACTTACCTCCTCTTCAGAGACCTCTGGGGCAGAGAAACAGACTCAAAATGGTCTGTCCTAAGTGGCTGGTTGTGTTTCCTGCAGACATCACAAGCCTCCTCTGCATGCTAATCTGGCAGTACTTCCTCAGGATCTGAACAGAAAGCAATTTAGAAACCGAGAGGGGGTAGCTTGGAGTGAAGGTGGGGGTGGGGAAGGGCAGTTTCCCAAGATACCTTACAAATGGCTTCAGAATGACATAGAGATGCTGTCTGACTGGGGGGGCGGGGGATGAGGTCTCGGGGTAACAGCCTGATTGTAATCCCAGGTCTCATGTATTTACAGAATCTCATACTTGAGAGAAATCATAGAAATCATCTGACCCAAAAATTGCCTTGTGCAAAAATTGTCTCTGTAACAAACCTGACCAATGGTCATCCAGCCTCTGAGCGAATACTCCCAAGGACAGGGAACTTACTGTCTTATAAAGCAGTCTACTTTATTACTGAACAGTACTAGGTGGTAGAAAGTTCTTGCTTATATCACACTCGGATCCTCTTTTCCTGTACGGATTGGTCTTAGAATTATCTTCTGCAATGATATGGAATAGTCATTGGTCCAAGTTGTTTTATTATTATTATTATTTTGCTGAGGCAATTGGGGTTCAGTGACTGGTCCAGGGTCCCACAGCTAGGAAGTGTTAAATGTCTGAGATCACATTTGAACTCAGGTCCTCCTGACTCCAGGGCTGGCGTTCTATCCACTGCCCCACTCCAGATTGCTTTAAGACACAGATTTCAAACATTTCCACTTTTATGGTCCTTATCAATTTCTGAATTTACCATCGCTGGAAGTGTAAGTATATGTACAATGACCAAAAAAATGTGTGTGTATATATGTATGGTTTGTGTGTGGGAAAAGACAGGGCAGCATGGTGGTTCGGTAGATAGAGCACTGGCCTTAGAGTCAACAGGGCTTGAATTCAAATCTGACCTCAGACACTTATTAGCTCTATGATTCTGGGTAAGTCACTTTTCCCTGGTTGCTTCAGTTTCCCCATCTGTAAAATCAGCTGGAGAAGGAAATGGCGAATCACCCCATTATCTTTGCCAAGAGAACCCCAAATGGGGCCACAAAGAGAATGACTGAAATAACTGAAGAACAACAGGACTCTATCTAGGAGGGCAGTTAGGTGGTGAAGAAACTAGAGCACTGGGACTGGAGTCAGGAAAACTTGAGTTTGATTTTGTCTCAGACCTTTACTAGCTGTGTGATCCTGAGCAAGTCACTTAACCCTGATTGTCTTCTGACAAAAAAAGATAGAAGATGCTTAATTATAATAATGAAGAGCAAGAAAGAAACAGCTTAGTTTAGTACAAATTTCACACTAAACCAGAAGTAAGGAATTTGCTTTCTAGTCTATGATCCACATTAATTCACCCTGGGAAATGACTTCCTCTTTCTAGATTTCAGTTCCCTCTGTAAAATGAGGGGTGTGGTGGAGATGGTGGAAGGGAGATTAGATCACTTCTCTGCTTTCTACTTTGAAATTTTACAATGCTATAAAGAACAGGTGTTTACAGAATACAAGTTAATAATAGTCGCTCAGCTACCCCTAGAGCTTGGAGCAACATTGTATACCCTTCCCCTACATCAAGTGCCTTCAGATATAAATGGAAATGGCCAGTCTGCTATGACATATAGAACAGCTAGGGGTGTGCTGGAGCTACTTCCAACCTGTTCCCAGAGCATATTGTTAAATTTTCAGTGAGAATATTTATACCTTGTGATCCAGCAAATGCTTTATTTATTTATTTATTTATATTTTATTTTATTTTGCTGAGGCAATTGGGGTTGACTTGCCCAGGGTCACACAGCCAGGAAGTGTTAAGTGTCTGAGACCAGATTTGAACTCAGGTCCTCCTGACTTCAGGGCTGGTGCTCTATCCACTATACCACCTAGCTGCCCCAATTTACTTTTTGTGTTGATTTTGTAGACTTTAAAAAGGGATGGAGAAAATGTTATTAATGCAGATTAAACTTTAAAAAAATGTGTTATGCACTAACTCCTTTCTCTGTTCGTGCAGAGCTGATTGTTCAACATTTACTATCATACCCCTGTATAGATGATTTCTACATGTTCAAGTGAATGTATGGACATTATATCTAATTGTGCTTTCATGTAGTTTATGTCTCTTCATTGACAGACATAAGAATGAGAAGCAGCACAATAAATGAAAAGAGTGCTAGATTTGGAGTTCAAATTTGGGTTCAGATCCCAGCTAGTCCAACTTAATGTTTGGGCAAATCTCTTTCCCTTTCCTTGCCTGAGAGTTGTTTCTTTCCATTTTAGGCTTCTCAAGTTGGCCATCCCTCTTGTTGGGCCTGTTATAGAGAGAATTTTTGCTTAGGACTAGCTGACCTCTGAACTATCTTTCAGTCTTGAGTTTCTGTATTTTGAAACTCAGGCGGTAGCTCTTCTTTCCCAGGAGAATTCTTCCTCAGCCCAATTATCCTTAATTACTCCTTGTTAGATAAACTTTAGGTCTCCCTAGTACTTCACTCAAAGCTGCATAAAAATGGATGTTTAATGATGAAGTTAAATGGAAATCTTCCTCCAGTCTTCTTGGTATCAGGAGTTAGGAGGCATCATAGTACGATAGATAGATGGATTTAGAGGACCTGGATTTCAATTTCTTCTTTATCACCTACTAGATGTGTGATGTGGGAGAAGTTGTCTAACCTTTATGGATTTCTGCATAAAATGAGGGAGTTGAGCTAGATGGTTTCTGGCAGGGCTCAGCAGGATTGGGGAAGATGACGAGAACATCCCTATGAAATTCCCCCATATAAAGCAGGGACATCTCCAGTGGCGTGCCCGGACCTAACAAAGCCACCAGAGAAAGGCTGGATTGGAGTTTGGTCCCTGTATAAACTAAATATAGAAGGAAACGTCAGGCAAAGAGTGAAGAAAACCCATGTTCCCATCCCTTCTACATGTGATGACTGCAGCCTATGCTTAGGTAGCTATTCCAAGCTTTCCATCAGCTATAAACCTTTCGGAAAATGGGACTCATGGCTGGCTGAGTTAGACAGTTCAGGCTTTGAAGTTCTATCCCTCTAACAAGATCCTCCAAACAAAAAATCCCCAAATTTCCCAATTGCATAGTTTCTGCTCAGCACTCTCCTCTAACCTTGGCTTAGAAGAATGATTTGGAAAAATATTCAGAAGGTATCATTGTTAGTAAAACAACAACAATAATAATTAGCAAAATGAAAATAATTAGTAAAATAATGTTAAAAATATATATTTTACATAAAAAGCACAAAGAAAATGCTTTGTTGAGGTACTGATCATACCAAGCACAGCCCAAGAAGACTGCTTCACACACACATACACACTCACAGACACACATAAATGTACACACACACACATAATCTAAGTCTCTAGCCCATGAAGGGAAGAAAGAAAGGAGTCTTTCTGGGGGAGGGGGAGAGAGGAGGAAAAAGAGGAAGAGGACCAGCAAATCCATGCTGTCACTGTTCAATAACAGCCCTGACAGGTTTCTAATAAGAAATACCAAGGGCTCTGGTGCCAGTCATTTCTACCAATCGGGATAAAAAGCTGTCATTCTCCATAAATCTTCCCAGCAGTAAGGTGTATGCATCAGCTCTGTCTCACCACATTAGAATATATTGCACCACGTGATATGATGGAAATGGATGTAAGCAAATGGGAAATGATGCATGGAACAGGCATTTACCCCCTGGAGGTAAAAGCTGGTAGAGAGAAGAGAATATTCCCAGACTTGAAGAGGAGGGAAACAGCAGGTATTTGGATAACTGAGGTCTGTTCTTCTCTCCCACCCCCACTTGACCCTCACCCTAAGGAGAGCTCCCTGTCTCTCTGGTGCTCTTGTCCTAAGAATTGTTAGAAATAGACTGTTTCTTTGCTCTCCTCCTCTTTCTCCCTCCTCCCGACCTCCATCACTAAGGGAAAATCCATAAACAAAATTGGAGCCTAAAAGACTTCCTCTAACAAAAAGTATCCTGACAGTTAAAAAACAAAACAAAACAAAACAAAAACTCAGGAAGACCAAGCTGATATTTAAGGCGCCTCCAGAGATTACAGGCCCTTTAGGGCCACTTCCTTTGTAAGTGGGATCTGGTATATCCCAAGATGCCACATGAAGGGTTTGACCCAACTTTCCAAAAGAATGAAGAATATTGTGATATATGCACATCTGGGTGCTTAAGGAAAGGAACACACACACACACACACACACACACACACATCCTACAAACTGAAAACAGAGAAATCTACTTAAAAAATACATGAGTCTACTTTTGCCTTCACCAGGCAATGAATTAAAGATGACAAAGAAAAAAATGTCTTGCAGCTTTGCTCTGGGTATGTGTTGAGGTGGGGGGAAATGAGAAGGTACAGCGCTAACATGCATAAAAAGTTTTCTTTTTCCTGAGATGCTATCATTGCTACAGCATATTAGGGCCATGCTGAAGGGTACACGAACACAGACCACTGCTTGATACCTAAACTACCCGATAAGGGTGCAGCCTCCCATCATCCAACTGAAAACACAATTGGAGCCCCCAGAAGCCGTCACACTGGTTGCAAACAGGAAAAGGATGAGTCCGACAGAATCTTCAAAATGTCACACTCCCCCTTCCTAGGACTGGGAGGGAACAGCACTAGCCCAAAGGATGGGGGCAGAGAGCCAGCAGAACTCGGGATGAAATACAGCCTGTGAGCCACAAGGCGTTGCTCAGCATTTCTCCGAGACCTGTTGTGAGGGTCATTATTTACAACCCAAATATTGTATTTGGTTTAGAGGAGCTCTCCGGAGGGGCCTGGGTGCTATTAGATTAGAGTCAGAGGTCCCTAATTGCAGAGAGTCAATCTCTGGGACACATTCTCTAAACTAACACCCTGGATTTATTGCTGCAATAAGGGGGATATTGAGAGGCCTTCAAACTTAATACCATTAGCTTGCCCATGATCTACATACTTCCAAGCCTCTCGGGGGACCCCAGCCTCCCCTTCCCCTCCCCCCCCCCCCGCCCCCAAGAAAGCCACTCCACCGAGAAAGGCCTTTGCTTTTTTTTTCCCCTCTGCCTGAATGAAGCAGCCCAGTTTTGTTTAAAGAAATAGTTCGGGGCGGGGGCTCCAGCTGGCCCACCCCCTGCTGGCTCTCCCAGCCCGGCTTCTAGCAGCTGCTTAGATTCCTGCAGGTCAGCCGTCCTGGCCCCGGGCAGCAGCCCTCCGTGCCGGGGGCCCGCCTCCTCCAGGCCAGGACAAGGCTTCCCACATAGAATCTGCCCTGGGAAAAGTCATTCCGGCTGCCCCCAGGGGCCAGGAGTTGGGCTCCCAGTGAATGCCTGGGCCAGACACATGGCAGCGAGCGCTCTCCGCCCCCAGCCAGAGTGAGGGCATTTGGAAGCAGTTTCTTTGTGTCCAGCGGAAGATACCAAAGTCCCTCCTTGGAGAGGGAGGGCCGAGCAGATGGGGCAAACCATTTTCCCCCGGAAAAACCTTGCTCCCGCCTAGATGAGCTCTCAGGCACAAAAGTTCTTTCTTTCCGTCCAGTAAGTTGTGCGTGCTGTAGCCGAGAGCGTAGGACTCGCTGGCGAGCCCCGTTAAGGAGGCTGGATTCAATTAGTTCGGTTCAGAACTCTTCTTTGTGGGCTGATTGCTCTCTGAGCATCTGCCATTGTCTGACACGCAGGCCGCAGGCCTGGGAGAGGCCGGCCCTTCGCAAACCTCGGGCCAGGCCGGGCTAAACCACAGGCCCGCCCAGCCCAGCCCAACCCAGCCCAGCCCGGGCAGAATTATGCAGAGCACTCCATCTATACACTAAATTGGCTCCCACCTGCTCTAAGACCTTGAGTTTGGGCTGGTGTCACTGGTTTATAAATAGCAGACATCTAATCTAAGTGCTAAATTAAATTAGACTTAAAATATTCACATAGTCAACACCTGGTTTACTGCTAATGGCAACTAACAACTCCCACATTAGTAAATGCTCATTTGGGGGGGGGGGGGCGGAGGGCGAGCTTTTCTCCCCTCGCCCAAGCTGCGCTGGGGAGCCAGAGCTAATAGTCTGAAGGAGCCCTACAGATGGGTGAATTTCCCCCTCCCCTTCCCCGCCTGCACTCTCCCAGCTCCCAGAGCCCGCGAGGTCCCGCCCCCTTCCCCCGTCCCTCCCCATCTCATTTACATGCGGCTCTTCCTCTCCAGCCACTGGCAGTGCGGCTCTGCCCGCTCCAGGTCCGGCTCGCTGCCCGGCTGTTCCACTCGAGCCTGCTCAGGGATGCGCCTCCGCTTCCTGAAGTGTTGTTTTATACCAGGCCATTTTTATGTTATTTGTTATCTTATTCAGGCTTCTTTCAGTCGTGTCTGGCTCCTCGTGACCCCATTTGGGGTTTTCTTAAAGATACTGGAGTGGTTCGTCATTTCCTTCTCCAGCTCATTTCTACAAATGAGGAAACTGAGGCAAATAGAATGGAGCGACGTGCCCAGGATCACACAGCTAGAAAGTGTCTGAAGCTGCATTTGAACTCAAGTCTCCCTGACTTCAGATCCAGTTCTCTATCCATGTTGTCATTTAGCCACCTGTTTTGTGCTGTTACTACTACTACCATAGAAAAAGTATTTTTTCTTACTTTCTGCCTCAACCACAATCTGGGTTCTCATTCACTCCTTCAGGAAAATTTTTGCTTCTTCCCCTTAACTTTCAGGTCATGTTCATTCTACTCTTTTATCTTAGTTATTTTCATATATGCCTTATTTCCCTTTTTAGACGAATTCCCTTGAAGACAGAGAATGATCAGAGGCTCATAAATGGAGAGTTGTGAAAGAAGAGAATAAGAATTTGTTAATTTGTTAATTATTATGTGCCAGGCTTTGTGCTAAACATTGTACAAATATTATTTCCTTTGATACAACAATCCTGGGAAGTAGGTGCTGTTATCATTTACATTTTATAGCTGAAGAAACTGAGGCAAATAAGTAACAGAGTGACTTGCTCAGGCTCACACAGCTAGTAAGCGTCTGAGGTCAGATTGTTGATCCCAGGTCTAGAGTCCTGAACACTGAGGAGTCATCTAATTGCACCTCTTCATTTTACAGATGAGGAAACCGAGGCCCAAGGAGCTTTAGTGACTTGCCTAAGATGACAGAGGGAGTAATTATCAGAACTGGGAACTGAAATTAGGACATTTGACTCCAAGCCTAGCACTTTTCTTCTCTCCTACTAATGAGTTTCACTTCATTTTTTCATAGGTAGTAATAATAACTGACATTATTATAATTCTTTGAGATTTTAAAAGTATTTTATATTCACAATCTTCACAATTGCCTTGAAATTGTAAGTAGTATAAGTAATACAATAATCATTTAACAGATAAGGTTCGTAAAAGTTAAGTGACTAGCCATGGTCATATAGCCAGTACAAGTGCCACAGAAGAGATTCAAATCCAGGTTTTTGTCCCCATCTGTTCTCTTTCCATTATATTGCATTGCCCTTAAAAGGGATTTCTAAGGCTGATGCAATTGAAAATGTGTACAAGTGCATATGCATATATACAAATCTATATATAACTCAATACAGCAAGGATTGGTGTTTTTCTTACTAGCTGGAGAGAATGGAGTTGGGAAGATTCATCTTCCTGAGTTCAAATTTGTCCTCAGACACGGACTAGCTGTGTGACTCTGGGCAAGTCACTTAACCCTGTTTGCCTCAGTTTCCTTATCTGTCAAGTGGGCTAGAGAAAGAAATGGCCAACTACTCTAGTATCTTTGCCAAGAAAACCCCGAATGGGATCACAAAGACTCAGACACGACTGAAATGATTCAAGTACTCCTCCCACTGATGCTGACTTAACTGGTAGTCTGAGAGCTGCTGTCTCCAAAATGTCAGTCTGTCCAACCTTAGCCAGATCAGTTCTTAATTAACATCAGTAAAAGAAAGGAAGGGAAGTCAGAAGACATCTAATCAAATCTCCACATTTTACAGGTATGTAAACTGAGACCCAGAGACTTGATCTCAGAAAATCATACAGAGGTGACATTTGTCAAGTTTATAGTACAGCTATCTAATTAGTGCAGTATTGATTCCAGATCTCCTCAGTTCTTCAAGCAAAGGCTTGCACTTCTCTAAGGGAGCCTGAAGAAAGGCGTGTCTCCTCCCAGTATTCTTCATGCTTTTAGTAGCAATATGACTTGAACCTGCATTTTTAGCTTATTTTTATAGTTTATCAATAGTCTCACTTTTAATCTGGCCTTGAAGGTTTCTGACATCTGATAGATCACAGCACAAGTGGCTGAGCTCGTGGAAAGTCTTTCTGAATTCATGATGGGTCTTTTAGGCAGCTCAGCTTTCCGACAACCTTGAGAGTCGGCTGTCATTACACGGAGGGTAATGTTCTCATGACAGGTGTTCATAATTATTCTGAAAATGACCTCCAAGAAGCTGCTGTTATCTTAGAGCTGGAGGGAGAAATCCTGCATAGTAAGTCTTCTCACAAAAATTACAAAGGGGGAAAAATCTGTTGACGTGTTAAGAGACAAACTAAAAAGGTTACAAGAAATTATAATAAATTCTTCAGAGAAAACTACTAAGGTAACAGTAACCAAAAGGGTTACAATTAGGGGTGTGGTGGAGCCAGCTTAAACAGATAGCTGATTGGCAAATTTTCAGTGTAAGCATTTACACTTCAGAAACTGGTAAATGCTACAAATCACAGCTTGATTTATTGTTTTGCTGATTGTCTAGACTTAAAAAAGTGATGATTAAAGTGTTAATAATACAGATTAAATTTAAAAGTGTGTTATGGGCACATTTCCTCCCTTCCCTTCATCTCCTTTCCTCACAAGATGGCTGTTCAACATTTACCAGCATATCCTTGGTTCCACTATATCATATTAAATACAAATGGTTTTGTATCAAAAATGCTGAGGGAGGACTTTCCTAAAATGGAAATTGCATTGATGACTTCAGGATACAATAAGCTACAAATGGATCCAGAGTCTTACCAAGACTTGTCTATAATATTTATTTCTACAGGTAGAAAGTCATACATTTTGAATCTTAAGGTGTCTGCAGTAGTCACACAAAGCACTAGCTTTGATATTCTGATATTCTCTTCCTCCATATTTGGCCAAAATTTTACTCTACATTCCTCATCTCTATGTGGAAATTATCCTGGCTTTTCTTCTAACATTCCTTTATTAGGGACTCTTGGGAAAGTTGCTTCCCTGCTTGGTGCCTCAGTTTCTTTGTTTTTAAATTAAGAGTATTGGACTGAATGATCTCTAAGGTTCATTCTGACTCTGATCCTTTTCTAAGGCCCACTTAGCTGAAAGATTTGGGTCTGGTGTTGTAACATAACATAAGTTGGGAACTAACTTAGCTAAGGAACAGTTATCTGGCTTTACTTCATTTGTTGCATGGCTCATATACTGAATGACAACATCAGGATAAAAAACTAACTCAATGGGCTAGAAAGATGGGCCAAATCCAATAAATGAAATATAATAGGAATAAATGTAAAATCCAACACTTGGGTTAAAAAAAAAAAAACAGTTGCACTAGTACAAAGTAAACAGGCCTGGATTGGAGGGATGTGGGGTTAAAGCTTCCCAAATAGTTTGTGTGAGACAACAGTTGTGTTGGACAACTACGTGAGAAGAAACTCAAGAGAGTGGTCATGGACTGCATACTCAATGAGTCAACAGTGGAAAGCAAAATAAAGCAATGGGACTCTGGGCTGCATTTGTCTACAGTAGTTCTAGAGGGTAGAATTAGGAAAAATGAGTAGAAATTATAGAATGACATTTCTTCTTGATATGAAGAGAAAAACTTCCTAACAATTAAAATGGTCTAAAAATGTTGCCTTAGAAACTAGTGGGCTCCTAATCTTTAGAAGTCTGTAAGCAGAATCTGGATGGCTATTTATTGGAAATGTTTTAGAAGGGATTCTTTTTCAGGTATAGGTTGTATTAAATGGACTTTGGCATCTTTTCTAATTCTGAGTCTCAGTGATTCTGAAAGTTTGGGGAGGCTCATTGCCAGAAAGCCTTTCTCCAAATAATTAATTTTTTTTGATCATGGCAATTCATGAAATAGTCTAATGTAGCAGAATGTAGTTGCATTTTGCAATAGTGAAAGATATATCCTAACTATTTAAATAATGAACTATTGACATATTGAAGTAGTCTAATGGAACACAAAGAATATAGTGATTTTAATAGAGGTCACTGCACCAATATTCGGAATCCATAAATGGGTAGATAGATCTGAAAAAAAGGTACCTTGGTAAAAAGACAGAAAATCTCATTGCCTTCCTCTGATTATGTCCTTCTTCTCTCAAGCCCAACCACCCTTAAAAATGCCCTTTTTATCAACTTCAAGACCACACCAAGTTCTTATTCTTCCATCAAATCTTCCCAAAAGGATGTCTCCTTCCCCGGGAATCATAGCACTCACTGCCTGTGTGATGTATTTGAAAATTAATTATGTAAGCCCTTATGGTGTCTCTTTAAATGTTGTCTTTTCTTGTTATTTAATTTTTCATGTAATGTATTTAAACTTTATGTTCCCTGCTAGAGACTGAGAATATTTTATATTCTCTTCAATTGCAGGTTTAGTAAACATAGCCTTATACATAATTTCACAATATCATAGAAGTTTAGAACTACAAGAGACCAATACAACTCCAATACAACTTATTTTTATAGATGGGGTTAACTGAAACTCAGAGAAATTAATTGATTTATCAAGGTCAAACAGCTAATTAGTAGCACAAAATTCGGATTAAAACTCAGATTTGAAAAACCCTCTTTGCCCAAGGTATCCTCCAGAATTGCTCCTAGCACTTAGCATACTAGCTATGACCTCTGCAAGATGCCTTGTGTGTGTGTGTGTGTGTGTGTGTGAATGATTCTGGCCTCTATCGCTAAGCTTTGGTCCCCATGGTTGAGTCACTCTGAGCTGTAATGGAAAGCAGCATTATGGAAAATCTCATGTTTTAGCCAGTGGGATTGGGAATGGGAGGAGAAGGTTAAGTGTGTCCTCAGATTCCAGGAGAAGAAAGTAAGCAATTTTGAAAGGCAATTTTGAGGATTGAAATATAAAACCAGAGCTGGCCCTAGGTAATTATAACTACAAGTCATATTTATATAGTACTTTATGGCTATAAAGGGCTTTATATAGATTATTTCATTTCACAAGCTATGATTTAGAGCTGAAAAGCACCTTAGAAGTCATCTAGTCTAACCACTTCACTTTCCAAAAGAGGAAACTGAGGCTCAAAGCTAAGTGGCTTGTCTAGAGCCAAGCAACTAGTAACAGCATTTGGGTCTCAGACCTGAAATATTCCCAGATAGGAAAGTAGAAAGGATTTATTTTTGGCTTCCATCTTATGTTCCTTTGGTCAATCCCTACTCTCCCTAACACCCAATTCCTTCCCAGATCCCCAGTTTCCTTGTGATTGCCTACTCCCCACCTCACATACAAAATTAGGTTTACCTTTCCCAGAAGCACCTCTAAATTCCAAATTAACCCCATCCCCTGATCCTGTTATTATCATCAAAATCCTGAAGTCTCATTTTCTCAGGGCCATGTTAGCTAACTAAGGGAAACCTTATTCTCTTCTTCATGCTAAGATATTTTGGGCTGCTAGGGCTCCATGATAATCCAATTCACCTGAATTTCCATGTACTAACCTAAACAAGAAACCGAAAGGGGCAAAGGGGACGTCATGGTGCATTGGAAAACATAGTGGACTTGTAGGTGGAAGTCTTGATTTAAAAGCTCTGTTATGGAAGTTTAGGCAAATCATTTTTACATTCTGGACTTCAGTTTTCTCATCTACAAAATTATACGGGTGAACTTATTTGATTTCTCATATCTTTCCTAGCTCTGACATTCTTTAACATCAGCATAGAAGGGACATAAAGAGAGGTGGGATAAGTTTTTGCGAGGGAGGGTTTTAGAGCTTGGGTGCCTCTTAAAAAAAAGCTAGTCAAATGATGCAAGACCTTTATGAAGATGGTAAAACAGAGCCTTAAAGAGGCCGATGAAATATTGACCCAGTGCTGAGTTCAGAAGCTTTTTTTCCCTTGTATGGGATTCTGGCCCTGCATAAAGCCCACCCAAGTGAATGGATACTCTGACAAGGGTTTCTAATAAACAGATGCAGGTGGGACTAATGGAATACTATTTATTTCTAAGGCTTTGGAGCAGATAAATCAGGGGATATCAAAATCTAAACACCTTAACATTTGTATTTCTTCCAGGAAAAAGTATCTATGTGTGTGTATGTATGTACATATGTGTGTCTGTATGCACGTATGTGTGCATATATTATCTACTTAGCAGGCTCCTTATCTACATTTGTCAGCCCTAATCAGACAAACCCTGATGGGTTTAGATTTAAGCTCACTTAAGTCACAGAAAGCTCTTCAGAAGCTGTCATCAGACTTGTGAAATTGGAGGATATTTAACTTGTTGATTAAGTACTTAACATTACAAATGAATGCAAAACTGTCTATCAGTTGGAGTGTGACTGTTGGCAGTGTTGGAAGTTTCTGCTTTGGTGATAATGAATGACCTAACAGTCCTCCAGCCTCAATGTAGCAGCCTGGGCTCCTTGCCTCCCACCCCAGCTCCCTCCTTAAGCCTGAGGAACTGTTCAGTTCAGCTCATTTCTCATCCTGGGGAATTGTTGATGATGTGTGGAGGGGCATGCGGATGAATAAGAAAGGGAGCAGGATTAGAACAACATGCATGCTTATTATTATTATTATTTTTAAAATCTATGATTAGATATAAAATGACAAAGGAATATTATAAGGACCCAGGTGGAAAAGTTAATGGGGGATAGTTGGGGGGAGAAATAGAACAAATAGATTGTTATTTTTAAATTGTTATTCTATTAAAGGTTCCTGGAATCTCTGCAAGGCAGCATGGAATAATGAAAAATATAATATTAGGCACAGAGGTTATTGGATTTGGCTCCTGCCTCAGACATTTTATTTACCACGTAGGGGATTGTGAACAAAGTATTTAACTTTTCAGGACCTCGGTCTTCTCATCTGTAAAATAGGAACAATACTCCTTGTATCACCCATCTGACAGTTCTTTTGAGGAAAATGCTTTGTGAAGCTTAGAAAGTTATGTGAGTGGAGGGACTTTTAGTGGTAGGCAGGGAAAAGGGTGTCTGGATTTCATCATTATAAGGACTTCTGGGTGATCATAGACTGACAACTATGCTATAACTTACTGCCTTAGACAGATGCACAGAGATGTTCAAAGGCTTACCCAGAACCAGATGGTCTTTATACAGCAGAAGTGAGCTTTGGCTCCAAGTCTTTTTGACTTTGTGGTCAGTGATCTGGCAGCGTGTCTCGTACATCAAAATATGAATTATCAATGTGAGTAGTTTGGAGTTTGTGGTATTGGTTGGGATTTTATGGCAGCACAGCATATGGCAAGTCATTTAGCCTCAGTTTCCTTATCTGTAAAATGAGCAGATGGGACTAGATCACCTCTGAGGTCTCATCTAAGTATAAATCTATGTTATTATAGTCCTCATTTTATTTGCTTTCCTCTCTCTGTCTCTCTCTAAGACTGGGTCAGAAGAACAGGTTACCCATGGCAGATCTCTTCACTAGTTTTCACAGGAACCTTGACCTAGTCCATTTCTGATGTGAACCAATTTGTCCCTCTTTAGGCAACCTGGTGGCCTCCTGCTCCTGGGAGCTCATCATATCAATTCTAGTCTTAATGGGAACATCCAGTATAGTTCAGAACCTCTAGTCCAAGAGATCCACTAGCTTTATTTGATTGTATTTGTTGACATTGTTACTGAAGTTTTTTTTTTTTTTAATTCTACATTTAGAGACATCATTAGGTCCCGAGGCTACAAAGGTAATAAAACAAAGTACCTATAATCAAGAAGGTTATGAGCTATTAAATGGGAACAACACTTACATAAAGATCTAAAATGGGAGAGATGACAACTGCAAGGGAGAAATTCAGACAAAATACTGTGAGAAATTTGAGGTAAGAGAGATCTGGGGATGATATTGGGGAAGGAATCATGGAAGAAATGGTAGACAAGAGCTCAGAAGGCCTGGAAGCAAATCCAAGCATTTCTTCTCATTTTCTGTGTGAACTTAGGACAATTACTCAATCTTTTAGGCCTCAGTTTTTAATTCTGTAGAATTGAGAGAAGGCTCTGTAACAAGGGAGCACCAAAATCAGAATTGTTGCTTTCTCTCTAATGCTCAGCCTTAACTGTCCGGTACATCACTCAGCATTAGAAGGAAGAGTCAAGCTCTCTCAGGCTCTCAGAAAGTTGAGAGCCTCTTCTTTAGCTCCTCCATTTTGTACATGACATCACTTATTCCTAAAGATTTGGATTCTTATTAATCAGTAAATAGCTCACCACCTCTATCCTATCCTTTATCCTTTATTTTTTTCCGTTATCCCAGTCTCAGCTGTTTTTTAATTACTCTGGCTTCCATTAAGTTTACAATAAATATTTAATTGAATTGTTTAAAACATAACAAAAAGCCAGAAGACTCAGAGAGGGTCAGCATGGATGCTTAGTCACACCATCAGAAGCTTTAATTTTCGAATACAAACTGGGTCATTCTGCCCTTTAAACACAGACCAAAAGGAGTGAAAGTTGGAATTTGCAAAGATA
This sequence comes from Antechinus flavipes, assembly GCF_016432865.1. Classification (NCBI taxonomy): domain Eukaryota; kingdom Metazoa; phylum Chordata; class Mammalia; order Dasyuromorphia; family Dasyuridae; genus Antechinus; species Antechinus flavipes. Next base: position 67,154,439 of record NC_067402.1, on the reverse strand, counting down.
AACTTGTTCCCTTGAAAAAACCCCATAGAATCTGTGCCATCTGGGAATCACTTTACCTTGCTTGTCATGGCAACCAGGCTCATTGAAGCCTCCAATTCATTTAGGTTCATGGCAGTCCTGAACAGCTTTGCTTCCAGAAAACTCTAAAACTATCCTTCTTGGCGCTCTGGCTTCCTCCCCCTTCCTGATTTTCAGTTTGTTTTCTATCAGCAGTCTGGACCTGGATCTGGTTCATGCTCAGAAGTTCAGGAGTACAGTTGGGGGTTTGAAGAAAGAAGCGAAAGGCTGGAATAGCAATTTTGTGCTAGGAGTCGATGAGATGATTGCACATGTATATCCTATGTCAACTTGTTTGCCCTCTTAATGAGGGGAGAGTCAGGAGGGAGAGAATTGGGAACTTAACATTTAAAAAAAAAGAATGTTAAAATTGTTTTTACATGTGATTGGAGGAAAATAAAATATTAAATTAAAGACAAATAAAAGTCAATGAGAGATGAACCAAAGGATTATTGTTATGATGAGTGCTCGGTTGAAATTAGATATTACTCATCTGTATTTGACTAGTCAGGGTGATTTAATTATTTTCTTCAGCAATGTTTGACTGCTAAAGAATAGAAATGGAGGAAAAGGGAGATGGGTGACAAGAATTGGAGCAGCTACAGAGTGCAGTGGGTAGAGCACCAGTCCCAAAGTCAAGGAGATCTGAGTTCAAATATGGCCTCAGACACGGACTAATTGTGTGACCCTGGGCAAGTCACTTATCTCTGTCTCAGTTTCCTCATTTGTAAAATGAACTGGAAAAGGAAATGTCAAACTATTACAATATTTTTGCAAAAAGAAAACAAGACAAAAACCCAATGGGATCACAAGAGTTGATCATGACAAAAAAAAAAAAAAAAAAGACTGAATAACAACTAGCCAGGGTTAGGGTTATCCATATGGAATGGACAGAAGAAAACAAGTCATGGATCCAGAGCTGGAGGGGTCAGCTAATCTAATCCGTTAATTTAACAGATGAGGAAACTGAGGTCCAGGGAGACTGAGTTGCCCAAAGTCCCCTGATCAGTAAGTAAGAGCAAGGGATTGTATCTCTATCCTCTAAGCCTTGAGTCTGAAGTCTTTCTGCTTGATAACACACTCTCTCTCAGGGGGACAAAGTATTCAAGAGTAAAAAAGAAAGGGGTCTTATTGAAATAGCTCAACCACAGGACAAGACTGGACAGGGAGAAAAGTGAGGCCAGAATAAGGTTGATAAATTGGAAGGATTGGGAGGAAGAGGAAGGTCAAAGTGAAGGTCAAATACAAGTAGAGATAGGTAGGGAACATAGGAGCAGGAGAGAGAGGGTTGTGCTTAGAGAAAGAAATTTCAGAGTTTAGTGATCCTGACAGGGTAGTTTCAAGAAATTCGAAGATCTTGTCCTATAGAGGAAAGAATAATGAATGTGGAATCAAAAGAACTCTGTTCCATGTGCAAAAGTGTTTGTGGCAGCCCGGTTTGTAGTGGCTAGAAACTGGAAACTGAGTGGATGCCCATCAATTAGAGAATGGCTGAATAAATTGTGGCATATGAATGTTATAGAATATTATTGTTTTGTAAGAAATGACCAACAGGATGATTTCAGAAAGGCCTGGAGAGACTGACATGAACTGATGCTGAGTGAAATGAGCAGGACCAGGAGATTATTATACATGGCAACAGCAAGACTATATGATGATCAATTCTGATGGATATGGCTCTCTTCAACAATGAGATGATTCAGATCAGTTCCAATAATCTTGTGATAAAGAGAGAGGATTGTGGATACTGAGCATGACTACAACTTAGCATTCTTTGTGTTTCATTTTTTCTGTTGATGTTTGCTTGCATTTTGTTTTCTTTCTTAGTTTTTTCTTTCTTGATTTGATTTTTTCTTGTGCTGCAAGATAACTGTATATATACATACATACATATATATATATATGACTTAACATATTTTTTAACATATTTAACGTGTATTGGATTATCTGTCATCTAGGAGAGGGGGTGAGGGGAAAGAGGGGAAAATTTAGAACACAAGATTTTGCAAGGGTCAGTGTTGAAAAATTACCCATGCATATGTTTTGTAAATAAGAAGCTTTAATAAAAAAAAGAAAAATAAAAGTTATTTTAACAAATCAAATCTTGATTTTGCTACTTAAATTCTGTGAACTTAAGTCCCATAAATCACCATCTAGAGCCCAGTTTCCTCATTTGTAAAGTGATAGTGTTAGATGAAATGATCACTAAACTTCCTTTCAACCCTAAACCAATGGTCCTATGATCTTAAAATATAAGCACCTTATCTGGAGGAGAGGTGTCTAAAAAATGTGGTAATGGAGTTCTGAGCATCAGAGATTTCGTTTCAAAAGGGGACTTTAGAAATTATCTAGTTTAACCCCTTCACTTAATGATAAATCAAGGCACAGAGAAGCTGAGCACCCAAGAAACTCAAGGTCATTCAGGAAAAGGAGTAATTCTCTGGAGACAGGATGCTAGATGCATAGTCAAGGTGGAAAATGAAGTTGGCAGAAGAAAAGTAGCAAGGAAGGATGTTCAAAAGCCAAACCCCCATTGTTAGAGACATAGACCATGAGGGTGTACACTTTTTTTTAAAGGCACCCATCTACATTTTTTGGGGAACTAGGTGACCCATTAGATATAGGGCCATCTGTGGAGCCAGGAAATCCTGAGTTCAAATCCAGCCTCAGACATTTACTAGCTGTGTGACCTTGGGCGACTCACTTCACCTTATTTGCCTCATTTCCTCATTTGTAAAATGGGCTGGAGAAGGAGATGACCAACTGCTTTAGTATCTTTGCCAAGAAAACTCCAAATGGACTCAGAAAGTCAAGAAGATTAAAATGACTGAATATTTTCCTGCCTCGAACTAAGTCTATAATAGTTGCTTATTCACCCCACCCTCTGTATGACTGTCTCTCTAGAACCCACATACTGTAACTAATCTTCAACACAAAATGGCAAGGAATTTCAGGTTGCATTTACACTAACAGTGAAATGAGTCGAAGGAATTTAGAAGATAATTTGCCTTTCGGGAAAAGCTGCCAACTATGTCTGCATCAATCTGAAGCCACCCAAACAGTCCCACTTCAGTCCCCAAACAGTCAGATTGACTGCCGGGTGTCACAGAGACAAAACATCTGCTTTTCCACACTTTACAGCTGTTTGCTTTGGCAGCAGAGAGACGCAGACATTGACTGAATTCACTGGAAAATTGCTTTAGCCGTGGAAAAAGCTTTACCTGTGTTGACGCAGGTTAAGCATGTAGAGTTGGGGGAGGGAGAGAAAGCAAATACCCATTTAATTATTTTAAAGGCTATAGTCACTGGGACTGTAATTTGGATTAATGAAGTCAGCAAGTACCTTTTTTACTCTTTATTGTTAGCATTTCAAAGATTCCCTCTGAAGGAAAAAAGATATTTTTCTACTAAGATCTAGTAATAAACACAAATTACCATGAAAATAAATCAAGAATAAGAGAAGGTGGCTGTTATTGTTATTTTTAAAAGGGTTTTTATAGGTGCAATCTTCTGGGCAAGAGATAAACCCAGAAATAAACCAGGTTGAACAGGTGTCCTTGGAAGGGAAGGAGAAGCTGAGGAAGCCTCTTTGCTGATTGGAAACAGGATTTGCATCTGTGTTTAGCAAGCATCTAGAAACATGTTGGAAACCAAGTGAAATGCCATATGACCCCCACATTCTGCCTGGCGGCATGTTCTTCCAATCTTGTTCTGCTCCAGTTCCCCAGTTACTGGATTCACCACAATCTCAGTGAGTGTCTTTGATTCACACTAGCTCAATGACCTGACACGGGGCTCGGTAATGAGTGCGAATAATTAGCTGCTGTCTAGTCATGAGGGCAGTCCAAGCATTTACTCTGTCCAGACTTTAAAAGAAAGGGACAAATTAGCTTTCTGTTTTGCCAGGGAGTGGCCAACTTCCCTATGTTTTATCAACAGAACATTTACCAAACCTTTCCTCATTAAGGTAATTGTCTCTCAAACAAAGTCTTGTGTCAAGTTGTTACCCTCTTATTCTAGGGACAGCTGCCGTAGGTATAAATGCAATTCAACAATTACAAATAAGCTTCGAGTTGAAAGGGAAGGGCAGATGAGTTGGGCAGATAGTGAGATCTGAAAAGGGAAATGCTAGCTGGCTTTCAGATTGGGCTTTCTGAATAACCCCCTACAAGGTAAGCAGTATAAGCCTTATTGCCTTAACAGATGAGCAAAAATGAGGAGGAAAGTGATGAGATAGAGAGTTCAAAGCCAAGTATCCTGGGTTTCCACTAAATGGATATTTTTTTTCTCCCAGACAGGATGAAGTTGGCATCTATCTTAAAAAAAAAGTTTTATTTTAAATAATATTTTGCCTCCCCCCCCGCAATTACATGTAAAGACAGTTTTCAATATTCATTTACAAAAAATGAGTTCCAGATTATCTCCCTCTTTCTCTCACTTCCCCCCTCCCTGAGATGGCAAGCAATCTGACATAGATTATACATGTGCAATCATGCAAAACATATTTCCATATTAGTCATGTTGTTAAAGAAGACATAGACCAAAAGAAAAAAATCCATGAAAAAGGAAGATGAAAAATAGTATATTTTGATCTTCATTCCGACACCATTAGTTGAATCTTTGGAATTGTCTTGGATCATTGTATTGCTGAGATGAGCTGAATCATTCGTAGCTAATCATTGTATAGTGTTGCTGTTAATAGTGTACAATGTCCCCCCGGTTCTGCTCTCTTAACTTTGCATCAATCTGTGTAAGTCTTTCCGGGTTTTCCTGAAATCTTATAGCACAGTAGCATTCCATTACAATCATGTATCACTTGTTCAGCCATTCCCCAAGGAATGGACATCCCCTCAGTTTCCAGTTCTTTGCCACCCCAAAAAAGCTGCTGTAAATATTTTTGCACAGATCGATCCTTTTCCCTTAAAAAAAAAATCTCTGGAATATAAACCTAGTAATGATATTGCTGGATCAGAGGGTATTCTTGGTTTAATTGCGTCTATCGACAGATGTCAGCTGTCACTGCTTACCCTCTGATCCTCTTGGTGCACTCTCCTTCCCTCAATGCTCCAACTAAGACCTGACATTCTTTTCCCCTTGACCTTTAACAAAGATCCCAGTTAAGCTTCTGGTCAGCTCCACTTCAGTCCGCTGCTTTCAGCTCCAAGGTTCACCTGGGCAGCCCGCACCGACTCCTGACTTTGACGGTCCCTCCCCCACAAATTCTCCCTTTAAACCCCTTTGTTAAGTGAGGTGAGTTGGCTATTTGGCTGGAGGCCAGTACTTAACCTGAGTATAAAAAGGCAAGAGAGCTCCTGAGTGAGCCACCTGTTAAACCACAGAGCACCACGTGCTCTTTGAAATGCTAGATAGCTATTTTTAGAAATCAACTAATCTCGCTGTAACTACCTGATCCATCCATATTACAATGTTGGGTCTTCGGTTTTCACTGGCAGAAACAAAATCGTGTAAGTAAATACTTAGAAGATACAGATTAAATGTCAATGCAAGCATCGGTTGGTTGGATTTTTGTGTGTATTAAGACGATGATGGCAACTCCCATTTATATAATCCTTTCATATAATGATGTTGCTTAGTAGTCTTGTAGTCAGAAAGATCTGCAAGGTCCAAATCTTAACTCTGGAACTTGCTAGGTGACCCTGAGCAGGACACAACTCCCCGGGAACTGCTATTTCATGTTAGGATTCTCTGGACAGAGGGACTTGGAACATCCATAGTTCACTTTTGAGGTAATTACAGATCCTTTGAATATATTCATATGGGAATACATCATTTCAGGTGGTTCTCCCCCAAACTACATGAAGCAAGTAGGGCTGGGTATGTTTATTTCTTCTGCTTTACAGATTGGGAGGTGGGGGGGCACAAGAAGAACATGAAGGAAAAGGTATGTTGCTTGGTGGGAAACATTTATCATGAGCCATCTTTCCCATATACTTATTATAGAACCCCTTCCTGTTTGCTATAAACTTAACTAAGGTCTACCAGGGGATGGAGAATTTGATGCTGTTTCGGTAGAGCCTGAGATGTATTGGACTCTGGTCCTTCTACTCCTCAGCATCACATCTGAACATCATTCCTCCAATTTCCTGGGGATCTCATGATTTGTATTGGGGCCTAGAAAACAATTGTTTCTGCAGCTACAGAATGTATATATGATACCTTTATTCTCAATCTCATATCAGTAATACTCAACTCCATATTTTATGGATCTAGTACTCTACTAGAGGCAGCTGGTAGGGCAGTGAAAAGAGTGCTAGACCCAGAGTTAAGAAGAACCAAGATCAATCTGGTCTGTGTGACCCTATAAAAGTCTCTGTTTACCTTAGTTTCCTCAGCTATAAAATGGAGAATAGAGAGTATCTATCTTCCAGTGAAGATGAAATTATATTTGTTTTAAAAAAAGCACTTAGCACATAGCCTGCTCCATAGTAGGCATTATGTAAACACTTATTCCCTTTATACCTCCCCTACTAGGTACTATATTAAATATAGAAAAAACAAAAACAGTGTTCCTGCCCTCAAGGAATTTATAATAATGTGCAGTATTACATTTTCTTTTCCTTGGCTCCACCCCATATGACATATAAAACTTGTATTTAGTATGTAATCATACTATTGGTATAAATAAATGGTTTATAATGACAACTTGGCATAAAAATGACAAAGTGCCAGAGACTAAGAAAGCAGTAATGATGAAAATGAATAAAGCATTTAATTTAAATGAAAAAATGCATAGGAAATATATTTTATAAAGTATGTAATCATTTTCAGTATGTACTTGTCTACCTATATAGGGTAATCTAAAAGTCTTACTGCAGTAATATTGCACTCATTTATTTCCATATTTACCTTTCAAATGGATCTCATTTCAGAATATGACTTTGGAGTCATCTGGGGCTATGTTTTGGACCAACTTTAAGGAAAATGAGTATCACAATTAAATTCCAACTTATGGATCATTCTGACCTTGTGATTTGAGCCTTGTAATAGTTAAAGAGATAAGTTGTGAAGCTGAACAACTAGAAAAAGGAAGTGTATAATTATGTGCTAGTTGTATGCTATAAACTATATTGATGGAGTCCAGAATGGCTCAAGAAGGGTTTTATGGAAGAAATGGGGCTTGATTATCCCAGAACCAATTCCATATGCTATAATGGAGTGAAATGTCCCAGTAAGTATTGAAGAGGGGGTTGGTCTCCTTTAAGCTTCTCAAGGGCTGCAACTATACCTATTTCCTAATGGAGGTCCCATTCTTAGGAACCAGGTGGGTGTGTTGTTGACATTTATTGATTAATTCAGGTAACAGTTGTGATTCTTGGATGATAATCCTACTCAATTATCAGACTCAGCTTGCCTGCAGTTAGTTTTGTTCTGAGAGTCAGCACTTGGGGGCTCCTGAGACAGGTAGTAACCAAACTTCATTATCACACACACATACACACATCATTCAAATATGTTACATAATGCATAAATAAACCCCAAGAAGTTAATTAACTTTCCAGGGATGTATAGTATGTGTGTGTGTGTAAAATGTTGATCAGTTCAGAACTTGAATCCAGGGCTTCCTATATGACTGGTTCTCTAACTACCACATCTTCTACACCCAGGAAATTCTTTAAGACTACAAATGGGAGAATAGGCATACCCATGGAGACAAACAACTGTCCAGAGATTTAGGTGGAGGGTGAGTATGGGTGTAGGAGGAAGGAAAGATATTTGAAGTGACACTTGTCAGTATAGAAAGAATGGTTTTTCCTCTCCATGGTGCTGAAGACCTTGACTAGGTGAATGAAAATCTCAATTAAATCCCAACATATGGATCATTCTGAAATTGTGTTTTAAACCTTAGAATAAGCCCACTTCCCAGCCCCCCCACTGTTGCTTATCTCAATTATATTAACATGGACATCCATTTAAATTTCCATTTTCTCCTCATTCCCACACTGCAAATAATCTCAGCGTCCTCCACCATCTTCTCCTCCTTTGCTCCTGTTTTTAGTGGATTTTGTGACTTTTTTTGTCAGCTCTCAAATATACCCAGCTTTCATTTTCTCCTGAGCTCTAGCCTAGTATCTCTAACTTGGGATCTCTCTAACTGTATGTCCCACAGTCATCTCATACATATCCAAAATATTTATCTTTCCTTACAATCCCCTAATTTCCCTATTTCTATCTATGGTGTCCACCAATGTTGACAACTTAGGAGTCACCTTTGACTACTATTTTTTCCTTCTCCTGCCCATAACCAATTCTATTGTCTAAATCTGGTCAATTCTACCTTTTCAAAATTTCTCACATTTCTGTCTCACACCTAAACCACCTAGTCCGTGTCTTTATCATCTCTCAGGCTTTGTAGCAGCCTTCTGGTTAGTCTCCCTGTGATCCATGTCTCCTCTCTGTAATTCATCCTCCATGTATCAGTTGAATTAATATTCTTTAATATTTGTACATATTATTCTTTTGCTCCAGAAGCTTTAGTGACTTCCTACTACTTTTAGTTTAAAATACAAATTCCTCTTTTTGGCATCTAAAGTCCCTTCATGTCTGTGTCCAGCATATTTTTTTGGGCAGTTGAGATCAAGTGACTTGCTTAGAGTCATACAACTAGTAAGTGTCTGAGGATGGATTTGACTCAGGTCCTCCTGACCTCAATTCTGGTGTCATTTTCACCACTTAACTGTTCCTCTGAGACATTTTTTCCAGGAACATTACTTCCTCTTCTTTTCCTTCCCTATACGTTCCATATCCTTATGTGCTCCATGCTATATATATGATTTGTAAACCCTAATGCTCAATTATTGCTAATATTATCAAGGTTCATCAAAAGTATCATTACCTTTCTTTATTTCCATCAGTCATTATTGTCCCCATTCCGACCACCCATATCATTATGTATTGATTCCTTATATATCCTGCATTTAATCATCATGGAATCCCCACCAGTTGAACTATAGGGTTTGCTGAATGATTAAATTAAATTGAATCTAAGATACAGTAGTTTAGTTTTGTTTACTTTGGATAATCAGATTCTATTGGCTTGCCTTCAGGTGAGTTATAGAAACTGCTCTTGATTGTGATCCTAGTTCAGCCTAGTTCCCAACAGGGGAGTCTAAAGGAGACTGACATCCCGCTTCACTGATGATAAGTATACATCAAGGTAACAAACTCTGAGGCTGGAGCAGCCATAGACATTTATTAGCACAGATAAGTTCTTTTATCGAATTAAGAAGGAGCACTTAGAAGGAAGACCCTGGAGAGTAAAACAATTAAGTAATTTTAAAACATTTTTCTTTTGTTAGTTTGAGAGATGAGACATTGTGGCAGTCATTTTGATTTCTCTTCATTGTAGTGATGGGGAAAGTAGCAGAGTCAGAATGAATCTCATTGATACTATGAATTTAAAAATTCCAAGCAAATGGTGTTTTAAAACTATAAAGAGTAGAACTTTGGGAAAACAAAATATAGGAAAGATGGAGTACAATGTTCTGATTAAAATATTTTTTCTATGTGATTAACTGAGGAGGTTGATGGCTCAAGCACTATAGTTTAAAAATGATCAAAGTATTTCTAAAAATCCTTAGCCTATTTCCTTGCCTTAGTAAATAGAGCACACTGCAAATAATTGGCTCCTTCTTTGATAGAAAAAGGTTTTGCTCTGCTAAAAGTCATCATTACAAGTAATAATTCTCAGACACTTTCTGCCCTTGTGGCCTTATCACAGCAATCCCTGACTCTCATCTGTAAAATGAAGGCCTAGGGCAGAGTGCGATGGCCACACTAATAATCCCTGTTGCCAGGGAGGCTGAGGTTTGAAGAGGTCTTGAGCCCAGGTGTTCCAAGCTGCAGTGGGCTAAGCCAATTAGGCATCTACTAAATTTGGCATTCAAATGATGAGCCCTTAGAAGGATAAAACTCTTGTGCTGCCCATAGTAGCCCTTGCACTTCTAGCCTAAATGAGATAAGGAGCCCTCATTTTTTTAAAGTGAGAGGGCAGGACTACCTGAACTCCAAAGTCCCTTACAGCCCTAAGTCTACAATCCTACAATTATTTGGTACTATGATTATACAAAATCTAGAACCTGGGAAAGAATGTGAACTAATTCCAGGACATAACACTAGGAATCAGCTCATTTAAGTGAGCTTGACTAAAACTTGTTTCTTTGTGACTTCCCATCCATTAAAAAGAGGATAGTAATTCCTTTATAATCCCCCAATGATGTAGTAATAAAGATATTGAGTAGGGGGATAAAATGGTGATTTTTTAAATTATTAAATAATATTGTAATACAAACTCATCGTCTATAGACTAATCTAAATCATCTTTGGGACAACTCCAGTTGTAGGCAGGACAAGGTAGAATATCTTATATCTTGTTTTAGTTCTATAAGGTTTTTTTATAGTTTTAAAAATAGTTTTTATATAAATGTAAATATATATAAATATAATTTTTTATAGTTCTCTTTATTTTAAAAAAAACCTCTCATTAGAGGAGGCTAGATGGGGTAGTGGATTGTTTGCTGAACTGAATGTGATCCTGGACAAGCTACTTGCATCGTTTAGCCTCAATTTCCTTATCTAGTAAAAAGGGCATAATAATAGCATTTATTTCCTAGGGTTATTGTGAGGATCAAGTGAAATGTCAAGTCATCAAGCACTTATTTTGTGCCAGGTTAAATGCTTAGAAAACAAATACAAGAAGGGGAAAAGACAGTTCCTGCCCTCATGTAGCTTATATTCTAATGAAGGAAGACAACACATAAGGGAAGACAAGCAGGGAGGGAAGGAAGGGTACATTTGTGGGAGCAAAGTAGGGAAAGAAAGGGGAATGGTGGGGAATGAAGATGGCTGGCCTGGGTATTTTCCTTAAAAATGGAGATCAATCAATCAAGAAACATTTATTAAGCACCTACTATGTTCCAAGTAGTCAGAGGAGGGGGCTCTAGGAATAGAATACATTTCCAGTGCACGCCAGAGCTGGAGTGACCTCTCTGGGTGAGGAGGCTTCTGTGGAAGATCAGAAAAAAAAGTCCAGAACTGGACTGAAGAACTGGAACTGGAGTCTGGAGAGGAATAAAATGTAAGTAACATATGTAAAAATGTAAAATATGTGAAAAAAGTGATATATAAAAGTCAGCTATTTATTTTATTCCATGTAGTTTGGTGATGAAAGCTCTCTTGGTATGGTGACATCTAAGAAAAATATTGGTGTTAAATTTTTATGGAGCAATGATATATATCTTGGTGATTGGAGACAACAGTTTTGACTCCAGGAGTGACAGATTATCTAGATTGTCTATGTCTAGGAGTGACATATTATTATCATAATAAAACAGGAATAACAATATAATAGTATTGACATTAGTATTCTTTCTTTAAAAAATGGAATAGATCATCTAGTACCCTCTCTCTAATTTTTGCTCTATGAGTATTTAACTTAAATAGGCAATTGAGGCAAATGAGATGTCTAAGAAGGAGTGCTGTTAGGAAAGTGATAAAAGGTGATAATTGTTCCATTCTTGAATTCTCACAGATGAAAATTGAAGGAAGGGGAATGGCATGGGAGGAAGCCAACTTTCCTTCCTTAATCTCATCAGTTATCAAGTATCAAAGAAATTCAACCCAAAGTCCTGAAATAGAAGGAGGGAATTCCAAGAAAGTTTTTAATTGTAACTACCATGAAAAGCCATGTGACTTTAAGAAATCCCATGTTTATACAATGATAGTCCATTAGCTGTTTCTCAATTGATAGGAATTTATTCTGTTTCTATTTCCTCGCCTCCCCCAAAACTCTGCTATAAATCTTTTGGTGTCGATGGGACTTTTCTTAGGGGTATGAACATTTCATCGTTTTATCTGCAAAATTCCAAATAACTTTCCAGAATAATTGTACCAATTTACAACTCCATTGTTTTTTATAACCCCCTACCACTGACTATTCCCATTCTTTGTCATTTTGCCCATTTTCTGGGTGTGAAATAAAGTCTTAGGGTTGTTTTTATTTGAATTTATATTTGAATTATTAATATTGAATTAGGTTTGATTTGAAAATATTTTTGGCTATTAGTGATCAGGAACATTCTTGTTAGTATTTTGCAATTTTTCATTTACGAACTCTTTGTTTATACTCTTTTGAATATCTAAATTTTTATGGTATTGATTCTATGTTTTGCTGTTTTTGTCCACTCTAGTTATGCTATGAGTAAAAAATTCTTTTCTTTGGGTAAGTTCAAATTAAGTATGTGTGTCTGTTTCTAGTGAGGACACTATTGAGAACCCAACAACAAAAATTAGTCCTGAGGGGCCACTGGCTAAAGACATTAGTGAGTGTCTATATTTGCTCACATTTTCAAATAAATTCAGTAATATAAATATGATTAATCATTTTTTATGGGTGTTTAATTGCAAAATAGTCTTTTATAAGTAGCATTTTTCTATATGACAAATGATTGGGATCTTCTATATTGACCTTATTCTTGGTGTTTTTTTTTTTGTGCTGTAATGAGGGAACTCTTGTCCCTAAGTCACTGCGTAGGATGGCTGAGATAATGATAATGGATGATATTGTGAAGGCAAAGTTATTCAGTGTTTGTTTTGTTTTTATTTTTACTTCAGGGAGAATTTAAGCTCCTTGAGCACAGGAATGATTTTGTTTTTGCCTTTGTGTCTTCAGGACCTAAAAAGTGTCTGGTTCATTGCAGTCATTGACAAATGTTCCTTGAGTTACATTAATTTGAATGAGAATAATCTCTGTACTAGAAAAAAAAGAACAAAAATAGCTAAAGGGGACTTGGAATCTCAGAAGAGGATGGTGGGGAGCAAGAAAGCTGCCAGATCTTCATGAAACGAAGGATGTTAATACAACTAGAAGATGTTATGGCTGAGATATGGTCAAGGGCTTTGAAAAGTTTTAATATAGGAGAGGGACCACAGGATTGAGGAAGGACAAGTGATGTCCTGAATCTTTAAAAAGAAAGGAACATGGTTAGTGACCTTGCAAGAAAGTCTTATTAAAGGGATAATTTGTGAATATCATAGCCATGCATCTAGATAATATATCACTGGATCTAGTCAGAAAGACATGAGTTTGAATCCTTCTTCAGATACTTCCTGAGTGATCTTCAGCAAGTCACTTAATCTCTGCCTTAGTTTCCTCAACTATAAAATGGTATCACAACAGCACCGACTTCCCAGGGTTGTTGTATCAAGTGTGATAATAGTGCAGTGTTTGTCAATGGCAGGTGTTACATAAATGCAATCTCTGTCATTATTATTATCATTATTATTACACATCTAGAATAAAAGGGAATGATCCCATAGAGACATCAAAGCTTCCTCAAGAACAGATAGAGCCAGGCTAACTTCACTTTGCATTCTGGCAGTTCCCAGACCAATCGATCAAAGGATCACGGTAGAAGCAGTTTGAATAGATTATGGCCAAGTGTCTGACAAAGTCTCTCAGGCTTTGCTAATGCAAAAGATGAGTGTGGGCTGGATTACTGTTACAGGCAGTAGATTCAGATCTGGTTGAATGGTCAAAGTATAATCCTTATGGTTCCTACCTTGGAAGGAGGTCTTCAGAGGTGTGCACCTGGGACCTGGGCTTGGTCTTATGCCATTAAACATTTTTATTAGTGATTAGTGGGAAAAAAGGCATAGATAGCATGCTTTTCAAATTTCCAAAAGACACAGGCTAATAGAATGGGTAAGAGTTGAAATTCAAAAAAGCTCTTGACAATTTAGCTGGACTGAATTGAATAAGTTGAATTTAATTGAGATAAGTGAATACAAAATGGGGGAAGCATGGATAGCTTGTATGATAAAGAGCTGAAGATTGTAGGGACTATAAACTCAATACTAGTTAACAATATGAGTCAACAAGCTTAATATGGCATCCAAAAAAGTGAATGGAATTTTAGGCTGCCTTAATAGAAATATACTTACATATATTTCTTATATTTATACTTAAGCATAAGACAAGTATATATCAAGAGGAATATATCTAAGAAAAAGGATAGTTTCACTCTGTTCTGGTCAAGTCCCAACTGGACTAACGTGTTCAACTCTGGTACCATGTTTTAGGAAGAACATCAGTAAGCTAGAGTATGTCCAGAGGATGATGGAGCCATCCGTATAAGGATTGTGGAATGCATAGCCTATCAAAGAGATGCTTGCAGGGTTACATGATAACTCTCTTCCAGTTCTTGTCATATTGAAAAGGGAGTAGATTTGCTCTGCTTGGCCCCAGCAGAAAAAATGGGCTGGAATTTATAAAGAGGCAATTTAAGCTTGATGTGTGGAAACACTTCCTCAAGATGAGAGCTGTGGAAACCTGGAATGGTAATAAGTTTTCACTGGCTTGTAGATCTTTAAACAGAATCTGGATGAGCACTTCTCAGGTGGGTTGGAGGGGAGATTCCTTTTCAGGTGTGGTTTAGATTAGATGGTCACCAAAGGTTCTTCTGATCTGAAGTTCCTCAATCTTGTCATTTTGTAAAGTGATAGTAACATGCAGGGGAGCTGAACCTTGCATGTAGGGTATGATGGATCCCTTTGGCAGTGTGATGAAAACTATAGCCCCTTCTCAGAAGTATATTTTTAAGGGTAGAAAATAGAATGCATAGGATTATAATACAAATCAATTATACCAAGAAAAAGATTTATTTATTTTAACCATCCAACCTATAGCCCCTTCTCAGAAGTATATCTTTAAGAATAGAAAATAAAACACATAGAATTGCAATACAAATCAATTATATCAAGAAAAAGATTTAATTTTTTTTAACCATCCAAGTTTATAGACTTGAAATTTTCACAGGGACTCCTGGGCAGGGGCTGGTCTGTGGACTCTAGATTAAGAACCTGTGATGTTTTTAAAGTTATAGAGTAGAGGAACAGAATTATGCCTAGAAGGTATATTTCTTGACTCTGCTTAGTGTTTATTCATGACATCATGTTGTCTCTTATCTTTATTTTTTATAATAGCTTTTAATTTTCAAAAATCATGCAAAGATAGTTTTCAGCATTCACCCTTACAGAACCTCGTATTCCAAATTTTTCTCTCTCCCTTTCTCCCACCCCTCCCCTAGACAGCAAATAATCCAATATAGGTTAAACATATTCAATTCTTCTATACATATTTCCACATTTATCATGAGGCACAAGAAAATCAGATCAAAAGGGGAAAAATGAGAAAAAAATCAAGCAAACAACAACAAAAATTTGAAGATACTATGTTGTGATCCACATCCACTCAGTTTCCAGTTCCTTGCCATTACAAAAAGAGCTGTCACAAACATTTTTTGTACACATGGGTTCTTTTACCTTTTTCATGATCTCTTTGTGTCCCTTGCTCTTTATAAAAAATAACTGTATTAGGTGAGATATGTTAAATGCTTTGAGTTCCTTTGGCAAATTTCATCTTCAGGGGATCTGCAATTTCATTGGGCTAGGAGCTTCCTCAATAAATACAGATTGCAACCCCACAACACCCTGTCCAAGTAACATTTATCATCTTGAGACCAACCTCCTGGTGAATGCTTCTCTCTGAACTTATCTCTAGGCTGGTTCCTCCTCCCTGAGTCTGTAGCAAATATTGGGAGGCCCAGCCAGAACTTGTGTTCAAGGGTTTGAGGGCCAAAGGGATAATGGACAGAAAGAACTTTACAAACTTTTACAGGAGTGTGCTGGCAAATGTTTAACAGCCAGTTTCTTTTTTAAAAAGTATGAACATGTACTTTTACATTTAAGCTGCTTTATTAAAGTCTCGTGAATAGAAATAAGGAATTAAATGATGCTCTGATTTGTGGTGATACCCAATTTCTGAGGGGTAATGCTCACACTGAAAAAATGAACAATGATCTCCCACAAGTCAGTTAGAGCTGGCTCCAGCACACCCTGTCTGCCTTCCATCAGCCTAACTTCCAGGAACTCAGGATCATGGCCAGCAATGATAAGGTATCTGAGAAGGATTCCGATTGAAGCATAGAAAATGATATTAAAGAAACACAATTTCTCACTGCTTTACTGGATCAGGCAACTAAGGTGGAGTCTGACTTCATTATCTTTTCATCTTGGATTACTACTTTCTTGTACTTTATAGATAATAATAGTTGCCTGCTACTTCCATGCAGATGCTAGTTTGAGTAGATATTTCCTACATATATTCAGAATACCCCCCTGCACCGGGGCTATTCTGAATGATAGTTATTTTAAACTGTAATGATAGTTAGCAAAAGTCAGCGAAAAAGTGAAAAATTGGGTATTTCAGTCCAAACAACTGTCTAGTTGACCCTATATGGAGCCAATATAATATAACTGGGAATTTTTAATTTTTTTTCCTTTACCAAATAAATTAATTTTTAAATGAATTAATGTATAGGAGGTTTTTATTTATTTGCTTATTAATAGATTCAATTTATACCTTTTTCTTTTTCTAGAAACTAGTTTTCTTTGGATGGAACCTCTCTAAGTCATATGCTTTTCTTCACATGGGATTGAGGCTAGATCAGCCTGTCTGCTGATAGGAGAATGAAGGGGAATATGGCAAACATACTTTAAAATGTCTGTCAATTTTTACTTTCTTGCTGGCTGACCAACTTTTACTCCTCAGTTCTGTTAAATATTTTCTTTCTTAATTTGAGATTTACTTTTCTGAAATTTCCTCTATTTTTAAAAAGGTTAAATTTATGTGACACTCTTTCCTTATAGTCTTGGTTGATTATTGTCCTTTGTTCTCCAAGAGGATCAACATGATATCACTCTGTTAGAATGAGTTACAGTATGTCTGGTTGTGGCTGATCAGACTAATACGAGCTGGGAATGCTCTGCCCCAGGTCAGACATAAATAGTCCATATGAATTAGCTTCTCTAATTTTGGGCATCTCGTGTTTCCTTAGGGCTAATTTAATTCTGCTTTGCTCTTAGAGCTTCGAGTGAGGGCACACAGTCCTGTCCCAGTGTCTCCCATGTCATACAATCAGTTCTAAAGTTCTAAAGAGAGACCTTGAGAGCGTCCTAGTATCACTTTTTCTGACTACTTTGTGAATGTTTGCTGAATAAAATTTGGTTGATCTGATCACCTGAGATGACTTTCTAAAAAGGACAGAAATGAAATATTATTAGAGCTGGGTCCCAATTAATACAAAAAACAGATCATTTGAATTCACACATATTTCCATTTGGCTGGAACAAGTTTCCTTATTTCATGTACTTATAATTTTGATGTAAAGGAAAATTTGTGCTTAATCGAGGGAGAAGGAAACTCTCCTTTCAAGTGAGAACATTATACATTGTTGGAATGTGTGACTCTTAAAGAAAATACAAAGAATGATTTAGATAAACTGCAAATAACAGGTTATGATTCCCTTAGAATAAAGCAAGATGCGGTGATTCTGATAGGAATTAAACGTTTCTCCTTAGACACAGAATACCTTTGGACACAGAGGGAACCCACCTACCCAAAGCAGAAGGAAAGGCTAGAATATTGGAAGAACTTGTATTTGCCAGAGTCTGAAAAGAGGGAAGAAGTTTTAATGATAGTCTATGTCTGGCTCCAACATTAGTTATCCCAGTTGGAGAACATGAAAGTGTATTTGGGGTATTCAAAGAGGAAATGTTGTATGAAATTGCCCACACAGGAAATATTTCAGACAATTTGGACATACAGTTGACTTTATCATCTTTCCTTTCAGACACTCTCTATTGCATTTATGATAAAATGCCAACTCCTCAGTCTGGCATATCAAAAGCCCCCAACAATCTGATATCAACCCACCTTTTAGAGTCATTTCCACATGACTCTCATTCACATACTATACATTCCAGCCAAGTTGTTTGGCATTCCAATCTCCTCTCTATGCCTTTGTATAGACTGTCCCCCTCACGCTTGGACTTCCATCTCTTCTCCCTGACTTTCAATGCTCTGCTCAGTGAGCACTTGCTCTAGGAATCCTTCCCTGATCTGTCCAGTTTTAATTTTTCTCTCCTCCAATAACCTTATATTTGCTGCCCTTTATGTTGTCTTCCCTCAGTAGAATAATAGTGATAGATATTTACACAATGCTTTAAAGTTTGCAAAGCAAATGCAGAACAATATCTGCAAAATAATTAATAAGGGATTATTAAAATTAAAATAACAAGGAATTATTAAAAAGGAATACCCTTTGACCCAGCTATATCACTACTAATCCTATAACGCAAAAAGATCAATGGGAGAAAAAAGACCCTTATGTACAAACCTGTTTATTATCGCCCTTTTTCTAGCTCTAGAAAACAAGGAAAGCCTACCTTTATCTTTACCATTTATTTACCACCTTTGGCTAAGCAATTATGTTTCATAAATAAAATGGAATATTATTGTGCCATAAGAAATGATGAAATGGATTATTTCAGAAGAAACTAGGAAGATCTCTATGAATTGATATAGAAAGAAATGAACAGAATCAGAGAACGATTTACATCATGACAACAGTGTTTTAGAAAAAGATCTTTCAAAGATTTTAGAATGTCAGTCAATGATAAACCATGAGTTCAGAGGATTAAAGATGAAATGGACCAGAGAGGTGATGGAGAAGAAGATGTACATCTTAAGGAATGGTCTAGGTGGAAATTTGTTTTCTTGGATTATGCATATTTACTATGAGATTTTTCTTTTTATTATATAATGGGAGAATGTGTGAGGGAGTGATAACAAGTATTTGCAAATTGGCTATTCAACTGGTCCTCACAAAAATCCTGGGAGATAAATACTATAGATAGTATTATTCCATTTTGCAGACGAGAAAATTAAGGCTCAGGGAAGTTAAATAATTTGCTTGTGGTCATGCTGCCAGCGAGGTGCTAGAACCCAGTTTTCATGAGTTCAGCTTTAGCCCTTAGTCCACTGAACCACCAAATAGAAACTCTTTTTTTCCTGTTGTTATTTTTGTAGCTACAGCATATAACACACAGTCCTACACAGAGTAGACATTTAAAAGATGTTAGCTGACTAAAGGAATTTGGGCCAGGATATAGTTGCACAATGCGAACTGTTGTCATGATGACATTTCCTGTCCTCTTCTTGCTTTTTCCCTCTGAGTCCATTCTGGATTCCCTGGCTTTGAGCCATTGCTCTGGACTCCTTCCTGGCCTTCTGCCTGGCCCCTTGGACTTGGCTACCACTGAACTCTGGCTTGACCCAGAAAGGCATCCTGTTTATTCCCACTATCATGACTTGAACCACACCCTCTTAACCCAGTTTAAATTCTTGAGAAGGTTTTGGAGAGAATGACTCCCACACTGGAAATTTCAGGTGTTCTGATCCTCTGGGTTAGGTGAGGAGGCGTTTTGCCGCCAGAGTGACTTTCCCCTAAGTTTTTCAAATTATATCCCATGAACAATCTATCTACGCTTATTCCTAAGACCAGCTTGACCACCATATCAGGTTGCTCTGGCATAAATAATATTCTTCACACTACTCTCTGGGGTTACACTTCTATCTCTGAAGAAACTAGAGAATGCCCTCACGTGCTTTACTGCAGATCAAAAAGGGCAGAACTGACTCCTTTCCAAGATGTAAAAAAACCTTTCCTAAATGCAGCTGCATTTTATTTATTTGAGGATTTTTTTATTAAAGTTTTTTATTTTCAAAACTTATGCATAGATAATATTCAACATCCACCCTTGCAAAACCTTGTTTCAAATTTTTCCTTCCCTCTTCTTACCACCTCATCCCTTAGACAGCAATCCATTATAGGTTAAACATGTGCAGTTCTTCTCTACAAATTTCCACAATTATTGTGCTGTACAAGAAAAATCATATCAAAAAGGGAAAAAATGAGTAGAGAACAAAATGCAAGCAAACAACAACAAAAAGAATGAAAATGCCATATTATAATCCACACTCAGTCCCCACAGCCCTCTCTCTGTAGATGGCTCTCTTCATCTCAAGATCACTGGAACTGGTCTGAATCATCTCATTGTTGAAGAGAGCCACATCCTTCAGAATTAGTCATTGTATTATAATCTTCTTGTTGCCATGTATAATGATCTCCTGGTCCTGCTCATTTCACTCAGCATCATTTCGCATAAGTCTCTCCAAGCCTCTCTGTATTCATCCTGCTGGTCATTTCTTACAGAACAATAATATTCCATAACATATATCACAATTTACCCAGCCATTCTCCAATTGATGGGCATCCATTCATTTTCCAGCTTCTAGCCACTACAAACAGGGCTGCCACAAACCTTTTGGCACATACAGGTCCCTTTCCCTTCTTTAGTATCTCCTTGGGGTATAAGCCCAGTAGAAACACTGCTGGATCAAAGGGATACATAGTTTGATAACTTTTTGAGCATAGTTCCACATTGTTCTCCAGAATGGCTATAAATTTGAGTCAATTCTCCATATATTTAGAAACAAGGCTTTTATGAGAACTCTTGGGTATATATATTCCCAATAGCTTCCCTTCTAATCTTGTCTACATTGGTTTTATTTGTATAAAAACTTTTCAACTTAATATAATCAAAATGATCCATTTTGCATTCCATAATGTACTTTAGTTCTTCTTTGACCACAAATTCTCTCCTTCTCCACAGATCTGAGAGGTAGACTATCCTTTATTCTTCTAATTTGCTCACAGTATCACTCTTTATGTCTAAATCATGAGCCCATTTTGACTGTAGATGCATTTTAAAGAATGCTGGCAACCAGGAAGCAATGTGATATCATGAGAAGGTCACTGGGTTGTGTTAGGAGAGCTGGATCCTAGTTCTGACTTGGCCATTAACCATTTGGCCAAGAGTAAGACAATTTTGATATTTAATCTTTAGTTTTCTCATTGATAAAAATGAGAAACTTATTAGTTCTTAGTGTGTGTGTGTGTGTGTGTGTGTGTGTGTGTGTGTGTGTGCGCGCGCACTTGCTCTCTCTTTTTGGCAGTCTGGTGAAATCCTTCCTAAATGATATTTTAAAATTCAGAAAATAAAATAGGGATTACAAAGAAAACTATTTATATTGAAATAAAGATGTATTTTTTTCTTATCTGGATTCAGAGATCTCTCTTCTTCCCCCAATTCTACCCACTGATACTTTGGATGTTTGTGGATTGTAGGTTAAGAACCCCAGATCAGCTGATCTCTAAGATTCCTTCTAGCTTTGACATTCTTTGATTTTCTAAAAATTAGAGGCTTGGGGTAAAGAGAAAATCTGATTAGTTCATCATACCATAGGGACTTGTTTGGCTCAGAATGCTGAGAGGCTTTAAGTAGTTTGCGAGGACTGAGGGCCTGAGTGCAGACTAGAGAGAAAGGAGTCAAGAAAAGCAAGATGTAGGGAGGGAAGGGGCAGCCAATCCATCTCTATCATCTCCGTGATTAAGGGGTTGTGGATAAGAACTCATATATCAATACTTCCCAGCATCCCCACAGTGAGGGTTTGAAAGGCAGCTTTCCACGTGTCCTCACCCAGACCCTGCCAAAGTTCAAAGCATGGCACCTGGAATGCAGTACTTACCAATTAGCCACCTGCCAGGGATTCTGACTCAAGACACAGAGAGAAGGCAGATTGCCTGCGTATGTCTGCATCACAGAATAATTCCGGGAATTTAGCGATACTGTCCAAATCTAGCACTTGGCAAAGCCCAGAATCGCCTTTCTGGTGTGGGGATGGAGCCCTTGTTCTCAGGGGTCTCTGGTGGTATATGGGTGTGGGGGTGGGGAAAGGGGAGCAGCCTTTGGCTGTGAAGTCAGTGGTCCCTAGACCTGATGACACTGAGAAGCCTTGGCAAGGCAGCTTCCTGAGTGGGTACTCCATGCTGCTCCCTGGTGTGAACACTAACGGGATGGTTAGCTCCATTCCAAGTCACATCAATAAAGCAAGGAAGTTGATCGGGCTCAGAGCCTCCTCCAGGAACCTGCAACGCTCTGGTGGCCAAGGGCTTTGTGACACCTGCAGCCCTGACTATATGAGGCTTCACCTGACTCAATAGGCCCTTGTCCCACTGAGGTCGCCGGTTTTGAGTTGAAATCTTCAGTCTCGATGGTCCCCGAGTTGTGGCAGACAAATGTTGGAAGATCTGGGTGTCCGGTGAGCTGAACCAGAGCAGAGAAGGAATAGTAAATACCAAACCAAGGAACTAGAAACTTTCCAGAATTAAGAAGCAAAGTGAACCGTTAGTGGTTAGCAACCACCTAAAGTCCAGGTGAAGCAGTGATCCTCCAGAAGCCTTTGCACAAATATTTATTTTAGTCGCCTTTGATGTTCCTTGTTGCTTTTCTGTCTGTTTTATCTGAGGCTGTAAATTTTCAGAGGATCAGGGAAAAAAAAAACAGTTTACCAATGACACACAGATTAGATGGATGCTAAGGAAAAATCTTTATTGATAGGTAAGCCATTCCTTCCAGAGCCAAAACAGTTTTTGTGACCAGGGCCAATGGCACTTAGATCCATAACAAATACAGAGAAATATGGAAAGACTTAAATGAACTGATGCAATATGAAGTAAGCAGGGCCAGGATAATGACTACCACAAGATAAATAGAAAGAACAAAACAATCAAAGCTGAATGCTACAAAATTATAAAAAATAAATTTGATCCTCAAGAAGAAACATGAGAAAACATTTTTCCTGTTCCTTTATAGAAGTCAGAGTCCATGGAATATATAATAGAACATCAGATTTTTTTCAATGTATTGATTTTGTTGAATTTTTTTCCTTGTCCTCCTCTTTTTAAAAATTCTTTGTTATAAGAGAGAGCTCTCTGGAAGAGGAAATGGAAAACGATAGGAGAAATCTAGGCAATATTAAAAAAAAAGATCATCAAGGAAAAATCCACTTTTTAAAAAAACTCCAGAACTGATAAACATGGTCAAGAGAGTTCAACAAACTGAGGATGTTTTTCCTCAGTCCCCGTCATCCCCGAGGGTTCTGCTTCCCTGGCATTTATCAGAATCTCCTTTAATATATGATGGGGGGAGAAAAGGGATCTCCTAATCTGGGTTAACTGGTCACTCAACCTCTTCAGCAACTGGAAGTTTGCTCATTCTGGAGGGTTCTTGTTTATCTCCCGAGTCCTGGTGCCTTCCAGATCTGGGTCTCCTTTAGACTTATTTATCCAAAAGGAGGGCTTTTGTTCTTCACTTGGTTATACCCAACCTCTATAAATCTCCTTGGGATCATTCAAAGACAAAGCAACCCACCCAATTTAAAAGGAAGATTAAGATTGTTCTAGGATAATGAATTTAACAGAAGCAGAAAGTAATCAGGCCCCTGGACCTGACCTGAGGGGAGGTTGTCTGTTAGCCCTTGCACTCCAGCAGTGAGGGAGGGCTCACCTTCTCCATCCCCGTCCTCTCACTCCCCCAAACCTTATTACCATTGATTTCCACTGAGGAGGTCAACACGGCCTCCGGGGAAATTTAGCCCTGCACCTGGACCTCTTCTTTCAGACATAACATGGGGCCAACCCAGATCACTTCTAGCCCGTTTCTTCAAAGGTATTTTTTTTCCCTCCCCTCTATTTGGACTCTGGGTATATTTAATGGGGTGTGTTAGAGCAGAACAGTCCGTAACTTGGGAGCTTTCTATCAAGATTAAACAGGTGCATAATCCTTCTTTAGCAAGGTCTGGCAGCTGCAACAGCTGGAAGATTTTCCTTCTCAATATACACTCATGGCTCCTTCTCTTTTTTCCTCCGGTTTCTGGCGATGGCTTTCATCGCTTTCTGTTGGGGCAGCCAAAGAGCCGCCCGATTGATTTCTTCCCTCTTGTGGTTCAAGCAGCCCATCTTCAAGAAAGGGTCTGAGACAAGAATGGACTTTCCCATTAGGAGACCCCTCTTCTCTCCCCATCACATATTAAAGGAGATTCTGATAAATGCTGGGAACTTTTAATAGAGAGTCTCTCAGGGAAACAGAACCCTCGGGGATGACGGGGACTAGTCCTGTCGGGGCTCGGGCAGCTCTGGGATGCTCCCGCCTCTCTTCATGGCTTGGGCAGGGACCACCCTCCGAAGCATCTCGGGGTGGCCCAGAGCTGCTCCTCCGCTTGGGCCCCTGGATTTTCTTTTTTTCCCTTTTGCTTGAGGCGTCTCATATCATCTTCTAAAGTAAACAACATTGTAAGACAGCCTGACAGCCCCGCAGGGTTTCCATTGGGCAGTGATTGATGGGCCCGGGAAGGAATCGGAGGGATTCTGCATCAGGCGCACCTCTCCCCTGGCTCTAAGGCTGACCCTGTTAGCACAGGCTGACTTGGACCATTTGTCTCCGGAGTACCAGGGGATTTTCAAACAGCTGTGGATCCAAGCATTTCGAATGGGAACATATTTCTGGTTTGTGGTAAGAATAACACACACCGCATGTGCTGGAGGAGCCAGCCTCCAGATTCCTGCAGCACTGGGTGGGGCCGGGGCCCTCTGGGCTCTCCTCCCCAGTCCCCAAGCGGGCCCTTTGACAGAACCGGCCATTTGGCTCTTCAGTCCTCCCGTCACCCTTTCCCCTAAATGGCAAAAGCAGCACCAACCCAAACTAACCAGTCCTATCTGCTCCTTCCTCTTTGATGTATTTCCAGCTGACGACATTTCTCTAAAGCTGGATTGAGGATGGGGGAAGGGGTCCCCCCTGCTGGGGTTCAGCTTCATGGCCAGATCTGGCCCACCTGGGTCTCAGATCCAAGGACATACTATAGCCTTAGAGCAACATGCTTTTCGTTTTATCTCTTTCTTTCCTTTCCTTTCCTTACATTTTGTGGCCTTTCTTCTCTTTTCCTTTTCTTCTTCTCTTCTCTCTCCCATCTTTCCCTACCCTTCTCTTCCTCTTCCTTTCTCTTTTCTTTTCTTTTCCTCTTTCGTCTCTGTTCTTTCTCTATCCTCTCTCCCTTTCCTTCTCCCTCTCCAATCCCATTCTCCTTTTCTTCTTTTTCTCTTCAGTGGGGTTGTCTCCGCTTGTCTTTCCCAAAGAAACCTGGGCTGCGGAAATACCGAGTCCTGCCCCGTCGCCATTACCCCAGCCACGTGCTTGGACCCAGCCTGTGGTGTTAGTATTAAAAATGCAAATGCTGAAGAGTCCATGGGATGGAGCCGGCGGGGGAGCCCCCTTCTCGGCCCCGCATAGCCGAGCCGCGGTAACCAGGCCCGGACTTCTCAGTTCCGCGGCCTGGGGCTCGTTCAAGCAGGCGCCCAACGAGCGCGGCCTGGCTCTCTCCCCGGCGTGACTCAGCGGCCGCAGCAATGAGGCTGCCTGGCTCCTCTCTAGAATCCCTAAGAAGTCCAGGTCCCTCGCCTCTGCTCAGGTGAGTGAGTGAGAGGCCCGGGGGCGCCGCCAGGAACTGCGCAGCGCGCCTGCCCGCCCCTCGGTGCTGGCCCAAAGCGCTTCCTCCCCGCCTCCGGGGGTGGGGGGAGGGTCTCGGCAGACCCTGGGGACTCCCTCTGTTTGTTCCATATGGGGAATAGGGGGAGTCGAGCTAGAAGGTTGTAAATGGATTAATACAAAGAAAACAATGAGAGGACTGAGGAAGAGAGGGAGAGGGAGAGACAGAGACACACAGAAAGAGACACACCCAGACAAGGAGAGAGACAAGGTCGGAGAGAGAGACGGAGAGACAAGGACAGAGACAAAAAGAGAAACAGATGGAGATGGAGAGAGACACAGAAAGACAGAGACAGAGAGAGAGAGAGAGATAGACAAAAGAGACAGAGACAAGAGACACATACAAAAAGAGAGACAAAAAGACAAAGATGAATGGAGATGGAGACAGAGACAGAAGGACAGAGAGACAGAGAGAGAAAGAAAAAGACAGTCGGAGACAGAAAGAGATAGAAAAAGATGAAGATGGAGACAAAGCCGGAAAGAGAAACAAAGTCAGAGATGGAGAAAGAGACACAGACAAAGAGAGAGAGAGAGAGTCAGATTAACAGAAAGGGTAGGAGGTAGAGAGAAAATGAAAGGAAAAGAGATGAGTAAGAGTGAAAAGAAGGAGGGTAGAAAAACATAGAAGGAGCAAATGGGAGAGAAGCAGATAAAAGGGAAACTGAACAAAACAAATAAGTGGGAGAGACTGAGATGGAAACAAAGAAAAGATAAGAAATAATAATAGAGCTGGAGGGAGGCAGAAATAAATGTGGAGAACAAATAAGAGAAAAAAAATGAGAGAAAACCGCAGAGATGAAGCAACTGGGTGAGAGAGCCGCCAGGGAGAAGCCCTGAGTGCCCAGGCCCCGATGGGCCTGTACCACCACGTGAGGTGGGAGCCCCCTGGAGCAGCCCAGAAGGCGGGAGCAGATTGCGGCGGTCCAGCAGGGCCTTCAGGCCGGCACCAGGTGTTTCTCATCTCGGGAACCCCAGGTGAAGGACGTCCCCCCTCCCCTCCCCCTCTTGCCCGGCCCCGATCTAGCTCCCTCCTCCCCCTCCCCGGCTCCCTGCCTGTGATTTCTCCAAATTGGGCTTTGTGCGCAGGGCCCTCCCTCCTGGGGAGCTGGCCGGCTCTCTCATTCCTGGCAGACAGACTGGTCCCAGAGCTAGAGGCCGGCCTCGGCGTCCGGGTGAACTTCGCCAGGAGAACAGCAAGTGAGCAGGGCGGCCAGCAGCTTGTGGAAGGCTCCCGTGTGCAGCTTCCCGGCCCCGATCCTGGCCGCGGTTAAATCGGTGCCATCGTTGCCACTTAGGGAGGCTCGCAGGTGGCAGGCCTTCCCTGGAGAAGTGCCCACGAAGCCTCCCCCCTCCTCCAGCCATATTTCTGAGAAGTTGGGCTGGATTATCCCAGCTGGGCAGAGCTCAGAACCGCTAAGACAGAGGCAGCCACTGGTCCAGCCCCCCGGGAGCTCAGAGTTAAACACGCAGAGCCCTCCTTTCCTGCCAAAGATGGTGGGCAGGGTAATTTTCTTTGGCACCCGACTCCCCTCCCTCCCATCTGCGAGACCCGCTTCCAACCTCCGAAGTTGGCAGCTGTCACCCGTGCCCCTTCCCATTGGTGAGTCAGTGATTGGCGTTTCCCCGACCTCCCCCTCGCCTCCCAACACACAGCAGATACCTTGCCCTTGAACCTCTGCCCCGGGCAGCAGGAAAGTGCTGTCACTTGGCACGTCATTTAAAAAAGATCCCAGGGGGCGCAAAAGCTAAGAGGAGAACATTGTTACTTTCATAGGCGATGGGAGGATGAGCAAAGGTTTCTTGGGGTCTCCTCTATGGCATCTAAGCCGAACCTGGAAGGAAAAGACACGTTTCAGTAGGAGGGGGCGAAGCTGGGGAGCCCCTTCTGGGGCGTGGGGTACTTTGTGTGCAGATAGTGGGAGAGGATGGCACAGGACTTGGAGTTAGACCGTTAAACCCCTGGCTTAACGCCAGTTAGGGTCAGGTGGGTAGCTGTGCCATGATTCTCTGCCAACCGGGTGTCCATCAGGCTGCCTTCAGGACCGGGAGATGATATGGAGAATTAGGAGGGAGGATGCATTAAATCCTGGGAACATACTGGGGGGCTCTAAGTCCAGAGGGCTGGGCACGGGCGGGCAGGACTCAGAGAAGTCACAATGACAGCTGCCCTTAAATGACTCTTCAGGCATCCGTTTGCCTTCCACTTTGAGAGACCCTCTAATCTCAACTTGCAAAGCATCTTGAGTGTAAGGAACTTGGATGGGGGAGAGGAAGATCTCACTCTGCTGTACCATGTGGGGAAAGTCAAGTTTAACATCTCTGCCTTTTGGGCTTTCCTCCAGCTTTTAAAATTCTAACCAGAGGATGCATTGAATTAAAATGAGCATTTTTACTAGTTGTGAAAATGGACCCCAAAGCACAATAACTTCTGATCTATAGAGACCTTTTCTCGTTTCTACTGTTAGTTTAACTCTTCTATTCTGTTAAGTTCCAATTTGAAGGAAGAGAAGGGGTTATTTTTGTTAGGGACCCCCTAACTAATTAGAATATGTTGTTGGTGAACAGTTATTCCAGGTTCAAATTATCCTGTGGGTCTGCATTTTAACAATCACTCATGGGCCCCTAATAATGTGTTCGCTTCTTGTAGCTAGGTAGAAGACTGGATATTTTCCCATCAGTAATCTCTGGACATTGTGAATCCAGATAAATTACTATTAAATGTCCTGGTCATCTGCATTATAGTCAGGCAGAAAGGTATAATGAATAAAACCATATCTGGAGCAGCAGTCACACCTGGGTTCGAATCTTGACACATACTAGCCATTTATTAGCTTCCTACTTAGGAAAATTACTTAGCTTCCGTTTCCTTATTTGTAAAATAGAGTTAATAATACCTACTTCACAGGGTTGTTGTGAAGATCAGATAAGACAAGTCTGTAAATATGAAAGTCTTATCTAACATTTGTATGAATAAAATTAATATAAGATAAACTAATTTTAATATAAGTAAAATCACATACTAAAAAAATAAAAACCAGAGATTTTATTGATACAGAGAATTCTTGAGGAAATTCCCTCTCCCATGAGAAGTCAGTGCTACCTTCTCTGAATTGTTTTCAACTTTACTTTTACAAGATTATGACTTCCAATTTTTTGTTATCTCTTTCTCCTTCTTCCCTCACCTCAAGATGGTAAATGATCTAAGTTATAAATGTACAATATTAAATATATGAACTGTATAGTCTTTTTTTTTTTTTTAGTATTCAACATTTACTTTTATAAGTTTTTAAGTTCCAATTTTTTCTCCCTCTCTTCCCCTTTTTCCTTCTTCCCAAGACAGCCAGCAATCTGATATAGGTTATAAATGTACAATATTAAACATATGCAATGTTAAGAAAATTACCGAAAGGTCAAGTATTTGCCCAGGACCTAGAAGTCCCTATATCAAAGTGGGGAATTGAACTAAATCTTCCTGGCTCTGAAGTTACCATTTCTATGTGGCTTCTCATAAATCAATAATGATAGTCATAAAAGATCAGCTGAAATCTTATGGGCCTGGGTCTTATTGCTAGTCAGTCATTTTTCATATGTCCAACTCTTTACGACTCCACTTGGGCTTTTCTTGCCATTTCCTTCTGCGCTGGGCCTGATTCTTTCATTTATCAATTCCTTCCACGAGCATTTATTAAGCACCTACTATGACCTAGGCTCTGAGGATACGCGGACCAGAGTGACATAGTCCCATTCTTAAGGAGTTCATTCCATCTATAAAGGAGCTAAGAACATTTCTAGGAAGCTGGCTACGAATACTGTGAGATCATACGCAATAAACTTTTTGGAATGTCCAATGCAACAGACATTGATGAAGTACCTACAGTGTGGTCGAGTGGAAATTTTGTTAGACTTGTGGCCGGGGAACCTGGATTCCCATTCTGCAATCTTGGCAAGTCACGCTCCTTCTGTGTGACTCAGTTTCCTCATTTGTTAAAACGAGGAGGTTCCACCAGGTGACTTCTGGCTCCTGTATTTGTGACTGATGTGCAAAGTTCTGCTTGGGAGTTGGGAGGGGGAAATGATGATAAAATGCTTCCCCTGCCCTCCAGAAGCTTATTAGCCACAGAGGGTCTGTATTGCTTTCCCCAAAGGCAAGAACCCAGAAATTAACCTGGCAGCTGTTTCCCTTGGAAAGGGAAGTTTCAAAATGAAAACTATTTATAGGCATCTGATTTTAGCCCTTTCATTCCTTGGATTATTTTTATTAACTCTGTAGTCCTGGACAACACATTGCAACCAATCCACTCACGCTTTCCCTTGCTCTGCCCCGTCTGAGCCCCTCTCCTTCCTTTCTACCCTGCGAGCCGGCCCGTCTGCTCACCTCCTGGCCTCCATGGCCCTTCCCCAGGCCTGTGCATTTTCTCCTGGCTAAGTGGCGTCTGGGAGCCTGAGAGATGCAGCTGTTGCATCGAGCTCATGTTTCAGAATAAAGCCACTTTTTCTTTAAGCAAAATGTTCTCAGCATCCCCCTTTCTAGATGTTTGTGTTCCAGGACTCCTTCTGGGCTCAGGGCAGATCTCATCGTCTACCGAGGTTCTGGATGCTCTGGAGCTGTCCTGTACCTGAGAGTGGCCATTGGGTGGAAAGCCCAGTGGTCCTCAACCACAGACACTTTGTTGTTTTTGCTTTCTGGCCAGTCCGTGGCTAGACAGAGTTTGCCGCTCTTTTCTTATTCTTGGAGACTGTCTCCTTTATCGCAGTTACTACCCCTTCCCTGACTTCAGGTTCCCTGTTTAGTTCTCAGTCACAGAGATACATGGGCCTGGTCTGTGCCCTAGAATGGGGCCAAGTACACAAGGAAAAAGTTAGGATTTAGGGTTGGGAATGCTCTAGGGCCGTGGTTCTCAAACTTTTGTTCTCAGTCTCTTCATGTTTTTAAAAAACTATCGAGGATCTGTTCAAAGAGTTTTTGTTCACATGGGTTATATTTATAGCTATTTACTATATTAGAAATAAAAAATAAATTGGAATTTGTAGACCCTCTGAAAGGGTTTCAGAGACCCCAACAATTCTTTGGACTACACTTTGAGGACCACTGCTAGGGTTTTCTGTTTGATTAGTCAGTTACCACTCTGTCTTATAACTTAGGAGTTTGGCTCAAAATGTGACCTATCTCAGGACCTGCACCTAGAAATTAAAATGCCTGTGGAAAGAGCTATTAAATGTTTTTTTGTGTGATAATTTTTTTTTATTGATTCTATATGTGCCATATAGTTTCTTATTGACTATGTACATATCCATAGATAAATATGTGTATATAAGCATATATCTATTATTGATTATCCATTTATCTATGAAGATTATCTATATATCCATCTATCCACTCTCTTTCTCTCTCTCTACCATCTATCCACCCATCTATCTAGCTATCAACTATATATCCATAAGTCATCAATCTATCCATTCATCATCTATCATCTATCTATCCATTAATCTGTCTGTCTATATTTATCCATCCATTCATCTATCCATTTATCTATTATCTATCTATCCATGACCTATCATCTAGTTATCCATCCATCCATCATCTAACTAGATCTCTATCATCTGTCTATGCATTTATCCATCTATCATTTATCTATCCATACATCATCTCTGTCTCGGTCTCTGTGTCTGTCTCTCTATCTCTGTCTGTCTCTGTCTCTCATATATTAAAATTGTGATTTTAACTAGGTAGGGAGCTCCCACTGAAGAACTTCCTCTACCAATGGAGTTCTTCACCTTTGGTCTTCAGGACTCATGAGTGGTCATTGCCTTAATTAGAGTTCTTAAGTCTTTCCAGTTATTGCCAGTCATCTTACCTTAGGTCTTATCACTGGCTGAAATAGGGAGTGAGACTGTTGACTTCATACAATTCTGTCTCACTTAAATACAATCACTCAAAAATCAAGACATTATCCTTATATTGTCACTCGTTCTTTTTGAAATTTGCTGGACCACCACCGCCAAGTCTTTTAAAAGTTATTTAGTTTCTCAATACTCTTATGAAATATAAATTGTTCTTATTTTGCTTACTTTGCTCTGTATCAGTTCATACCATTCTTCCCAGATTTCTCTGAAAGCTTTTTCTCCATTTGTTACAATACAGTGATATTCCATTATATTCGTATACCACAATTTCTTTGACATTTCTCAATTGATAGATTCTTCTCACCTCCCTTCTTCTCTCTCTTTTCTCCCCATCTGTTTCTGTTTTTGTTACCTGCCTGTTTGTTGCAGTTTGTTAACTGCTTCCCTTCCTCCAGAGGTGATCCCCCTGAGGTGACTTCCCCCTAGAAGTCCATGGAGATTCAGGAAATGGTCTTTTTTAGGTGGGGCTCACTCTCCTTAAGAAGTACCTGTTCCTACTATCTTCAGCTTGAGAGGAGTATGACCCAGACAGTCTGGCAGCTTTTATGGGTTTCCAAAGAGAACAGTGCCCTGGGGAGCATTGGGGTGGATCCAGCAGGTCTAAGAATTGAGGACATCGGTACAATTTGCAAAGCTACAGACTTTATGCAACAAATGTCAAAGTGCCATCGGAGTATGGCAAAACCAAAATGGCCACCACCCATTTATTTATATTTCCCAGCACAGCAAAGCACAGGAGATAATTTTCTTAGGAAAATTCTGTTTCCTCGTGGTGGTTCATAATCCAGTCTGTCTTTTCTGCCAGGGCAGGTTTCTGTAAACTTTGCATCAGAGACGCATTTTTGTTTTGTTTTGTTTTCAACAGATTTTTTAGATAACTTTTGTTTTTCATTACCTAGACTTTCCTCTCTCTCATCCTGGAGAGCCATCTCATAACAAAGAATGCTTCTTTCTTTTGGTAAATAATATTTTATTTTTCCCAAGTACCTATAGAGATAATTTTCAACATTCATTTTTTATAAAATTTTAAGTTTTCAATCTTTTTCTCCCTTTCTCCCTTCCCAAGATGGTAACAATCTGATAGAGGTTATACATGCAAAGAATGTTTCTAAAGAAGAAAAGTAGAAAAAATTCAGTAAAGCCAATGAATACTTTGGAAAAAAAACATCTGACATTCTGTGTAATGTTTCACAACCAAGGACACTGTCCTCCCCGCTCCCCAAGTTCAGCAATTTACTCAAGGACACCCAGGTGAACTCTTCATTTGAACCCAGGTTCTGAGTCCAAATTCAATACTATCTTCTGTATCCTATGGCCTGATGTCAATAAAACTGAACCCTCAGCTACTTACCTGGGAGGTGGAACTGAAGATGAAAGGGGGGAATTTAAGGTTCCCAGCAGGGCCTAGAGTGGGGAGATGGGAAATCACTTTGGGAAAGATCTGGAGCTCCCCAAATATACCACGTGGGGGACACGGTTGTCTCCCTAAATGGACATAAATTCTGCCCAAGGGATTACACTACTTCTCAGCAGATAATAACCCTGGAAAACTGCCAGAGACCGAGGGAGGGAGGGAGGGAGCTGGGCCATCGAGATCCTGGTCAATCTCAATGTCAAGGCTGTGATTAGGCCTTTATTCCTGATCCCTGGGCTGTGGTCCCAGATGCCTTCCTCCCTGACTTCTTTCCTCTGCTCAATAGGAGCATCATCGTAGGATCCCATTTCTCCTTCTCACCTCGGCCTTGGCATTGAATACAATGCCCCCCTCTCAAGCCCCCCAAATCCCTTATTTCTTTCACAGCTCTTCTCAGGGGCTGCCTTCTGCCCCAATCCTCCTCCTGTCCCCAGAGCTGCCGCCTTCCTTCTTTGTATAGTTGGTATATTTTTGGTGCCTTATTTGCCTATGTTTGAGTTCCCCCCAGGAAAGCTCTGCAAAGGCAGGGCTTGGGAAATAGGGGGCATTTAACCAATGCTTGTTGACCCCCTGATGGATGGGCCATCCTTCCAAATAGAGTTCTTTTTTTTTCTTTTTTTCTTTTCTTTCTTTTCTTTCTTTTTTTTTTTTTTAATAATTTTTTATTGATAGAACGCATGCCAGGGTAATTTTTTACAGCATTATCCCTTGCATTCATTTCTGTTCCGATTTTTCCCCTCCCTCCCTCCACCCCTTCCCCCAGATGGTAAGAGTCCTTTACATGTTGAATGGGTTGCAGTCAAATAGAGTTCTTTTTCTTGGTCAGCTTTCACTTTGGACCCCTTCAGCTGGGTCCACATTTGTGGGCTCTACACGGTCCTGGCCATTATGCAAGATTGTACAAAAAATACGGTGTTTTTCTTAAAACTCTGTACCACAATTGCTCTTGTACCACGGTTCACGAAGGCCCTTCCACCCTCTGATTATCCAGAACACAAGCTTGGATATGTTTATGGAAGGTTGTTCTTCAAGGGTGGAGACTTGATCACCTTTACAGCCTCTCTCCCTAAAACCCAGTACAGAACCTGGTACATGGCTATTTTCCAATAAAATCTATCAAAATATGTTTGTTCCCCCTTCTGCCAGGTGGAATCTACATGGGACAATGTTCTGACCCAGTGCTGGTTTGTTGAGATCACAAATGTAAATGTGCTTTGACTTAGACATTTCGTTGCTAGGAATATACCCCAAAGTACAAGACAGAAAGGCCCCCAATACACTGAAATGTTCATAGCAGCACTGTGCAGCTGTATGTGTTTGCAAAGAACTGGAAACAAAACTGATGTCCATTGGTTACAGAATGGCTAAGAAGCTGTGGTACAGAAATGTTGTAAAAATAATAAACAAAAATTAAAAAAGATGATCCTTTTCAGTCTTAATTTTATGATCTTACTCATCTGTGAAATGGGATAGTAATACCTGCCCAGCCTCTTTCATGGGAGAAAATGAAGGAATGCATGTTATTGAAGGAATATGAACAAAACCAAGAAAGAGTTGAGTTTGTTTAGCTAAGCCTTGGGACTTCCCTAACTATCTACAAGCTTATAAGCATTTACAAGAAGAAAGACCACATTAATATACCTTCCTCATAGATAAGGCTATTTTCTCCCCCCCTTTTAGGTATCTTTTACCCAACATTCTGCTTGTTTGAATTCCCAGGATCCATTTCTGAGTCCCCTCCTCTGCTCCCATCTGGCCAGGGGCCTCTGGGCGGGGGGCTGTCTTGCTTTGCCAGCTGTACGGAGACTTGTGTAAATCATAAAGACCTGAGAGGCCCTTGTCCTCTGATTTCACAAAAGCTCTGATCTCTCGCTCCTCAGGGAAGTCCTAATTGATTAATCCAGGGCCAGTTTCCTCTCATCTCCCCCAGAGCCGCTGCCGGGCCCATCCATCACAGGGCCCCGATGGCTGAGGCGATCCACCTGCGTTTAGGGTCACGCTCTGGGCAATGGCACTTGGTTGGAGACCCCTCCTTCCGAGCTGTTGCCTTGAGCTGCTCTCAGCCTGACACACGATCCCCAGGTTTCCACCAGATTTCCCTGCTCGGCCCCCGTTCTCTCTAGAGTCCTCATGTGTCATTACCATCCACTTCCTATATTACACTTTTTAGTTTCATGTGCTCCACCAAATTCTTCCCTCATGGATACTAGTTCTTTTAATGTTATTTATTTATTTTAAACATTTTTTTCTTTTTAAATTGAGTCTCCCTAATATAATCTTAGTATCCTCTGCCTTGTACACAGTAGACACTTATTTAGTGTGCGGTGGTTTGATTCTCTGGTTTCTGTGGTTGTTCAGTCATTTTGCAGTCACGGCTGACTCTTTGTGACCCTGTTTGGGTATTTTTTTAGTCAGCCTTTTGCCATTTCTTTCTCCAGCTCATTTACAATGGAGGAAACGGAGGGGAACAGAGGGAAGAAGTGACTTACCCAGAGTCACCCAGCTCGTGTTGGAGGCTGGATTTGAACTCATGAAGATGAGTCTTCTTCTCTCCCTAAGGAATCTGTTTATGGTACTACTTAGCTGCCCCTTCCCTGGTTTTTAGTCTTTGTGAGGTTACTCTTTAATTGTCAGCTCCCATTATTTGCATTGCAAAATGACTTCAGGAGTACCAAGCCTCCCAGGATCCAATGTAGCTAATTAGCAAGTGGCTCTACAGAGGAAGTTCTGCCATGATGGAAGGGCCGATCTCTCGCTGGAGTGGATCTCTGGCCCAGCCTAGACCTGAAGAAAAATTATGTGATGCAAGAATGGGCAATTATTGTTAGAGAAGGTGGCTCTGCCCAGCCCTCTCCCCATGCAGACGGGCACTTGCTTTACAATCCGTGAGCTGTTGGGGCAGCCCAGTTCCCTATTTGTACAGAACCACATAGAGATCACAGGTAGAACTTGAATCCAGGTTTTCTCCATTCTGAGGCTGACTTTCTATTCTCTTTACCACGTTGTCTCTATTGTAATCTATATGGCTTTTTTGGTTATTTTTTTATGGGGGGAATCAGATATTTATATTAAATACATTTATAAATATAAATATATATATATATATACATAGCTAGTAAATGTCAAAGTCAGATTTGAACGAATTATCTACTGTACCACCTACGTGCCCCAATCCATATAGTTTTGAAAAATATATGCATCCTACTCAAGCCGAATATGGCTGATGTTTTCAATTCCAATAAAGATGGTAGATGGTAAATGGACAATACCTCTGACCTGTAGGAAACGGAGCTTCATGAGATCTGCTAGATACTGAGATTACTCCACCA
Organism: Antechinus flavipes; assembly: GCF_016432865.1. Classification (NCBI taxonomy): domain Eukaryota; kingdom Metazoa; phylum Chordata; class Mammalia; order Dasyuromorphia; family Dasyuridae; genus Antechinus; species Antechinus flavipes. Next base: position 67,118,373 of record NC_067402.1, on the reverse strand, counting down.
TGCACAGAACATAGAAAGACCAATACAAAATAATATCCAAATGCCTTGGTCCGGCATTCAAGGCTTTCTATAAAATGGCCCTAACTTACTTTTTGTGTTCATCTTCTGTTACTCCCCCTTAGGAAACCTCTGCTCAAACCAGAGGGAAGCCCCATGCTCTTCCTTCCTCTGAGCCTTGCCAGCTCTAAAACTTCCTCATTTCTTGGTTAATAAGGTCCATGATATGGTCCAGGGACTGGGGGATAATAGCCCTTCTCTTTCTGTATGGCCCTGAGGAATTTTCAGTTTTTGTATCTGGTCTCCTTTATTCTCGCAGCTACCCCCACTCCCAGATGGAGAAGCCATTATTCCTCCCCTCCACCCAACCCCCATCTGTTTCTATAGAGGATGAAGCTAAGGTAAAAAGGGGCTTCAGGGAATTATCCAGTGCCATGAAACTAGCCAATGATAGCGTCTAGATTTTTAAAATTTGGGTCTTTTGACAATAATTCCAGTGATTTCCAAAGGCTATTGATCTTGATTTCCTATGAAACCCTATGAGTTAATGAAAATCAAACTGTGTCTGATTCAGGAAAATTATACACTCAGTTCTACTTTTATGTCCAGATGGACAACCCTCAAAATGGCCAGGGGTGATGGCAAGGGTGGGCAGTGGAATGGGGAAAGAGAATCACGTATTGGGAGAATTTGGAGATCACCACTTCTAGTATTTCTTGCATTATTTTACCTGTATTACCTTACCTGTATTACCCCATCCACATGATATAATAAACATTTCTTACCTGTCTTACCCCATCTAGGTGATATAATAAACATTTCTTACCTGTATTACCCAATCCAGGTGATATAAAAAACATTTCTTACCTGTATTACCCCATCCATATGATATAATAAACATGTCATACCTGTACCCCATTCAGATGATATAATAAACATTTCTTACCTGTATCACCAGGTAATATAATCCAGGTGATATAATAAACATTTTTTACAAAGTAAATCACATCTATGCTCAGAAATCTAGTTTCTCCTTTTCCTTTATAGTTCCAAAGTAGGTATGATTAAGGTACGATGACTTCATTTCTCATGAAGCTTGGGATTTCGAGAACAGTGCTTGTTGGGAGCAATTTCCTGGACTACATTTTCTAGAGGGCCATATTTCCAGGATGGAATAGCAGTGTTAGCAGGTGCATTCTGATAAGTAACAGGAGCTCCTCCTAGGTATGAACTTTAAAAAGTGAGACAGCTGAAGATGGAGGAAGGCAAGAGGGAGAAGCAGAATATAAGCTGCAGGTATAGTAGGGAGATAAGACAGAAGGGGAACATATGGAAAATAATAATCAAGATATTTCTAAGTCTAAGAATCCTGGAAGAATCTTCCCCAAGGCTTCAACAGATTGCTAGATTGTCCCAAGGGGCTTCGAGCAACTATCAGTCTGATCTTAGAAGTCTGTTTGGATCACTATATAAAAGACAGAAGTCAGGAAACTAAGCTTTTACCACTAGGCCTTCAGTTTTTATGAAAATGTATCTCTCCCCCAATCTGCTGATAGGATTACATGGCGAATTAGGTTATAATTTTCTGAGAGTCTCTAAGAGGGTGTACCTGTTTACATATGGAAAAAAAATGAGAACTAATCTATAACTTGATTCTCTCCTGTTATTTATACTCCACCACTGTCTTAATTACATGTTTTTACTATTGGATTTCTGGCTTCCATGGTCTGTTTGGTAGAAAATTTGCTGTGATTGTGTGTCCAGATACTCCCCAAAACCCACATTGAATCAAGGGAGGAGGCATATTGCCAGTCATATTTCTTGGGGGTTTTGGAGGCGCAGGGTTAGAGTGCCAAGGAAGTTTGCCGCATGGACTTCCTCCGCAAGAAGCGGCAGAGAGGAAGAGGGAGGGAAAAAAATCCCACTTATTCCTTTGCTCTTCCATTTCAGGATATTGATGGGCCAGACTGTGGGACTCCGCTGTAGCTTGCCTTTAAATAACAGAGCTATTTCCTATCGCTTGTCGGGCGGAGTCTTTGGTGAACAAGAGTAATTGAAGAACTCTGGGCTCCAAACCACTTCTCTGAAGTGACTAACCGATTCCCTGGTTTGGGGGTAAACTCCCTTTTCTAGGCTTCCTGGAAATATAAGCTCCTGGGGCTCCTGGGAGGACAAAGGGAGGAGGGGGTGGGGTCAGAAAAGGGAATTCGGACCATAGGACTTTAGAGTCCATGTGCCCGGAGGTTCTCAACTCATGTACTCCTATGTGAAACCTTATGGATCCTTCTGAGAACCATGCTCTTAAATGTATAAAATAAAATGTGTAGCATTACAAAGGAAACTGAGGATGCTGAAATGTAGTTATTGAAAGATATTTTTCAAAAAAAATTCACAGATCCCTGAAATCTATCCCTAATTGAACCCAACTGCCTCATTTTATAGGCAAGGAAAGCCGGGTCAGAGAGGTTGGGTCCTGCCCAGGGTCAGCGGGCATTCAGGAGCAGAGCAGGGATTCAGAGCCTTTGATTCCAAATTCAGCCCTGTTTCCACTCCACCACAATGCTCTAGCCTTTCATTCACTGAATGAAAGGGCAAAGTGCAGCATCAATCATAGTCTCAGTGGGATGGGAAAGTCTCCGTCCTGATTGGCGGCGGCAGCAGAAATTCACCCCCCCCCCATCCACTCTGGGTCCCTGTGGGGCCACCTGATCTACTCTGGGCTTCTCCTGGCAGGAAATGCCTGTAACCACACGGGAATCCTGGCTCCCCCTCCCAAATCCTGCTCCTACCCCGCAACGGCTGCCTTCCTGGGGCTGTTATGCCGCGTAGACTCGACCCGGTGCCATTCTGTCCCCGATAGTTGCTCGTGCCGGGCAGATCAGATGGAGGAATCAAACCCATCCTGCCCACCTGCATTACAGTGAGGGTGGGCGCTGGGACGGAGCTTTCCCCCTGACCCCAGCTGGTGAGCAGCTTATGCCTTGAAGCATGAGGATTAATAACCCTGGTAATTTTATTCCAGTCAGAATGTAACTACAGATGCGGTTTATTGGCCCAAACAGCTAATCCTTTCTGCATTCGGTTCAGTTATGAAATATGATGCCTGGGGGCTGTCAAAGGCAATATTTCCTTATAAGCATCGGGCTGGTCCCTTGGCGTTCTTCCCCTTTCTCCTCTTGCTGGGGGGAAGAAGCTCCTTACCCATGGTGAATTGTTTCCTGCCTGCTGGGTGTTCTGACCCTCGGTGAATTAGACTGGGAATGGGAGGAGAAGGGAGAAGAAAGAAGAATGAGGGAACTGGGAAGTCGATTTGAAAAACCTAGCAGCAGTTCACAAAAGTGATGTATTTGAGAAGAAGACAAGGAGATTTTTGTGGTTGTTCTCTAAGAGTGGTTCATTTGGGTGGCCATCAATTGAGACTGCGAGAAATAAGTATTTTTAGGTCAGATAGGAATAGGGGATAAAAATCGGACCTTCGATATCCACATTGATGAAATTTATGCAGATAGTTGTAGCACTATGGGATAGGGAATAGGGACAAGCACTCTTGACTTGGGGAACTCATGAGTTCTCTGCCAATTCAAGTTGGTATCTTTTTTCAACGTAGAACTTTAAAGGATGTGTGACCTTCGAGAAGTCGCTAACTCCATTGCCTCAGCAAAATAAATGAACAAACCAACAAATGAATAAATAAATAAAATAAATTGTAAGCTCCTAGAAAGCAGGAAACATATTGCCTTTTTTTTTTTAAAGAACTTTAAAGAGTCACTATAGGCAGAGGAGATCTTAAAATGTAATTGGGGAATATTTGAGAAAATAAATAAAAATATAATAAATCATAGATAATGTCACATTTGAAAAAGAAGCCAATGGGTAGTCCACAAGGATCCTTTTATGTATGGATTGTTGCTCACCATGCTCAATTCTTTATGATCCTGTGGACCGTAGCATGGCAATACTGTCTATGAGGTTTTCTTGGCAAAGATGCCAAAATGTTTTACCATTTGCTTCTCCAACTCATTGTACAGAGGAGAAAATTGAGGTTTTTAAACAGGATTAGGCAGCTTGTTTTTGGTCACACAGCTAACAAGGCCAGATTTGAACTCGGGCTCAGCCCCCTATCTGCCTCCAGCCATCCATGGATTAGTGGCCTTTATTTCTATATGAATTTGACACCATTGACTTAGAAGATGGAGAGCCATTTAGTATTTACTAAAAAGAGCCCTCAAGGACCTGTATGTGCCAAAATGTTTGTGGCAGCCATGTTTGTAGTGGCTAGAAGCTGGAAAATGAATGGATGCCCATCAATTGGAGAATGGCTGGGTAAATTGTGGTATATGAATGTTATGGAATATTATTGTTCTGTAAGAAATGACCAGCAGGATGAATACAGAGAGGACTGGCGAGACTTACATGAACTGATGCTGAGTGAAATGAGCAGAATCAGGAGATCATTATACAGTTCGACAACGATATTGTATGAGGATGTATTCTGATGGAAGTGGATTTCTTTGACAGAGACCTAACTCAGTTTCAATTGATAAATGACGGACAGAAGCCGCTACACCGAAAGAAAGAACACTGGGAAACGAATGTGAACTGTTTGCCTTTTTGTTTTTCTTCCTGGGTTATTTTTACCTTCTGAATCCAATTCTCCCTGTGCAATAAGAGAACTGTTTGGTTCCACACACATATATTGTATCTAGGATATACTGTGATATATTTAACATGTATAGGACTGCTTGTCATCTGAAGGAGGGGGTGGAGGGAGGGAGGGGAAAAATCAGAACAGAAGTGAGTGCAAGGGATAATGTTGTAAAAAGTTACCCAGGCATGGGCTCTGTCAATAAAAAGTTATTAAAAAATAAAAAAAATTTAAAAAATTAAAAAAATAAAAAGAGCCCTCAAACTTAGATCTTTTTTTAGCTCTTAGGTGGATTTTTCTACCTACTATAGTCTACTATCTTGTTTCTAGTTGAGAATTTGAGATATCTGCTAGTTGTTGGAGGTGGGGAAGAGGAGGTGCTTGGGAAAGGGGAACAAGGGCAGGTGGGATGTGGGTGCAATAGTTCAGAGTGATTTTCCTTGGAGATCCTAAGCTAGGCAACTTCAGTTAATAAAAGACTGCTGCCGATGGGTGAAGATGAAAGGATTTCCAAGGGCAGGAGGAGATCCGCTTGGATTTCCTCTCTAGGCCTTAGCTCAGAGTTTGAAACAGGAGAAGCTGTTCCCTGGCAGCAGGAATGTGTGAGTCTGGACACTGAGGAAGCTCCCCCCTCCCCCCTCTGGAGGGAACGCTCAGGAAGGATTCAAAGGGGTCTCTTGTCCTTTTCAGCACAGAGGACACTAGTCACGGGCCTGCAGGGCTGACCGATGGGTGAGCGGGATCTGCCAATTCCGGGGACCGCTGCCGGGCTCCTGCTAATTCCTACCTGGGGGAAAGAAATCCCAGGTTTCCCCATCAGCCTCGGGCTCCTTGGCCAAAGGAAGGGACCGGGATGATCACATAGAGGACGGAACAGAGAAGCCAATTCCAGAAGAAAGAGCTCGAGGAGAAAGAAAAGGGCTTTTCTGGAGACTTTCTGGGTCTTTGGCAGCTGGGAATTCTCCCGGCCGTCCAGTTTCCAGGAGGCTTCAAAGACCCCTCCTCTGGACTCCAAGGTGGTGGGCGTGGTCATCCTGGCCCTGCGCGGGCCCTGTTACGTCGGCCCAGGACCAGTCACCAGCTAAGCAGAAGGCACCGGACCTCTGCCTCTTCCCCTGGCCGTACAACCTCCATTGCACGCTCACGATGAAACACCAAGCATTGTGCAGCTGTGGCCTCCGCCCAAGGGGGTGAGCTCATTTTCGGATCATGAACAAGGACCAGCCCTCTTCCCTTCCCCACCCCAGACTCCCATTCCTTCTTCCTTCCTCCCCCTTCTCTTTTCAAATCCAAGTTCAAAGGTTCAACAAAGCTCTGGACATTCCAGAAATTAAAACAAGCAAATAAACCAAAAAAGTGAATCTGCCCCAGGATCCTTGGAAGAAGTTTAGAGGAGATGTAGACAGCAAGCCCTCTCACAGATGTGGGACTCCTAGGTGCTCTGTCTGCTGCTCCATCTAACCGGGCGCCGTATCTGATCAAGCTTGCCAACGAGCTGGAAAGCTTCCGGAAGACGGGATGGCGAAGGGGGCTAGAGATCGTAGCAGATGAGATTTCTCAAGGAGTTGTTGAAGCTTAGGTTAGAGAAACGAAGACGGATCAGGGGCACGGAGAGCTTCACTTATTTCAAGTTTTTCCCCATAGACTAAGGGCTCTTCTCTTTTTACATCAAAATACTACTGCTCTTGTGGCTTAAAGTTAGGAAAGAAAGGGCTTCCCTAGAATATTAGTCTCCATGCCTGAAATCTCTCCCTACTCCAATTCACATTCTGCCTCGTTGACAAAGTGATTTTCTTAATGTTTAGGTCTTTCTGTGTCATTCCCGAGCTCTACGAACTCCAATGGCTCCCCATTACTTCAAAGATCAATCATCTGGCATTTAATGCTCTTGACAATGCAGCCCCCCCCCAATGGTTTAGCCTTATTATGTGTTCTCTTTTATTTTACACAGTGATCCCACCAAGATAACCTTCTTTCTTTTTAAAATAAAATTCTATCTTTACTCTCTACTCCTTTGCATTAGCTGACCTCATGCTGAGAATCCACTACCTCCTAACTGCTGCCTCTTAGAACCCCAAGTTTCCGGCAATAGTTTCATGGAAAGAGAACTGGATTTGGAGTCAGATCTGGCTTTCTGTTTCTTCATCTTTAAAATAAGACTCCCAATCGATCCGACTCTATGACGCATTTGTCAGTAGTTTTCCATCCTTTGCAGGCTTGATCTCGAGCAATTAGGTCACCATTTTCTTGCCTTTTTTCCAGGTGATTGGCCATTGATTTCCTCCCCGTGCTTTGTACTCATGTCTAGAGGCAGACTATTAGCTGGTGACCCCAGAAATTTCACATTGTTTTGTGGTGAGACTAGATCTCTTCCCAGAGAAGATCCCTTTTGGAACACCGTGACAAGTTTTTTACCAGCCCCGGATGCTATAGGTGCCCATCTGAGCTCTCCATTGAGCTTTGCTCCTACCATTGTCCTTTCCCAGAGTGCCTTAAGACTATTTCTGTAAAAACTGTTCACAAATGAATTCCACAAGCCAGGCTCCCTTGATAATTGGTAGCCAACAGATGGCACACTTGAAGGTGTCTAGTTGTATTATCCAGTTCACAGACCAAGAACCTACATTAGGTCAGAGCTTTGATAGTTTGGATAGAAGGGACCTTGTTCACGTGGCGTCTGCTCCCTTATCATGGAACCAGCTAGGGGCCTTCTTATCATGACTTTGGAGGGTGGGAATGGGCAGAGTTGTAATATGTACTTGTTGGTAAAGCACAAGCTACTCCTTGGAAGAGAAGGGGCAAAAGAGAAATTTCTCTTCTCCCCCAGCCCCATTTAAGGAAGTGCTCATAGATCAGACTGAGCATTCACAGGCACAGGGACAATAAGGAAGGGAGAAAGGGACTAGCATTTTATTAAGCTCCATGCTTGCAAAGCTTGTTGTTTTAAACTGGATCTCTGATTTTATTGGCATAGGACAGTCATTCTAATATAGACATATAGCTGTTTTATGATTTATAGGTTTAACAATTTTCCTTGGGGTACTGAGATGTTTAATGATGCACTCAGGGTCACCCAGTATGTGTCAGAAGTAGGATCTTCCTAACTTGGAGACTGGTTCTCCAGCCAGCCAGGCTGATTCCTAGTGGAGTCAGAGAACTTTTAATAATAATTCTATTTTTAAAAATGTATTGCTTTGTTTGGATAGCAATCATTTTCAGAAAACATTTTCTCCCATTACAGACTATTTTAAGAAATTTCAATCAATCAACAAGTATTTACTGGGCGTCATTTTATGATCTTCCAGCTCACATTTTCATGGAAAATGAAAATTTTCAAAGGACATTTAACAAATAGGATTTTAAAATTTTAAAAAATGTAAAAGGATTGCCCATGTTTAAACGATATTAGATTGCTTGCTGTCTTGGGGAGGGGAGAGGTAAGGGAAGAAGAGGGGAAAATTTGGAACACAAAGTCTTATGAAAGTAAATGTAGAAAATTTTCTTTACATGTATTTGGGAAATAAAATACTATTGAAACTAAAAAACAAATAGGAACATTAATCATTGTTAATTGTTAATTATTAATAAGCAATTACTAACAAACTATTTATTTTGTTAAGAAGGGCCATAGAGGCAGTGTGATATGATAGATTTCGAGTTAGGAAGATCTGAGTTCCAGTTTTGCTTTTGATAAATCCTGACTGTGTGCTCTGGGGCACGTAATTTAATCTCATAATCCAAGCAATTATCTAACTCTATACATTGCAGCTAACATTGATCTGCAAGAGTGGAGGGAAACCCCCTAGCAATGAAATCACAGATCTATGCCCTGTCCATAAGTAGGTCCCACCAACCTCTCCCTCCCAATCTTACTCATGTAATTACCCTTGTCCCAATCTTACTCATAACGTTATTTTGGTTGCGCAAACACCCTCCCAGCCCCCAGTTTAATTTTACATGTAGATCTTCATGGGTAAATACCAGCTTAGCCACCAGTGGCTCTTAACCTGGAGCCCCACTTTTTAAAAAATTGGTTTTTCTTGGTTAGTCATTTTCAGTCCAACTCTTTGTGACCCCATCTGGGGTTTTCTTGGCAAGGAGACTAGCGTGCTTTGCCATTTCCTTTTCCAGCTCATTTTACAGATGAGGAAACTAAGACAAACAGGTGGGGTCACATGACTAGGAAGTTTCTGAAGCCAGATTTGAATTCACAAAGATGAGTCTTCTTAACTCCATCCCTGTACTCTACGCATTAGCCACCTGGCTATCCTGGACCACCTAGCAATAACTATTTAATATAATTGGTTTCCTTGGTAACATTATATATTTTATTCATTATTACTCTTTCCTCCAATTTTATTCATAATATTATTTTATTTGACAAGACATTTCCCTGCCTTCCCTTCTTATTTTTATGCATAGATTTTCATGGGTAAATATTCCCTTAACCATGGTTTTTAACCTTGAGGCTATGAGTTTTTTTAAAAAAACAATTTGAGAACTGTATTTCAATATAATTGATTTCCTTTGTAACCCTATGTAATTTACTTATTCATTTAAAATAAAATTCTGAGAAAGGGTCCACAAATTTCACTAGACTGCCTGGGGACTCACAACATAAAAGGTGCTAAGAACCCCTGATCTAAAACAAGTATACACACACACACACACACACACACACACACACACACACACACACACCCCAGAGTGTGTGCTACAAGTCAGAAAGCTCAATTTTAAACCTACCTCCTAAAGCATAAACCTGGGCAAGCTATTTCACCTCTCAATCCCTTATTTTCCTCATCTGCCAATTGGGATTAATCACATTTGCTCCAATGGGCCAGCCAATAACTCTCCATTAAGCACCTACTATGTGCCAGGCAGTAGGTGTCAGGTTGTTATTAGCACAGTGATACATGTGACCATGGACATCAGATTGGACCTTGAAGGTCATCCAGACTAAGTCACTTATCCCAACATCAGTGCAAGAGCCAGCATTCTTCCCACTACTCCACTCTGGCTCTTGTATAAACGCAGGCAATTACGATCCTAATGAAGGGGACATTTCTTTTTCAGACAGCAATACTGTTCTTTTACCTTGGGCTCTTCTGTGACCCAGTTTTTATGGGGTGACCTGTATCAGCTTTCTTTTCTTTTCTTTTTTTGACACTTGGAGAAAGAAGAAAGAAATATATTCTGGCTTTGTATATTGAATTACAGAATCATAGATTTAGAGATGAAAGCCCTCTAGTTTGATCACCTCACTTTATGGGTAAAGAAATTGAGGCACAGAGATATTAAGTGGTTAATAAAATGTGACAAAGGTACTACTAGGTGGCAGGGTCCCAGTTCCAGCCACTGTCCACTTTACTCATGAAATGGTTAATTGGTTTTTTTGTTTTATTAATTGTGTGACCTTATCAAAATCACTTCATTAGGTCTCAGTTTCCCCATCTGTAAAAGGAACAGGCTGGACTAGAACATCTTTAAAATCCCTTCTAGATTTAAGCAATCCTTGCTCCAGTTGTCCCAGTCTGTGTCTCAATCATTCCATGAGCAGAATTCAGGAACTACAAGAGGATATTTTGTGAGCAATGATGGGGAAAAGGGCTCCCCAACTAAATGATCAGGAAGTATAAATTTGGAGTGTAAATCGGGGGCTGGGAGTGGTGGAGAATGCTGATTGTCTTGGCTGCAGAGGAGACTGAGGTTCCTGGATCACTTGTGTTTAGGAGTTTTGAGTTGCAGAAGGACTGAAGCCTGTTGAGTGTCTGCACTGAGCTGGGTAGCAAGATGGTAAATCCTCAGAAGTCGTTAGGTCATTGGGCTCCTGTCAAAATATTCTGGAGACACCCCCTTCCCCAGAGCTAAGACCCAGCAAGCAAAGTGCCCTGAGCTTGGAATAACAACAATCTTCGTGCTCTGGATGATCTCATCCTCTGGCAGACTGTGTAGCTTTGACCAGCACTAGGTGTTGACTGAGGGAGCTCCCCCTATTTCCTGGGGACCTGAGAGCCATCTATCACACCTCTTGACACGCCTTCTATAGAGGGCGAATGAGTCCAGATTAAGAGGGAAAATGAGTCCAGATTAAGAGGAGGGCAAATGAGTCCAGATAAGGAGGATAAATAAATCCAGATTAGAAGGAGGGCGAATGAGTCCAGATTAAAAGGAGGGAGAATGAGTCCACATTAAGAGGAGGGCGAATGAGTCCACATTAAGAGGAGGGCGAATGAGTCCTGATCAGAGGGACGGCGAATGAGTGTAGATTAAAAGGAGGGCGAATGAGGGTAGATTAAGAGGAGTGCGAATGAGACCAGATCAGAGGGAGGGAGAATGAGTCCAGATTAGAAAAATGAAGCAGGTTAAAGCTTCCCCACAATCCCCAGTTGGGATCAGACTCTCGAGTGGTCATTGCCTGCTGCCCTAGGTGAGACAGGGAAACCCACTTTCCAAAAAACACAAGATGGAGCGTGTGAGGGAGCACATTTCTGGAACGGGGGACAGAATGCTCAGAGGCGGGTGCGTGGAAGATGCATTGGATGGTTAGAATTTAAGGCACCTTCCTGTTATTGTCCAGTTTGGGATTCCCCTCAGAGGATCAAAGCCCTGAAGAGTTTGTGAAATACTCAGCCCTGAGTCACAGAGGGAAGAAGAGAGGTGTCCTACAACAGAATTCGGCCACTCATCGGAAAGCGCAGTCTTTCCTCTTTGGTTCTCACTCAAGCCCGCTTCTGTCATCAGGAAGTGGGAAGTGGGACCTCAGCAGAGAAGAGATATTGTGTAGAAAAAGCAGGAACAAGCCCTGGGTTTGAGTTTTGTTCCTGCCACTTAATCGTGTGATCTTGGGCAAGTTGGGGGTGGGATGAAGTGGGTTCTGAGGTGCCTTCCAGCTCTTTGATTCCTTGAGAGTCATGAATGTTTATTACTCAGTGTTGCACCAAAGGAAACTGCCCCTCCATCAATCTTTCTCCTTATTTGAGGAGGGGGGAGGGAAATCTATTTCAAAGAAGAGGGTTGGGGAGGGAGAAAGGCAAAGGAGGGTATCAGAAAAAAAAATCCTCTCCCCAAAACACAGCCCTTCCAGCTTTTCCAAGAACATTTCCAGTGGCTTAATAGCCCCCAACAAACTTTTATTCCTTTCTGTCAGAGAAAACTTGATGACGTCTCCTCTCAGCCTCCTTGCCTTGCTCCAGAAGCAAATGAAATCAGCCTGCCAATTCAGGGAAAGTCTGACCCTGCCCTGAGGGGACAAGTGTAATGATGATTAATAAGGGTGAGGATAATGGGACTTTGTGTCTGCTGGGAATTATCTCATTGGCTCTTACGGCACGGGGGCTTGGGAGTGGGTGGGGGTGGAAAGCCCAGACAACTATCTGGGGTTCTACTCTCATTCTACAGATGTAGCACAGAGGGCTCGTGACCCACATAGCCCGAGAGGACTGAGAGCCCAGTGTCTCCTCCCCCGATATCCTTTATTACCCAGCAGTCTGTTGTGTTAGTTAAGCTCTTAAAATCTATGATCTCAGACTTTTTGAAGACCTGGAAAGGCCCTTAGAAAATACCCAGAGGGTCAGGGGATCAGAAGTTTGCAGCTGGAAGGAATCTAGTCCCACTCACTCGTTGCTCATTTTGGAGATTAGGATCCTGTAGTGCAGGGTGGTCGAATGGCCACCCCAAATCTCCCAGGTGGTATTGTGGGTGGGGTTTGAACCTGCGTTTCCTAACTTCAGAGCCACTTTTCTTTCCACCCCCTCATTTTGAGGATCTGAAAATGGAGAACCAGAGAAATGAAGCTTCTTGATCCCAGTCACACATCACCTCGGTGATAGGAGTCCCCAAATTTCCCTTGCATTCAGCATTTCCTTATTGGTCAAGTTTTTAGTGGCCTGGGAACAGGTCCTAGGCTTATTTCAGTTTGAGAGACTGAGAAAAGTAAGTATTCCTCATACTTGGGGCTGGCAGGAGGTTACAGAGAGAATAAAAAATTGGGGATGGGAGGGTGATGTTCTAGGAAGGAATGATGTCTTCTCAAGGGGAGGATTTAGCTTGTGGGGCTTTGGGAAAGGAGCAGGGGACTACTAGGGGACTCTTGTCTTGTAGAAGGTGGAGTGGCTTTACAGGGTTTATGCCAGTGGTTCTCAAAACATGGAATGTAGACCCCTGGGGGTCCCAGAGACCCTTTTAAAGGGCCTGCTAGATCAAAATTATTTTCATAACAATAGTAAGACATTTCATTTCAAATGCAGCAAATATTGGTAGAAATAACCTATGCAAAAACTTTTTGGGAACTCCTCAATAATTTTTAAGAATGTAAAGGGATCTTGAGACCAAAAAGCTTGAGAACCACTGGCCTATGATATAAGTATAAGGGAAGGAAATGTGATATAATAAGGGAAGAAAGAATTAACTCCCGAGATAATTCCGTTTGAGTCCAGGCTTAGTCTCATGTAGCCTGTTGGAGCCTCAGTTTCCTGTCAAGAAAAGGGTTGAGAAAGGAGCACAAATGGCTCCTCACATGGCAAAGAGAACGTTCTCCTAGGACCTCTTGGTAGTAGATGAAGTTAGTCATTTTTAAAGTGGGAAAGGGGAGGACTCCAAGGCTACCAAGTTCTTTCCAGTTCTAAATCCCACTTTTCTTATATCTCTCTCTCTCTTTCCTTCCCTCTCCATTGCAGCGAGCGCAGCTGTTCACAAGAATCTGGGTTGGGTGCGTGGGTCATGGGAGCCCACACACAGAGTCCACCAGAATTGGAGGGATGAATGATGAAATTTTGCTAGGATCCAGCTCAGAGCCACTTATCTGATTTGGAATGGATGAGCTTATTTCCCATTTCCCACTGATAAGCTGGCAGCTCTTTAAGACTAAATGAAAGGACAGGAGGTTTCTCCGCTAGTGGAGGGAATAGACTAACTGGGACAGAGAGGGGCAGAGATAGAGACAGAACAAGATGGAGACAGGGAGAGAGACAGAGATAGGGACACAAGCCGAGTCCGAGATAGAGAGAAAGAACATCTTATAGAGGACCTTGGGAGGACAGAAGATGGCACCTGCCTTCCCAACACCTCCTGCTGTCCTAATTCTTGGGTTTAACAGCTGGAATCTGCCAAAGTGAAAGCCCCCTTCCCCTACGACTTAGCACTTAGCACTTTCCCCTCTCCTGGGACCACAGACTCTCAATCAGTCAGCAGATTCCATGCTCTTTTTTTTTCTGTTTTTTTTTTTTTCTTTTGACAATGACATCTGCTCTTGCTTTTGCTTCTACCTGTTTGGTCACTTCTCAGTCTCCTTTGCTGGACCAATATTTACTTTGCTCCTCGACTGTGAGTGTACCCCAACAACTGACTCTGGGCTCTCTTTTTTCTCTTTTCTCTCTCACTTGGTGATTCCATTAATTTCCATTAATTTAGCATCTCTCTGTATCTCTAGAGACAGTTAAGTGGCTCATTAGAGAGAGTCGGGAAGATCTGAATTCAAATCCAGTCTCAGACTAGCTGTGTGTAAGACACTTAACCTGTGCCTCATTTTGCCTTAGTTGTAAAATAGGGGAAATAATAGCTTTCTAGGCTTGTTGTGAGGATGTAATATTTGTTAATGTTACAGACACAGTGCCTGGCGCATAGTAGGTTCTTAATAAATTTCCTTCCTTCTATGAAAAGTGATTCTCAGAACTCTATGTGCAGCCCCAGTCTTTCCCTATCTCCACTTGTCTATTACACATTTTGAATTGGGTAATTTGGAGGCATCTCTATTTAACTCAACAAGTACAAAACGTGTTTTTCTCCCAAACTCTCCCTCTTCCAAATTTTCCCATTCTTGAGGAGGGTATCACCATGCTTTCAATTAATCTGCCTTCCTCACCTTGTATCACCCTTGACCTTTTTCTCTTTTTCACCACATCTATCCAATCAATTGCCAAATTTTAATATTTCTGTCTCTCCAACATCTCTTGCACAAATTAATTATTATTGGCAAATTAATTTTTTGAGCAGAGCTGACCTAGTCATCCCCTTACTCAGTAAACTCCAGCAGCTCCTGGTTATGTTCAGGATGAGATATAAAAGCCTCTGTTTAGCATTGAAAGAGGCATCTAGGTGGTGTAGTAGATAGGGCACTGGGCTTGAAGTCAGGAAAACCTGAATTCAAATCTAGCCCCTGACAGTTTCTAGCTGTGTGATCTTGGGCAAGACATTTAAGATCTCTGTTTGCCAGTGGAGAAAGAAATGGCAAATCATTTCAGTATCTTTGCCAAGAAAACTCTTTGAATAGAGGTTCATGGGATCATGTGATCAGAATTAAAATGACCGAACTACAAAAAGTATTGAAAACTCTTGACAGTGTGACCATGGACAGTGTTATTTCTCTCTTCATGTTCTAGAGTCCAAACAAATTGGCCTTCGCGCTGATTTCTTTCAAGCTGCAGCCCAATTGTCCCCTGCTGCAGGAGGGTTTTTCCTGGTGCCGGTAGCTGCCGGTGTCCCCCCAAAAGTTTCCTTGTATGGCCTTTGCAGTCACTCTATGTGTTCTCTCTTTTACTTGGTGAAGGTCTAGATGGTCTCATTTTCGTGTTTGCATCCCCAGGGCTTGTTTAGTGCCTAGGATATGGTAAGTACTTAATACATGCTAGCTGAGGGATCTTTTGGAGGCTGGGTCCAGAGTTTACCTCATTCTTGTTCTGAAGGGCTGGGAGCACCTTGTACTATACCTGCCCGGCCTTCACACCTGCACTGGGAGTAAAAAGTCTGAATCGTCCTCTTGAACTCTAAAAGTCTCCTTTCATCTCTCCTTCTGGCTCGCTTCTCCTCATCCTCAGCTCACACTTCCTCCAGGCCCCCCTACTATCCAGGACCACTGTCATCCCTGGTCTGGTCTCTTTTTTCTCCCTTAATAATCTTGACACTGTAAGTCAACCAGCGCAACAATGCTTTGACCCTAACTCTTGGATCCCTCTTGTTCATTACCCTGCCACGTCTCAGCCTTGGGAACCCCCACCATCAGCTTTCTCCTTTTATTCTTCTCCTACTGACTCACATTTTTCAGAACACAAATCTTTTCTTTTCCCCTGAAGCCCCTTGCCACCCCCCACTCCCTGTCTTTTTTGCACATGACCCAGATTCCTATTTTAGTGAGAAAATCAAGGTCATCATTCATGAACTCTCTTATCTCCCCTCCTCCAGACCTGAAAATCCATCATCTACATTTTCATCCTTTCTGAGCAAGAGGTAGCCTTTTTCTGGTCAAGGCTAATCCCTTTCTCTGTGTCCTTAATTTCTTCCTCTATGATCCCTTTCATGTTCAGTCCTTCCTTATGTATGGATTCCCCACCTTCTATCCATAAACATTTCCTACATCTTAAAAAAAATTCTTTACTTGATTTAAAAACCTTTCCAGTATAGCATCCTGCATTTGTCTTTCCTTTCACTGACAAAATTCTAGGAAAAGTTGTCTCCTATCATTATTCCTACTTCCTCACCACCCATTCCTGGAACTGCCCTTTCAAAGGTTATCAGTGATCTCCTAATGCTGTATCCCTTTCTCAGTCCTGTTCCCAGACCTCAGCCTGACACTGTGGATCACGCCTTCTTCTGGGTATTCTCTCCTCTCTTAGCTTTTCTGATACTGCTCTCTCTTGATTCTCCTCCAGCTGATTCTCACTCATTCTTTTTCAGTCTCCATTTGCTGGATCATTACACACACCTGTTCCCCCCCCTAAACACAGACTCTGGTCTGGGTCTTCTCATTTCTGTCTCCACTTTCTCTTTTGGACAACAGTTCATCAGCTCTCAAAGTTTGGGATGACCCTCAAATTTACATAGCCAACCTTAATCCCCTATATTTTGGCCTCTCCTCATGAGCTGTCTGCTGGTGAGCTCTTTCTGTATGTCCTATAGGCATGACAAATTACAAGTGCAAAATAAAACTTATTCTTCTCTTTTAAACTTGCCCTCCCAACACTTCCATCTTTTGAGGGTACTGCCCTGCTCCTAATCGCTCAGAATCATCATTTCAGAGCTACCTTGTCTCTTTTCTTTCCTTCTCCCTTTGTACTCAATTTCCATATCTTGTGGATTCTACCTTTAGGATGGCTATTGTATCTGACCTCTTCTCCCCACTCACATATCCATCATTATTTTCAGATCTTCCTCGATATCTTTATCCTGGATTATTATTATAGCATCCCAATTGGAATCTTTGCTTCTATTCTCTCCCCTTTTCCATCTTCCCTCTAAAACAATCTTCTTAAGGTCCATAGTTGACTGTCACTTTCTGCTCAAAATTTTTAGTGTCTGTCCATTGCCCTAAAATGCAAACTCAGCTTGACATTTACAACTCTCTTTTGAGTCTTATCTCATATTATTTCCTCTTATACATGACATTAGTCAATCTGATCTATAACTTGTTCCCTGCGTTTGACATGTCATTTCCTTAACATGCATTGACACAATTATTCCCCCATTCCAGGAATTCATTTTTCCCCCATCTCCTTTACTTCTCCAAATCTTTTTCCTTTAGATTTAAGCTTTGTTGCCTTCTGCTTGGGGAAATCTTTCCTATTCTCCCCAGTTGTTAATACTTTCTCCTTCTGAAGATGATTGTACACAGAATACTAGAAGAAGACCTAAGCTGAAATCTTGTCCCAGATACTAAGCTTTTCAAACTCAGGCAAATCATTCACTACCTCAGTTTTCTCATCTGTAAAATGAGGATAATAGCAGCTACCTCTGAGGATTGTCATGAGGATAAAATGAAAGAATATTTGCTGGACAAACCTCAGAGTCCTGGCTATTATTATTAATATTATCTGTGTCGAGGTTGTTTCTTCTTTCTAGTAGAATAGAAGCTCTTTAAGGGAAAGAGTTGTCTAGTTTTTGGCTCTGTACTTAGTACTTAATAAATTACTTAAGTAACATAGAACATGATACAAGAATTATTAGGAAGACCCTCCTGCCTCTTAAATATTGTCCCTGTTCATGTACCCTGGCAATTGAAATTCCATAGTCAGAGATTCATCCCTTTGGGTTAAACTTTGCCCTTTATTAAAATGCAAATACCTCTTATTATAGGAAGGGTAATATTGTCTTTATATATTAGAACAAACTAATTATCATATTGTTTTTCTCTGTGGTATATTCAGGGAGTTTGAGGGTACTAAGGCCTCTCCCTTACAATTTAGATTCTGTTTAGAAGTTTCACAGGAATACGGATGGAAGTAAATTGACCATTTTTCAAGAAACTATTGCCAACAAGACCCATGCAATTGGAGTGTGACTAACTGGGGATGGAGAGGATGGGGTTTTTCACTCCAGGAGTTGACAGACATCTCTCAGGGCTCTTTGGTAAAAAATATCTTTCATCATCTGTAAAAAGATAAAACAAATTGACTATCAGTAGAACTAATGCAAGACATAGCTTTTGACTCCCTGAATACTGCCTCGCTCTCTTTTCTGTAAACTCTAAGCACTGTTAGTATGAAGAGACAGGGCCTCTGAATTAATTATCTGGTCTCAGCACGTACCCGACAGGGCCTGGAATTGGGAATGTAGACCCTTAGGGACTGGAATAAACAGGCCATTTCTTGCTTCTTCCAAAGCTGACTTTTAGCAAGTGGCTTCCCCTGTGGCCTGCTATCATGTTCCTATAAAGCTACTCCTTTGTCACCTGTGAGTTTAAATTTAGCTGATGTTTTTCCTTACACTTGGGGAAGTGTTAACTTCATGCTCTTTGGGATGAGGGCAGGACTACAAAAGTCTTCATTTTTTTGCACAGTGACTTGGGAAATTCATGCTTCTGCAAGTATTTCTGATTTTGAAAAAAAAAAAAAGGAGAGAAAATGACTTGTTTACAGGAACAGCGCTGGATTCTTCTGCCAGAGGAAAAAAATAGTAGACTGGTGATTCTAAAACTATGGGCTGTAGACCAACAGGGACTATGACATTATTGCAAAAGGTCCAGAAAGCCATGAATAGACAGATATACCTGTTGTAACCTAAGTGTCTCACATATATGTGATAGTATTTTTCAAGTTTATGTAAATACTGTTGTAATTAAATTTATAAATAGATACTATTATGATCAAATTGTAAATAGATGCTATTGTGATTAAATTATAAATTCATTTATAAGCACTACTGAATTCATAGTAGCTTTCTATTTAGTAACATGTATTTTTTCAATCAATGGATACTAATAGTGTAACTATTATCATATTGGGGGGGGTGAGATAAAATTTTCAATCTTAAAAAAGAGGTTCTCCCACCAGAAAGGATTAGGAACTAGGACAATCTACCACTTCATCCTGTTGGATGATTTGCCCGTTTTCTTCTACCCTATTTCCAGGAAGCCATTCTATTGTCAAGTCCAGTTGACATGTCAACAAGCATTTATTAAGCACCTCTTATGGGCAAGGCACTGTGAAAAACTTTCATGGAGTATATCTTTGAGATGGTCCCAAGTTGGATAAAATGATGTCCATTGGTGACCTGGGGTCTTTGGGACCCTCGGAAATCACGGGCTTAATGATAGTAGCTCATTAATAAATCCCAGGGCTATGGTCCAAATGTGAGAGGTGCCGTGTGACATACCTGATGTTGTCTTCTTGGCAACTGCTCCTTTTAAGGCTCAGACCTTCAGATTGTTCAGTTGGACACCGATGACCTGCTTGACTAAGAATCTTTGCTGACCTGAATCATTTTCCAGAGAGAGTGATTCTTTGTTAATATGAAGGAGGAGGGGGGAGAACAGACTATGGAGCTAGTAAAAGAACAGATGAATTCTCTGTTGAGACTGTGGGAGCCAGCAGGGTGATTGCCTGGGGAGTTTTACTTGGTTTCCATTAGCCTGAAGCTTGAGTTCTCTGTTTGTTATTTCTTATTTATGCTGCAAACCAGCCGGCCTCCATGGGACATAAGTCCTATTTGTCCTCACAACAGTTGCCAAAGTAAACAAAATAACGGAGAAAGGATGGATTGAAGTGGGCAGTATTTTCAATCTGGTGCCTTTGGGGTCCTTGGAAGAGATGGCTGAATGATGCATCCCTAAGCAAACCTTTATGTCTGCAGGTGATGGTGGGGGAGGCTCTTGGGTGTGGGGAGGAAGTAAATATCCTAAGGACAGTAGGGAGAGCTATGTGCCAGGGAAATGAGGACAGTGGGAGCCAGAGAGCCTAAGCAGAACCATTTGTTATCTGTAATTACATTTAGCTAATTTCATTCTGTGGCACAGAG
Source organism: Antechinus flavipes (assembly GCF_016432865.1). NCBI lineage: Eukaryota > Metazoa > Chordata > Mammalia > Dasyuromorphia > Dasyuridae > Antechinus > Antechinus flavipes. The sequence continues at coordinate 67,098,506 of NC_067402.1, read as the reverse complement.
CCAAGGAATCAGGGTTCTCAAAAAATGTTATTATCTCATCCCCTTTTGTGAAAATGTCATCATGGTTCAAATGGAACTGGAAGAAAGGACATTTTTGAGATGTTCTTGGTCCCATAAATGGATTTTGTTCTGTTCCTTCAGCAATAAAGTCGTTCTCATGTCAGGGCCTTTAGGAGCTGATTTAGATGAAATGTTACATTTGTACAATGATTCGATGGACAGACTAGAAAGTGCTTTCTCTGGACAAATACAAGAACTGAAAGTGAGCAGCTAAGTGAGAGATCAGACAGACCTGAGCCCTCAGGGAGCCTTGGCAATTTCTGTTCACAAACTAGTTATGACCATTGCTTTTTATATGTTTGCTCCTCTGGGGTGAACAAGTTAGAAAAATGGAGACATAAACCCAAGACAGGATCTCGGTTTTAGGAACTATATACAGCTTTGAGACCAATCACAAAGAATATGTCTGTCTGAAAATTTTTGTCAGCTGTCATTTTGTTTCAGAAAGAAAGACCTACCACCAATTAGACCTATCACATGTGTTGATACTGATTACTATGATCTGAAATTGGTCAAAATCAGTCATTTTGGGGAAAGATATCCTGAGGTAAGTACAAGGTGCCAAGCAGTTGAGTTGAAACAGAAAGCCTACTCTCTCTATTTTTTAATTGCTCCTTCATTTTCTTTTCCCCACCAGGAATTTCAGTTGTTTGGCCTTCCCTTCTGGAGCACAGGGTACAATTAACCACTAAACAGTTATCTAGTGCCTCATAGATTAGGCATAGAAAGTACAAAGGAAAAAATGATTCAGGAGCTTGTCTTCAAGCAGCTTCCATTTTACATTTATCTCGCCCCATTTGGAATGGAATTTATATTCATTTATCTCACTCCATCCAAAAGCCACTTTGTGGCTAACTGAAGTCCTTTTTTGAGAGAACCATCATTCTAGTCTTTCAGCTTTTATTCAATTCTTTAGCTATGGTTTAGAAAGAATTTATTTGATTGTCTCCTGTAGAGCATCAATCTAATTCCAATAGACCACCAGAAAGGATGAGGCTGTCTTAGGCCATATCATTTCTACAGGTGACACTGCATTACATTTATAGAAACTAAGGAAGTTCAACAACAACAAAACCCACCCGACATTTTAATGGGTTGACTGCCACAAGCTCCAAAAATCTGGCCCTGTAGAATTGTTTACTACAAGTCTGGTCTTAGACTGTGGGAATATGGTAGATCTATGAGAGCTTAGCCAGATCTACTTTTTCTGTTTTCCTTTAAATTCTGGCTACCAGGCTATACCCACTATGGAGCATCAGATACTTCCTCCCAGTCCTACCTTCCTCCTTTAGGGGTGGGGAGAAGGGAATGTTGCCATCTGAGCTGGGGCCTCTTGTGAGAGTCTCACATGGTAAGGTACCTAAGATCAGGATGTCCCTGCCATAGTATGCTCCTTTCTTTCTCTTCTTCTGAAACCCTTCTTCATTGTTAGCAAACCTCTTTATCCTGGGTTTCCTCCACATTGTAGCTTTCTGAAGATGCCATATTTCTTGTCACCCTCTCTAAAACTAGATTTCCTTTTCTCCCATCTCTTGACATACATTATGTTCTGCTGCAGCCCATTTCATTTTCTCATAATTCTGATTATTAGGAAATTTTTCTCTTATTAAGCCAAAATATGTTTCTCTCAACCTTCTTCCTACTATTTCTAATCCTAAGGGGAAAAGTCCAATACCCTTTCCATGTGGCATTCTCACGGATACTCAAAAGCAGCTATCACATCTCCTTTCCCCCCTCCCCTTTCTTCATGTCTTCTATTCTCCAGACTAAACATTCCCAGTTCCTCTGACAGACCCATTAATTACCGCTCTTTTTACCTGGTTATTCAACTAATTCTGAATCTATCCAATTGTGCCAACATCTAGAGCCTATCTTTCTCTCGTCTATATTAGCACAAAAGGCTCTGTCAGACGCTTAGTTAAAATCTAGGCAGGGATAGCCACAGCATTTTCTTGTTCTATTAGTCTGATAATCTTAGAAAAATAAAATGAATTGAATGATAATGTCCCGTTATTGATGGAGACATACTATTAATGATGATTGCTTCTTTTTTGATGATCACAAAGCATTCTTTTAATAATATGTTCAGGAATTCTTCTAGGACTCAGCCAAAGCTTATGGTGGGATTACTCCACTCCCTGCATTTAACAGATGTTTTGTGAACACTTAGTATGCACAAGGCTCAATGGGGAAAACAAAGACATGGTCCCTGCCTTAGAAAGTTTATAGTCTAGAAGGGGAGAAAATGCCTATAAAGAAATACCTAAAATATAAGGCAATATATAAGGAATCTCTGCGTGGGAATGGGATCTCTTCCAATTTGGATATCATTATATAGTTAGAAAGGGTTCTTATTTGCTTTATTTCATTTGGTTCTCACAACAAACCCATAAAATGGGTAGAACAGGTATTATAGTTCCTGTTTTATAAGGCTCAGAGGAGTTAATTGACTTGTCTAAAGGCTCATGGTAGATATATTATAAAGCTTTCCACCTAGATTTTCTGTTCTAAATCTAATTTTCCTTCCAGGATGCCGTACCGCCTGTCCAAGCCAATTGGAGTTATGGGAATTAAAGAAGGAGAGATAGGGAAGACATCATGGAAGAAATGGTGTACTGGTGGGATTTTTGATGAATACAGATGGGTGGAATGGGAATGGAGGGGAAGTGGGAACAAGGTAGAACATCCATTTGGAAGAGACATCTGGAGCAAAAGTGCACATGGCAGAGACTTCAAGACAAAATGGGTTCCTGAGTTCTGAGAGGAGTCCTATGGGATCAGTTTGGCTATTCTCAGAACTTTATTTGACTCCGCTTATCCAGCCTGAACTGGGGAGGAGCTGTCTGGCTTCTCTGATGATCTCCAGGTTTGGAGGTATGTAGCAGTTCTTATTCAGGTTCAGGTGAGAAGTTGGAAAACTAATGTTTTATAATGAAGGTATAGGTCAGGAATGTATGGAGCAGCAATATTCTATGGCTTTGGGGATGCGAAGAGGGCAGAGTGGGGTGGGTATAAGGGGAAGAAATACATTTATTTCATCATAGCTAGCTCATTCTGATGGTATGTGAACTATGGTTTTAAAGAGTGCTTGTTTAGACTTTGTTTTTTATTATAATTACTTCTACTACTTAGGGTTATATTTGGACATATTGCTTACAGATTTCTTAATTATATAAACTACATAAAGAAATTACATATCAATTTATTTATATACACACACATATACACACACGTATACATATACACACAAAAGAGTATCCCAAAAGTCTTTTTGGAGTTATTAAAATTAGTTTAAAGGCTTACAGGCTTAAAATTACATAAAGACTTTTGGGGAACTCTGTGTAAGTATATATACATATATATGTGTGTGTGTTTGCACAAGCATATTAAAGCTTTTAGAGCTTAAAACATCACTAAGACTTTTGGAATACTCAGTGTGCATATATACAAGAATTAGTATGTGTATGTATATATAATATGCATGTGTATATATGCATGTAACATATAGAGCAATGTGTGCATTTATATACATATATACACATACATAGACACATAGGGTGTCTATGTATGTATTTATATACACAAATTAAAGTTTATTAGAGATTAAAATAGCATTAATGTTTATGGAATGTATTATATCTATACCTGTAATGTATGAACATATATATATATATATATATATATATATAGCACATTCATAATGTGTATGTGTACACGTACATATATTAAACCTTATTAAAGCTACCAAAAATTTAAAACTTTACTAAGATTTTTTGGACATTTTGTGTATGTGTGTGTATGGGTAATTTCTAAGAAATATTCTGTAAATAATAATTGCTTGCAACTCAAGCTCAAGGTAAGAAGGGCATAAAGTTGAGTGGTTGCAAAAGCTATGCAGAAGAAGAAATTTCCATGCCCTTTGGGGACAGGGTCCACAGGGCTCTAGAACTGATTGGATTCAGAAGGAGAGGAGTACAAAGGGATGCTGAGTTTTTCATTTTCTATGTCTGGGAGAATGTCAGAACAGGAGATGCAGGCAGGAAGAGCATCTTTGGGGAGAAAGATGAGCTCAGCTTTGGGTAGGAGTTTGAAGAGCTGATGGGTTATCCAGATGAAGAATTCTGGCAGGCAGTTGAAAACACAGAGATTAGGAAAACAGTTGGGATGATAAAAGTGGGATTAGGGGGACTGCCATTGATAGCTGAAGGAGCAGGAGTTGATATGATCACAGAGGCTGTGTATAGAGAGAGAGGAGGGCTGTGGTGGGCGGCAGCTCGGGCATCTCCCATTTTGGAAAGGGTGAGATGAAGAGGCAATGGAGAAGGAGGTGGGGAAGGTCAAAAACGTACCAGAAGAACTAGGATAATGCACAAAAGCCAAGAAAAGAGTATCATGGAGGAAGAAGGTGACTTAATAAATATAGAAAGGTCAGGAGATGAAGATTGAGAAAAGGTCACTGGATTTGTTCATTAGGAATTGACCTTTTAAGCAGAAGTTTGTCAAAGATGGGGAAGAAATTGGATTTCAGGACAATAAGAACGAATTGTGATGGGAATATATAGGCAGATTGTCGAAACTACATAGAGGGAGGGAAATTGTTTGCATTCCCTTAGTAAAGGGAATAGACAAATGGGGGGAGGGAGGGAAAGAAAGTGAGAGAGACGGACATAGAGACAGAGAGAGATAAGGGTCAGAGACAAAGACAGATATAGAGAACAGAAACAGAGAGAGACATGCAGAGACAGAGACAGAGAAAGAGAAGAAAAGAGAGAAACAGAGAGAGAGAGGAAGAGAAAGAGAAACAAACAGAAAGAGGAAGAGGAAGAGAAAGAGAAATACAGAGAGAGGGGAGAGAGAGAGAGACAGAGAGACAGAGAGAGAGAGAGACAGAGAGAGAGACAGACAGAGAGAGAGAGACAGAGAGAGAGACAGAGATAGAGACAGAAATAGACAGAGAGAGAGACACAGAGAGAGAGAGAGAGACAGAGACAGAGACAGAGAAAGAGAAGAAAAGAGAGAAACAGAGAGAGAGAGGAAGAGAAAGAGAAACAAACAGAAAGAGGAAGAGGAAGAGAAAGAGAAATACAGAGAGAGGGGAGAGAGAGAGAGAGAGAGACAGATAGAGAGAGAGACAGAGAGAGAGACAGAGATAGAGACAGAGAGAGACAGAGAGAGAGACACACAGAGAGAGAGAGACAGAGAGAGACAGAGACAGAGACAGAGATAGAGACACAGAGACACAGAGACACACACACACAGAGACAGAGAGACAGAGAAAGAGAAGAAAAGAGAGAAACAGAGAGAGAGAGGAAGAGAAAGATAAACAAACAGAAAGAGGAATAGGAAGAGAAAGAGAAATATATATATAGAGAGAGAGCAAGAAAGAGAGAGAGAGAAAGAGATCTAAGTATGTTTGTAGAGAGTAGGATAGGATCCTGAGAGCAGAAAAAGAATAATAGGAAAAGTCTAGGGGATAACTGAAGGATTCAAGTGCTAGAGGAGAGACAGGATTAAGAGCACAGGTAGAAGAAAAGAAATTTAGAAACAAAGATCAGGGATTTAGAATAGGAGTACACAGACAATCACACAATATACATGTACATGCATATACACAAATCACACACCGTACGCACACACACATATACATACAATCATATACACAATTACATCTACACATACACACAGTCACACACATACAGTCACATATACACATACACATAATCATACAATACACACACATATATAAAACCATACACACATACAACGTAGACACACAATAACACACATATATACACACAATCACACAATCACACACATATATACATAATCACCTACACATATACCCACCCAATCACACACATAAACACACACACACAGTCACATACAGACACACATCTATTACACTGACCTAGAGAATTCTTGTTACCAGAGCAGATCAGAACCCACTCTATAATTTTCAATTTTCGAGAGCTTTCTGGAACAAAGGTGGGATTTAAAAAAATGAATTAAGATGTTAATTTATGGAATAAAACAAGCATTTCCCTACCATAGTATTTGAACCCATGTTGTCCTGACTCGGAGGACAGCCCTTTATTCAATCCCGCATTCTGTTCTTCCTTAAGAAAATATCAATTAGCACCATGTGTGGTGTTCCCCGGGTGGAAATGCCCTTCACGGTGGCCCCCGGGGCTTAGGCTCAGTACGGAACGGAAGGTACGGTCCAGGGTCTGATTGGCTGCCCCATGATACTCCAATCCAATTTCGGTTTTTCTAAAACATTAGCCTGCAAAAGGTCACCCACTCCAAGTAGGAAGCCAGCTGAAGCACAAACTGAGAAGCTAATGATCAAATTTAAATTGTGAGTTGAATGACTCATCTAGTGATTACATTTTTAAAAAACCCAACCCAGTGGATCTTATTATGTAATTTGTTCAAAGGCACTGATACCCCAAACTGTTACAAACTCCCTCCCACAGATAGTTTCAATCTCATGTATTTCCTCTCATTGCTTCAGTAAAATTGGTACGCGCCTTTCTCCTATTCTTTCTCCTTTTCTTTCAACATTTTCCAATGTAGCTTGAATAAGAAATGGTATCAAGAAACAGGCTATTGAGTATCTGAGGGAAAACAAACTTTGTACCCCAAGATGGGAAATGGGTTCTTTTTCCTCCTTCTGGCTGATGCTATCCATGCTTGTGAAGAGGAGCTTGGGTCAGAGATTTTGCCTTGCTCTGAAAGGTCAACTAAGCCATTCTCCGGTACTTGGGGCAGGGCTGAACCAGGCGCGGTTTGTTCCCCTTGGTTCTGTTCTCGGGAGGAAGGGAGGATGGTCATAATTCCCCGGGTGCTCTTGTTGTAGATGGTTCAGCTGAAGGACCTGGGGTTGTTTAGTCTGGAGAAGAGAAGAATTGGGGAGGGTAAAACTGTCTCCCAATGTTTGAACCTTTAAGTGGAAGAGGGTTTAGATTCGTGCTCTTGGTTCTACACAACGGGTGGAAGTTGTAGGCTTGCCATAAGCAAAGGGCTTCCTGGGAGGTAATGGAAGTCTTCAGACGAAGGCTGGAGACCAGATATGTTAGGGATGCAATTCTTGTTCAGATTTGGGATGGAACGGCATCTGAGCTCCTTTCCAACCTGGAGATCATGAGATCATTTATTCCGAGCTGGAAGGAACCCTCGGGGCTATCAGTATCTTTCCTTTGCAGGTGAGAAATCTGAAGTCCCCGGCATGTAAGTAACTTCCACAAAATTATATAGGTAGTAAATATCAGTGAATATCAGGATGTGAACGCAGGGTCTCTGAGTCCATAGATGGGGTCCTTTCAGTGAATCTGACTGAGGAGCCGCTTAGTTTCAAGGCCGCTCTCCCTTTGTCCACTTCCTGGGCAAATCCCTTAACTTGTGTTTTCCTTCTTCCACTTGGAGAAGAAACCATTCCAGTACCTTTGCCAAGAAAACCCATGGATAGCTTGGTCCAGGGCATCTTGAAGAGCTGCAAGTGCCAGAACTGCCACCATTTGGAGACTTGTTTCTCTTTCTGGCTCAGTTTAATGACTGTGTGGATACAGTTGATGAAATTTTCCTGAGGGGTAAAAATCTCATTCCCTATAACCTAAGATAGAGCATGAAGATTTCATGAGCGCAAACTACTTGAAGTTGGGGAAAGAGAGGAAGAAGAGGACTGTGACTTTTGCTGAGGAGACCTCATTTCTTCTCTCATTCCTTTGAAGGAAAACAAGCCATCCGAGAGGACCCCTTTCTTGCTTCTGGGCCAGCCCTAAGGGAGAAGTCCTCCTTCTCCTCAAACCTCATGCCATTCTAGGCCAGGAAGTCCAGCCCACAGAAACCAAATCAGAGTAAATATTCACTGACTGGGACATTGTGGTAAGGCTGAGGGAAGGGGGGGGATCTCAGGGCTTTCACCTGTCCTGGGAAGAGCTGCCCAGATGCCAACCAGAGGCTGATGTAACAGCCCTCCCTCCTCCCTCCAGAATCTGGATCAAAGGCTGCAGCCTCTTTAAGGATTACCCCCTTGGGGAGGGAGAGTATCTCAAGGGGGGTGCCATGTAGGGAGTAATTGGCTGGACTCATGGACATCCACTCACCATGAGCCAGTGTTGATGGACACGGGCTCTAATGGACAAGCACTTTGCCCTTGAGGATACGGACAGACAACATGCAAGAGAACCTTTGTATTGCATCCATTAGCAGTAGAGCAGCAAAACAAGGCACAGAATGGAAAAGGAAAAAAAGGGAAGGAAATCCTAGATTTTTCTGACTTGGTTTTTTTTTCTTAATGGGTGACTTTTTTTGGAAAGCAAGACAAGATATACATCACTATCCAATCAGTTCCCCTAGATTTACAAAAATTTGATAGTTACATGGCGTTAATCATTTTGCATTAGAGGTAATTACAGGTAATCCACCCAACGCATTTTAGAGTATTGGCTGAATTTGTGGCACATGCATAGAGTGAGAACCTGAAAAAGGCAAAAACCAGGGGATGAGACTTCATTTGTATTCTTGCAGGCAGCACCTTATTTCATGGTCTGAATAAATATCTAAAAGTTGGCATGGGATTTGTGTCTTTTTCTTACTGATGTCCAATGTACTCCCAGATTGGTGTTTGGTGTTGTTTATAAGCCAAAGTTGCAGCCAGCTCCTGGAGCAGGAAAATCTAAATTTTTCAGAGTTTGGGGGGTTCTGGTCAGATTTCTCATTTTGTAGACAACAGAGACCCATTCCCACACAGATCTCCTGGCAAGGGTGGGCATAGTAGGGCTTCAGCAGAGTCCAAATGTGTTTGATAAAATTCTGAGAGAGCAGAACTGCCTGCAAGGAGCTACAGAGCAAAAGAACTAGGGAAGAAACAAGTAATTACTGTTGGCCCCTCCAGCCCTTGTTACTTATGCCACTAATGAATGAGATCTCCTTTGGAGCAGGGACCAGTTCATTTTTGTCTTTGTACTTCCAGCACCTAGCACAGCGCCTTGTTATGTATAGTGGGAGCTTACGACGCCTTTGCTGAAACAGTGGCCGGCTTTGTGCTCCAGGGCCATCCCCTTAGAAGGTCAGCTCTGCAGTTTTCACTACTGCACTCAACAAGCTGCAAAAATTGGGCCAGTCATTGAACCCGAGTTCAATTTTCTTATTGTAAAACGAAGGAGTTGTATTATAAGACGTCTATAAAGGGTGTTTAAATCTACAATTCTTTGTATCAGAGAGTAAAGAATCTTCAAATGCTCTTGTGGACTCTATCCTCAGCTTCCCTAAGCCCTAAGCTGGCGATGGGTTGGGAGACAAAAAAGGCTTCCCTATCTTAAAACTTTTTCTACTTGATTCCTTTTTTGCCTGAGAAATTTTTACACGATCCCAGGTATATAGGTATATAAAATAGTATGCAAATCAAACATTTTCTGATAATAAATCATAAAGAAATTTATTTTAAAACAATTTTTTGGTACACATGTGATCTTATAATTTGTTAAAGCCAAAAGCAAATTTGCATACTAATAAGATGGATGACTGATTTATTTTTACATGAAGAATTAAATCCTGGAGAAATATTTGATACTTTTTTTGACCTTCCCACATTCAGTTATGCTCCTGCATATGGAGTCAAACACCACAGTTGAAGAAGATTTGCCCTAGAGAGAGAAAAACTGTTCTTGTCCCTTTGATTTTATTTACCAAAATCCTTGTAAAAATATAGAAAAGTGACAGTTTAGGACAATGGTCCAATTAAGGTGGGGAGAAGGAGAAATAAAAATCAGGGATTTTACATGTAATTGAGAGAAGTACTTCATGCTTCCCTGTGAAGGCCAGAGTTTAAATCTGGTCTTGGATACTAGTTCTGTCATCCTGGGCAAGTCACTTAACCCCAATTGCCTCATTTTACTCATCTGTCAAGTTGGAGAGGGAAATGGTAAGCCATTCCAGTATCTTTGCCAAGAAAACCCCATGGACATTGTGGTCCAGGGGTCTCTGAAGAGTGGGACATAATTGAACAATAACAACAAATCATATTTAAAAATAGCCAGCCTACAAAATTCTCCTTCCATTTGCCAAATCACTGATTTAATAATAATGAGACTTGTTCGTCCCTAACTCTTGCTTTGAATATTCTTAAGCGTGAATTCTCTGCTCTATTCTAACAGCTCATTAAAAAAATCTCTTCCACTGTATGCACAAATCACCCAGTAAAGCTTTTGGGTGGCAAAGCCCTGGGACATGTATCATCAGGGAGGGCAGGTGGGATAAACCTTCTCTGGATGGACGGCCCCAGCCTCTGCTGGGAGACAAATAACCCATTCCTCCTGACTCGCAGCATCCCGAGACCAACGAAAGGGAGGAGTTCCATAAGAACTCAGCATCTGCCTAAGCCGCCTTGGCAGAGGTGGGTTACCATGGCAACCCAGGGGGTGGGGTTAAACAAGTCTGGAGTTTAGGGAGGGGCAGATGGGAGACCAGGGCCTGCTGTCCAAGGGGAGGGATCTCCCGTCTCAGCTGAGGTCCACCCTTGTACCTCCAGTAATTCCTTATCCCTCCCCCAGCCTGATCAGCTCCCCTTGGTCTCCATCCAGGTCTTTCTAATCCCAGAGTTGAGAGAGACATACTGCCATCATGATTTTCTTCCCAGTGAAGGGGAGTCATCCATTAAGGGGAAGAGAGAAAGGCTCATTTCCCTGGGGGAGTTTCCTTTCCCATGTTCCTTTCCCATGTCTGGTCTCTTGGTCCCTCTCCAGGCTTCTCACCCTGAACTCTTCCCCAGGTGTCCCCATTTTCGGTTACAGCTGATTTCCTCTAAACTGGCCTGGGGGTGCTAATGAGGTAAGTACTTAAAAGCAGAAGCAGGGGAAAGGAGGTAGGGCATGATGGATAGATAAACTGGCCCTGGAGTCAGGAAGGCCTCCTGTGTGCCAAATTGACCTCAGTCACTCATTCTAGCTTCATGATCCTGGTAAGTCACTTAGATCTGCTTGCCTCAATTTCCTCATCTGTAAAATGAGAATAAAAGCATCTACTTCCCAGTGTCCTTTTGTAAAATAAAATATAAAATTAAACGACAAAGTGAAATGATAAATGATAAAATGAAATGATTATTTGAAAAGCATTTTGTGGACTTTACAGCACTATATAAATGCTGGCTATTATTAATATTAACTTGTTCAAAGCCATGTAGGAAGTTAGAAGAATTAAGATTTGAACTTTGGTGTCCTAGACACCAGGTTCTATGCCTTTTCTATTATACTATGAGCTTCTCAGGTCAGTCCATAAAAGCAAATCTTACTCATAATATGAATGAAATGATAATAACCTGGGGGGTCATGGCCTCTTACTGGGTTCCTGGGTGCCTCTGAGTTTTGAGTCCCTACAAACCCTAAAAAGGGTAGGAAGGAAGGGTGCCGATTGGGGAAGCAGTTCCCATGGCAACGGGGAGGGAAGATTCTGGCAGCAGCAGCAGCCGCCGCCAGTGGGGAGGGAAGAGGCAAGGAGGACAGACAGCTTTTGTATGTAGCTCTGGTAATGGGGGGAAGGAACTAAGCCAGGGCTTTTGTAGTAAGAGGGGAGGAGGGTCCTGCTGTACAAGGGAGGGAAATCACCAGCTGTCGTGCCCGTAGCATTTGGAAGTCAAGTGATGATGAGCCTGAGACTTCCTGCCGTTGGAAAGAGACTATTTATCATTAATCTATTTTTGTATTTGATATTTTCCTGTCACAGCAAGCTCTGAACCAGAGACAAAGAAGGCAAAACTTTGATCACAAAATACACTGAGATTTAGGTGTCAGTTTCTTGCTAAAGTTGGGTTTTGAAGCAGCGTTGGAGCAGGGTATGAGCCTTAAGAAGGCTGTGTCATCAGGGTCCGGGGGACCTGGCAAACTGGGAAGACTTCTGGGAGAGTCTGTCACCCAAGGCGGGCTGGCCCTTGCGTGTCTGGCAAATTAGGTTGGGAAATGTGCTCGCCACAGGCCAAACCTCTCTCCATTGGTTATGGGATGATGAAGTTTTTATATTGAAGGAATGTTGTTTTAATATTGGGGGGGTGGGAAATGAGAGAAAAGTTAGAAGTCTTACAATTCTTATTTACTTCCTTGGGAGAATGACTATAAAGAGAGCATTTTAAGAGCCTGAACTAAACCTTCCAAGGTATATTGGAGGAGTCTTCACTTTTAAACATCAGTTGGGACGATTTGGAATTATCCTATGTGAATTGGAAATAATAAAAAACAAATGAAAAAAGTTGAGATTTATTTGCATATGGAATTTAAAAGTCACCGGAGTTAAGAAATATAATAGTGATCCTTTGAGACAATGTACTGCTTCTGGCATAGGACAATCTGTGCTTTTTTCCTGGCTGACTCCTCCTTAGCCTCTGCCCCCTAGTTCCCTTTAATACTGGGCTTAAATCCCACCTTTTGTGGGAGGCTTTACTCTCCCCCTCTCTCTCCACAGTTTATCCTGCTTGCATCTCATATGCATGTAGCAGTTTGCATGGTTAGAATGTGAAGTCCTCGGAGACAGGGATGTGCTTTTACCTTTCTTTGTATTTCTTGTGCTAAGGATCATGTCTGACTCAAAAGCAATTAATGCTTGTTGAGTCTGCAGCTGTTGTACATTAAAGGTGGAGGGCTGGGGTGACTTTGGAAAGCAGTGAACACGTTTGCTGACATGAAAGAAAGTACTACAGGTAACTAACTCCGTGGGTTTGGCCATAGTGGACCAATCATCAGTTCTATACCTCTGCTTACTTAGCAGCTACCCTGGCTCTGCTCACGTGCTTATGAATTGCTGCTTTGAACCTTGACCATGACTAAAGGGTTAAGGCTGCTGCTTGCATTTCCAGGTCTACTAGTTAAATCTTCTTTTTTGTTTTTTGTTCTTTTTTGAGTTCTTTTGCATCTAATTTGTTTATAATATTAGCTTTTTATTTTTCAAAATATATGCAAAGATAGTTTTCAACATTCACCCTTGCAAAACCTTGTGTTCCAAATTTGTCTCCCTCTCTCCCTATCTCCTCCCTCCTGTAGACAGCAAGTAATCCAATATTGGTTAAACATGTGCAGTTCTTCTAAATGTATTTCCACATTTGTCATGCTACATAAGAAAAATCAGACCAAAAAGGGAAAAAATGAGAGGAAGAAAAAAAGCAAGCAAGCAACAATAACAAAGGTGAAAATACTATGTTGTATCCACATTCAGTGCCCATAGTTCTCATTCTGGATAAAGATAGCTCTCTCCATCACAAGTTTATTGGAATTGCCCTGAATTGCCACACTGTTGAAAAGAGCCAAGTCCATCACTGTTGATCATCACCTAATCTTTTAGCTAAGTCTTGCTAATCACACATTCCCCAAAGATTCATTAGTGCTGGAAAAACATGCCAGCATCTCCTGCTCCTTCACAGAGTTAGTGGCCCGGATCATATCTAGAGAATTATCACTAAGATAATTTTGTTTCAAATGTCCACATGATTTAGCTCTCTGGGTCATAATGGAAGTTTGCACCCATTCTCAAAATTCCTTACTTATATTTGCCACTCATCTTACCCAGGTTAGGGAATTTTCAAGTCTGTTTCGAACAACTCATTGAGAACATACTCTGGCTACAATTTAGAGAGGGAAGAAACTGATTGTCATGGGATTTCAGATTAAGAGTTCCAAAGGACCTTAAACATCATCAATCAATCAATGGAAATTTATTAAGCACTTACTGTGTGCTGGGAATTGTGCTAAGCAATGGAGATGCAAAAAAAAAAAAAGGTATTTCTAGTCTTCAAGGAGCTTATAATCTGATGGGGATAGGTTTGGGAACAACCTGCAAACAAATACATACAAAACAGCTTTGGATACAGGATAAATAGGAAATAATGAACAGAAGGAAGGTACTGGAATGAAGAAAGGTTGGGGGAAGGGTGAGAATTTAGTCAAAACTTATTTAACAGGAACCATGGAGGTAAGTAGTTGGAGCAGAGGAAGAGGAGCATTCCAGGCTTAGGGGACAGTCTGAGAAAATGCTGCGAGCTGAGAGATGGAGCGTCTTGTTCATGGAACAGCTGGGAAGCCGGTATCAGAGATCAGAGTCCGTGCAGGGAGTAAGATATAACAAGGGGGCTAGGTTATGAGGGGCTTTGAGTGCCAGATAAAATATTTTGCATTTAATCCTGAAGGCAATAAAAAAAAAAAAACATAGTGCAATGACAAAACAAGGAAGTTGATAAATGTTGGCGAGGATGTGGAGAAATTAGGACATTAATGCACTGTTGGTGGAGTTGTGAACTGATCCAATCATTCTGGAGAGCAATCTGGAACTATGCCCAAAGGGCAACCAAATTATATGTACATACATATACATATTATATATATATATATATGTATATCCTTTGATCCAGCAATACCACTACTAAGTCTGTATTTCAAAGAGATCATTAAAGTGGGAATAGGACATGCATGTACAAATATATTTATAGCAGCTCTTTTGTGGTGATGAAATATTGGAAATTGAGGGGATGTCCATCAATTAGGGAATGGATGAATAAGCTGTAGTATATGAATGTAATGGAATACTATGTACAATAAAAACAGGCAGATTTCGGAAAAACCTGGAAAGACTTATATGAACTGATGCAAAGTGAAATGAGCAGAACTAAGAAAACACTGTACACAGTATCAACATTTTGTGATCATCAGCTATGAAATGACTGCTCTTTTCAGCAACACAATGATCTAAGACAAGCATATGAACTCACAAAGGAAAATGCTATACATAACCAGATAAAGGACGAATGGATTTTGAATGAAGATCAAAGCAGATTTTAAAATTTACTTTATTCTTTGTCTTTTTCCCTTTTTGATCTGTTTTTTCTTTCACAACTGTGACTAACATGGAAATATGTTTTACAAACATCTCAAACTGCTTACCATCTTTGGAAGAGGGGAGGGAAGGGGGGAAGAAAAAAAGTTTGGAACTAAAAAAATTTTTTATTAAAAAATTTATTTTTCAAAAGACATGCAAAGCAAGTTTTCAACATTCACCCTTACAAAATTGCATTCCAAAATTTTCTCCCTCTGTTGGCCACTTCCCCCTCTCCTAGGCAGGAAGTAATCCAATATAGGTTAAACATATTCAATTCTTCTAAACATATTCCCATATTTGCACATTCTGTGCAAGAAAAATTGGATCAAAAAGAAAAAAAACACAAGAGGGAAAAAAAACTTAAACAACAAAAGAAGTGAAAATATCATGTCTTGATCCACATTCAGTCTTCATATTTCTCTTTCTGGATATGGATCTATCAAAAAATTGGAATTGCCCGGAATTACTTCATTGTTGAAAAGAGCCACATCCATCACAGTTGATCATCACATAATCTTGCTGCTGTGTATAATCTCCTGGTTCTACTCATTTCACTCAGCATCAGTTCGTGTAAGTCTCTCCAGGCTTCTCTGAAATCATCCTGCTGATTGTTTCTTACAGAATGATATTCCATAACCTTCATATACCATAACTTATTCAGCCATTCCCCAGCTGATGGGCATCTACTGTTTCCAGTTTTTTTGCCACTACAAAAAGGGCTAACACAAATATATTTTTGCACATGTGGGTCCTATGCCCCTTTTTATGATTTCTTTGTGATACAGGCCCAGTAGAGACATTGCTGAATCAAAGAGTATGCAGTTTTATAGCCCCTTGGGCATAATGGAACTTAAAAATCTCATAAAAATGAATGCTAAAATTTTTGTCATGTGTCTGGGGAAAAATATACTTTTATATAAAAAATTAGGAAGCCACTGGAGTTTATTGAGTCCAGGGGAGTGATGTGGTTGGACTTGTACTTCAGGAAAATCTATATTTTAATGGCTAAATGAATGATGGATTGGAATGTGTGGGGAGAGACTTGAGGCAGGCAGACCCACCAATGAGTTATTGTAATAGTTCAGACATGAAGGGATGAAGGTCTGCATCAGAGTGGGGGTGAGGTTATAGGATATTCCATATTTGATATTAATGTTCCAGAGATATTACAAAGATGAAGTAGACAGGCCTTGGCAACAGAGAGAGAAGGGGAGAGAGAGTGAGAGAGAATGTGAGCGTAAGTGTGTATGTGCATGTATGAGAAATTTAGGGGGAAAAGATGAGTCCATCTAGTCTAATCTCATTTTATTGATAAGGACCAGTTGATAAGATGAAGCGACTTGTATATGGCTATATAATTAGTTACAGGGTTGGGATCTAAGGTTCTCTGATTACAAATCCAGTGATTTCATACCAGTTTCTTCAGAAAGTGATATTTAACTGCCTCTAGTTAGGCTCATTTGCCTATTTTTATGTTGATAAGGCCAACAGACTGGACTAAACATAAGCTTTTGGGATTAACCAAAATGATTCACATGGTGTCAATTTGGTGGAGACAGCGAGAATGAGTTAGATTAAGGTTCCCTGAAAGGACAGACTTTTGGTCATTTCCTAAAACCTTGTCCTGGTTCATCAAAGGGTAGGTGGGCTGCCCATCTGCGAGACTGGTTCAGAAATGATGGAGCTTGTTTCCAAGAAGCTGCTGTGGGAATATTTTGAATCGGTTTTCTAATAGATGCTGTTTGCAATGCTAATCATCAACAAAATGTTAAGCATGATAACAGAAACATTTCTACCATGGATCCTGGGGAGGTGAGAAACAAATCACCTTCTTTATCAAAAGCACAAAACTGCTGCATTTGTCTTATTCACGTTCCTCATATCCAACTGTTGTTATGTATATAGAACTCTTCTAATTAAAATCAGCCCTGTGCTTGAAATTGTTCACTGGGAAACCATTGTCTGTTCAAAGACATCCAGGATCCAATTGAAATCTTTTCTTTGGCTTTGAAAGCCCTTCCTAACACGGACGTTTCTAGTCTTCTCAACCAATGATACTTTCTTGCTGTTCCATGAGATCCAATTCTGGACATTTTTACTGACTGGTGGTCTACACCTGGAACTCTCAATTTTTCCTTCTGGCTTCTTTTAAGTTCCAGCCAACATGTTGCCTTCTTGCAAGAAGCCTTTTTGGGGAGGTCCTCAAGTTTTAGTACCTTCCTGCTGAGAATATACCCAATTCATCTTTTATATAACTAGTGTGGACATGTCACATCCATTAGAAGGTGAATGCCTTAAGATTGTTTTTGGCCTTTCTTTATATCCCCAGAACGTAGCATATTGAAGATATAATAAAAGCCCATGGGCTTGTGGATATAGAGTAACATTTAAGGCCTTCCACAAGATGGCTCAAACTTTATCTCACACTATTTTCTTCTTGTGTTTAACTGATCTATTTGCTGTTCGCTGACTCCACTTATACCTCACCATCTATGATGGATTTTTTGGAAAATTCTTGCAAGAATGGGAGACCTGGCTCAAAACTTGAAGGTTACTATCCCTCCCTGGGGCCTCAACTTCCCTAACTGTGTGGGCAAGTTTGGATGAGATGGAGACACACAGAGATAGAGACATAGAGAGAATTAGAGAGACACCATCAAACCGGGGGAAACATTGAGCATTGAAACTGGGCCACCCCAGAGAGGTGGGAGGGAATAAAATAGTCCACCCAGGAGATGAGAGGAGCATTTAGGTGGGTATCAGAGGAAACCTATTGATTAAACATTCTTTCAAGCTAAAGGTTTGAAGGATTCCCAAGGAGGAGAAAGTGCCCTATACTACAAAAAGCTATGGAGAGAAGCTTTAAGAGGGCAAGATCTGATTATCTAAACATTTCCTCCATAAGTAGCCTTGGGGATTACACAAACAATAAAACTATACATTTTTTTTTCCTTTAGGAGGTTCACTGGGAATATCTAACAAATTTAACAACATTCTACTGGAGAGAGGTTCCTTGGGTATTTCAGAAATTGCTTCTAGAGAGCTAATCTTTTTAGGGCTCTTTTGTTGACTTGGCCAGTAATTTTTGCTTACTGTTAATCTGCAAGTGGGTGCATGGAACTGGAAGGACTGGAAGAAACAGAAAGGGAAGGTTGGGGAGTCTATACTTTTAAAAAATTGAATAGCTATATTTGTTCAGGTAATTCATTCAAGATGCCAGGAAGAGTGAAAAAGCATTGGAGTGAAAGGACCAGGGTTCAATTCCTGCTCCTTATCTATGACTAAATTTAAAGGGACCCAGTTTCCTTGGCCACCAAATGATGGTACTGGATTTGAAAACATAATTTTTCCCTTTCTGTTTGAAATCTCACCCCCCTGTCTGCTATTACTGCACAACCAGAGTTTGTGGTTAGGGGGTTAAGGAAATTGGATGGGGAAAATGTTTTTTATTTTTATTAACCTTTTGTAATCCTATGAATTATATGATTTAAAAAGCTCATTCTGAGATGTGGTCCATAAGCATTACCAGATTTTACATGCCCCTTTGGCAGCAAAGACAAAGTCAAGAACTTTTGCTCTATGTACAGAGACACACGTGAGCCTCCTTGGTTTATGATTTTGTGAGAGGTCAAGAGTGATTTGGAATTTGCCCAGTTTTACAATTTATTTTAAACAGAGTATGCATTTCTCATGGATTTAAAGAATCTCTAAGGAGTTTGGTGGTACCATATTGGCAAGAAAGAGTCAAACAACAAAACAACAACAAAAAGGAATGTTATGTTTAAGTACATCCAAGACTTTAAATCGGTTTACTATAATTTTTCTCCATGATCTATATCCTCACTTTATTTTTCTGGGAAAATCTCCCCTTATTTGGCATAGTAAAGTACTTATTGTATTGTATGTACTGTATTGTATTGTAGTGTATTAAATGTACAAGGAAACATCCAGTCTCACTTCCCTTATTCTTAATTTAAAAAAAATTATTAATTTCAGCTTCAAGTCTCAGTGACAATATGAAGAAACATTAGTTGCCTATTAAGTATAGATAAGGAAAACCCATTGCTAAATTAGCAATGTGGGATTTAAAGCCACCTCTCTCAAGGCATGAAGGAAAACTGGGGGTACATCAGAATTAGTTCATTTTGTGAACAGTCCTAAAAATGAGTCTTTCTTTGTGAATAAATAATAAAAGAGGTCTATATCTGGCAAAATTGTGATAGAAATATAAAATGTACATTCAAATGGCTGAATGGGGATCAGGAAGTCAGGGTTTAATAGCTATTATTCATTCTGTTCTGAAATAAAGTAATGAATGCAGTCATAGTCATTTACCAGAAGTAGAAACTTCTGTTCTCTTTTTTTTAGGTAAAAAAAAATGTAAAACTTGTGGTAATATTGCTACTAGCTAGTTAATTCCTAAGTTGACTATGATTACTTTAAGAAAGCCCCTGTTCATTTTTCATGTTTTTTCTTTTTTGATGACTTTTCTTGACACTGTCTTATAGGAAAGAGAAAGAGACTCCCTACTGATTAACTTTTCTACTTTGTGTCATTTTTCAGTTTTTGTAGAAAGAACATACCTGGGTTTGTTGGGCTAGCAACTTCCTTCTCTTAGAATATCCAGCAAAAAATGTAAGGTACACCAGTTAACTAATGACATTCTCACATTTATTTAGTTCCCTTTTTGCTTCATAAATGTACTGTTGGTCATGGGCTGAATTAAATTTCATGTTCTTAAAAGTCTGATTGAGATCCAGTAAGCCATTTCATTTTAGTCAAGAGCATGTGACTGCCATAATTTCCACATTTATTTATCTTGTGCTTCCCTCTCTCCAATATACTTTCCACTCAATTTTATCAAATAATTTGGAAATCTCAAGTAAACATTAAAGTAATTACTATTTAATATAATTTTGTGTCTTATTTCCTTATCATTTACTTTATAAATAGGTATGTTTAATAGCTGATACTAATCCTTAAAGTATTCTTGTCATCTATAAACATTTTAAGTCCTTGATAATCTGGCTCCACTCTACCTTTCCAGGTTTATTATTTGCCATTTCCCTTCACACACTGAACATTTCAGCCAAAATGTCTTGACTCCTATTTCAGATACATGTCATTCCATTTTCTGTCTTCCCTGCCTAGGATATAGTCACATTTCACTTTTGCTTCTTGTACGAACACTCTTTGACACAATTTAAATGCCATTTTTTATAGGGAGACCTTTCTTCCCACTTGCCAATTCTGACCTGTTCCTTCATAACTTTGTACCTATTTTGTGCCACTTACAGTTTTATATAAGTGGAAGCTCTGGGAGGGAAAACACTAATTTTTAATCTATTTATATCCTTGGGTTAGACAATATCTGCTTGACCTTTGATGTGTTCTAAGGAGAGGAGGGGATGTTTATTTCTTCTCTTTTTCATAGCTTGACAGCTTTTCTAAACCAATATAAGAGTATCTCTTCAGTGATTCCTATGCTTCCTTATTCTCTGATGGGGAAAACTGTCTAAAGATTTGTTGAACTTTTAAGAAACCGTTCAACATAAAAATCAATTTTTTTTAACAAAATACTAATAATGCTGCTTTGGAACTTAATCACTTCCCCCAAGAGATTATTTGTTTTATTTTATTTTTGAGATTATTATTGCTTCTGGTTTTGCTACAAACCCATGGTCTTTAGGAATGTGTATTTTTGTCTTTAGTCAGATGAAATGAAGAATCTTTTACAAGACAAAAAACATCACTGATTTCCATCCACGAATCTTGTTTTCAATAATTCTTTGGTACTTAAAAGGGATTATTTGATCTGTCTATTCAGCCAACAAGCATTTATTACCTGCCTTTTTTGTCCCAAGTTCTGCCCTTTACCAAAGGGACGTTTCAGTGGATGTGAGCTGATTTCCCTCCCTTTCTTCTCATGCTCCGGCCAGCCCGGGTCAGCCCCCATCCTCTCTAGGAAGGCTATTACCATAGGCTAACGGTGGGTCTGTGAGCATCCGATCTCTCCCACACAGCTGCCTGCCCACATGAGAGCTCAGCTGGGACCACGTTGTCTTCTCCATGTGAAGTTTCGGCGGCTCCCCTGCAATCCTCGTGCACGCTCGTCTCCCGACTCAGTGCTTGCTCCTTGGACATTCCGTCTTAGCACAGGCCATCCCTGATGCTGGGAGTGCCCTCCAGCCTTGCTTAGGATCCCTTTGACTGCCACCATCTCCTTTAAGAAGCCCTCTCTGATTTGGTTGTCAGTGCAATACATTGGTGCCCCCCAAGCCCAAACATTTACTAATTTGTATCTGCTCTAATATCCCATCCAGTGAAATGTAAGCCCTACAGACAGGGACTACACAAATTTTCTATTTTTATTTCTGGTGTCTCGCACACTGCCCTGCGTAGAGCAGATTCTTAATAAATGCTTACTGATTCATTTCCTGGGGATGTGGTATGAGGGAGACAAAGAACCTATGCATATATTAATAAAGGACACGTACAAATTCAGTAATTTTTTTGAGGGGGAAGAAAGGAGACCACCTACTCTGTGAGTGTGTGTATGCATTTGGGATCAAGATGGGTAAAAACTGGGAAAACCTTGTGTAGAAAATTGTTTTTGAACTGAGTTTTGAAGTGAGCAAGGAACCCTAAGAAACATGGGTGAGCAGGGGGAGCCTCTCGGGCTAGGGGGCTGGAGACAGACCAGGAATGAATGAAACACCACATGCAGGGAACAGCCAATGGGTCCCGTTTGGTTAGAATGTGAAGCAGGTGCCAACCATGCGGCATACCGACTGCAAATGTTCCCCAAACCAGATTAAAATGTAATTGGGAAATTACAGCAAAATAAAAATCTAATGAAACGTTAATATGTGGTTTTGCTAAGCCAGCGTGCCTTCCCCCTCTACTTGAGTTTGACATGACTAGTATCAAGTTTGTGGGGGAGAGAGAGATGAAATCAGTGTAGGAAGGCTTAGGTTGTAAAGGGCAAGTTTGTGTTTTATCCTAGGGCGGTAGAGAGCCATTGAAGCTTCTTGAGCATGGAAATGAAATGGCCAGATTTGCACTTTGGTAGCTCTGGAGAGAATGGATTGGAAAGGAAATAAAAGATGAGATAGAAAACTATCACAATAGTCTAGACAAAAGATGACCAGGGCCTGTGTGTATAAAAAAAGGAATATATGTTATGGAGGTAGATAGAATTTTCTGGCTATAGAGCGTGAAATTAATGACTCCAAGGCTGTGATCTAGAGTGCTCAGGAGGCTGCAGAAACAGGGAGATTAAAAAGAAGAGATGGGGAACTAGAAACTGTCTTCTGTGGCTCCAAAATCAGATCCAGCAAAGAATGGGAGGTATAGCAGCTAGCCAGAGAATGACAATCTCCCATTTGTTTGGGAGGAAAGATCACGAGTGTCCAGCAGGTAGCAGGAGCTGTAGGGCTGTTACCTGGGAGAGATGGGATTAACAAGTCTATTTATTTTTGGGGTCTTTTTGGGGTCATCTGGAGAGGAGAGAGGAGAGAGAGCGAATGAGAGATAGAGAATGAGAGAGAATGAGAGAGAGAGAGGGAGAGAGGGAGAGAAGAGAGAGAGAAGAAAGGGAGGAGAGAGAGGATAGAGAGAGAGAGGAGAGAGAAAGGAGAGAGAAAGGAAAGAGAGAGAGAGAGAGAGGAGAGAGAGAGAAAGGAGCGAAGGAGGAGAGAGAGAGAGAGAGAGAGGGAGACAGAGAGGGAGAGAAAGAAGAGAGAGGAAGAGAGAGAGAAAGAGAGAGGGAGAGGGAGAGAAAGAGGGAAGAAGAGAAAGAGGGAGGAAGAGAGAGGGAGAGAGAGGGAAGGAAAGAGGGAAGAAGAGAGAGGGAGGGAGAGAGAGGGAGGAAAGAGGGAGAAAGAGAGGAGGGAGAGAGAGGGAAAGAGGGAGGAAGAGGGAGGGAGAGAGGGAGAGAAAGAGGGAGGAAAGAGAGAGGGAGAGAGAGCGGGAGGAAGAGAAAAAGAGGGAGAGAGAGAGGGAGGAAAAGAGAGAGAGGAAGGGAGAGAGAGAGAGAATGGGTATGAATGAAAGAATAGAGGATGGCCTGGTTCAGTAGAAAACAGATGCTGATCCAAGAAGAGAGTCTGAGAGATTGCCAGCTAGGCAATCAGGTCAAAAGTGCCAGAAAGATTCAGGAGGATGAGGCTGGGGAAAGCCATTGGGTGTAGTAAGTAAAAGGGGTTTGAATGGAGAAAGCAGTGTCAGCCCAGAGGTGGACAAGTTGAGAAGTGAAAGGAAGTGCAGAAATGGAAGCAAGGAGGACTTTTTCTGAAAGTTTTCCTATGAAATGAGCTCCTTGGGCATGTCCTGGAGCAGGGTTGGGGAACCTCCCCCCCAGGATCTTTTGGATATTTATAACATCATTTGTGGTCCACACAAAGCTTTAAGGTGGTCATGGCCTGTGGTTGGTATAGCAAATGATTTCTCTGGCAGGCTGGACCTTCCCATGGCCTAGAGTAAACCTTAGCCCAGGATATTTGTTAAATACACTTCATTCAATTTTTCTCAAACACTTTGGAGACCTCAATTTTAAAAGCAGTTTCTACCTATAGGATAACTGAGCTGGTTTTCTGGGTGTTTGTTGGGATTATTTATGACCTGCTCTAGGTCCCAAATCTTGAAGAGCAAAATCTCTTAGGAATGACGCCATGTTGACATATTCTTAATTTGAGTCTGTCAATCAAAGAATCTCAAAGTTAGATGGGATCTCCAAGATCATCTGGCCCAATTTAAACCTGCATGAATCTCACTGGGGACCTCCCCAAACCTCTAAGGCTGAAAGACCACAAAAGCCTGGCCAACAGATTCTGCTAAAAAGCAATTCTTTCAAAAAACAAGACAAAAATGCCAAAGAATAGGGACTATAACAGCAGGACAGCAAATATTACATTAGTTTTTAAGTCTCTAGCCCTTTGAGAGTGGCTTCAGGGAAGCTTGATCCTTTTTTTTCTAAATTGCATCTTGGTACTAGTGATAGAAACATCAGGCAGTCCAGTATCATAGTTGCTGTTATACTGGAAATTGTCTAGGCTAACTGGTTCCTCTTTAGGCCTTGAAATCTAAACATGGACTCCTACTCATTTTTAATCCATTTTCTGTTCAAAATATCTTTAGAGGTTTCGTTCCTAGGCTTAAACAAATTTTTAAAAAAACAATTGACTTAATCATGGTGCTTCAAAAAGTGCATTTTGGGGGAAAAGGAAGGATAATTTAATTTTGCTCATAGGTCCAAAAAATGTTCATATCCACTTAAAAAAATGAATGCTTTCACTTTGTCCTATAGCAAGTGCGGACTTGAAAGCAGCAAAAATCTTTACTGGACTTCCATAGCACTGGGATAGTAGTCCTAACCCCCAAACGTCCACTGATGCCCACAATTACACAATTAGAAATTGATTTCTGTGCACTAAACACTGTCTTTTTCCTGGAGACTTTTAAACAAAATGGGCCTGCCCCTGGGAGGAGTAACACAATCAGTTCTAAAAACCACAATATGATTTGAGTTTTTCATGGTTATGAGAGGGATGCAAAAATTGGACAATGGTAAGCCCAAAAGAGGAAGGATGAGAACAGGGGGAAGATGCTACAAACTGGATCCTTCTCCCACTGGATCTGCGTCTCCTCTTGGTCACAGGTGCGGCCCCATCCATGTTGCAAGGGAACTTTACCAGATGGGGGTCCAAGCACTTGCCCTCAGAGATCACCGCTCCTCTCCATCCTCCCCCAGGGCCTGAGTCTACAAAGAAAACCCCACCGGCAAAAGAACCAAGAACACACGAGAGAGGGAGAGAGAGAGGGAGAAAGAGGGAGACAGACAGACAAGGAGAGAGAGGAGAGAGAGGGAGAGGGGGGAGAGAGAGAGAGAGAGAGAGAGAGAGAGAGAGAGAGAGAGAGAGAGAGAGAGAGAGAGAGAGAGAGAGAGAGAGAGGGGTGGATAGGTTGGATTTGTGAATGTGTGCTGAACTGCGAGGGAGCGTGTTGAGTTGCTCAGAAGATAGAGGCTTCTCTTTCTTTGAATACTTTACAAATGTTAATGGTTCTTTCTCAGTTTTGGCTCAGGGAAGAGATTTCACCCAAGCAGAGTAAGCCCACCTCGCAGAGCTTCCCAAAAACCAATCTTGAGTACAATAAAAAGAAATGAGAGCGAGTCAGGCTTGTTGACGCATTTTATTGTGAGATGGGGGAGTCTGGTAAAAAACTAGAAAATGACCATGGTGTAACAACATGGTGGAACTTAAAAATGAAGATTCAGATTTGTAACTTACATACATGAATACAGGAACAAATTGGCACAGAACTGTTAGACATTGTTCCCAATGCTGTTTCTAGAAGGTTATTCTAGTTTGGCTTTCTAAGGAAATGAGAGCTTTATGGTCAGGCTAATTCCTTAATAAAACTGCAGAGCATCATGCGATTAGTCACACGGTGAATCTCAAAATTTAAGAGTTTTATATTAAAAACTGGGTAAAGGTAAAATGACTTGATTGTAATTGTAAAACTAATACATTCCCATTTTAATCTTCTGTTCTACAGTCCAAGGCAAGTATAAATGTTAACATAATACTGTTAAATCAAATCTCAATGCAAGAGAACCAATTGCATCTCTACTTTAAATCTTATCAACTTTCCAAATTTTCATACTAAAATATATTATTGTATTAATACAAACTACAGTATTATACACTACACTGTGTAATAAATAAAGAAATATAAAAATAAGACACATAAATATAAAAGTTTTCTAAAACTAAAAAGGTACATATGTCAGTAAGAAGGGTATTAATACTGCGAGGTTCGAAGACATACAGTACAAAAATGTTGCACAGATCTATAAACTAAAAGAAATAAAAATAATACTGATAGGTACAAATCAGCTAACTGTTAATAAATGGGGTCCATAATAACTAACATTTGAAAACAGTTATGAGCCAAATAAAGATGAAGTGTCTGTATCTAAAATTAAAACCAATGGATAGAGCAGATTAGAAATTTTCCCTTGTCATTACTGAAGAAAAATTCTGAAAGTCAATTAAACTAAAACGAATATCGAGTAATTAAAGGATGAAATGTTCCAGGGATTCTGTTTCTCTAATGACAGATTTGGTGTTCTGACGTTTGATTTTAGAACTTTGATACAGATCAACAAATGCTAGTTATTGTAGGCCACACATTGAACAAGGCTGGAGAGCCTTTAAAATACTGATCAATGGCACTTACAGCACACACAGGTCTTGCTTAAGGCCAAAGGAGATACAAAGCTTCATATCATATCCTTCATATTTGTTACTACATACTCAAACACAATTACAAACACTGATTTTTGACGACTTCGCTGTCCTTATCAGTATTAACACTGTTAGTCCCTGCAATCAGAACTCAACGACAATCTTATAAACTACGTTTTAAACCACATGAGTAAGAAACTTCAGTTCTTCTATGGGCTGCTTTCTGAAGGCTAACACCACACTTGAAATGATAAAATGCTCTACTACACCATCTAAATGTTAGACATGAACTACCTCTGAGACGGATGTGACAGAAGGTAGCCAGCGCGGTTTGGAACTGCATCGTACTTCTGGGTAGGGAATTTTGTAGTGCAGAAGTTCTCACATTTTAAAAAACATAATAAAATACTGAAGCGGATTTAGCAAATGTTTTACCAATAAAAAATTATATAAATCTCTCCCAATTGTACAGCTCAAAAATTAATCAACAAAAGAATGAAAAATTAATACTGATGAAAGAAAATGATGCCAGATGCTTGTCTAATAAATCAGGTTTCCTTCAACCTGTTAAATCTTTGCTTTCAGAGTCACTATATTTATTTTTCTAATCTGCTTCATGTTACAAACTTGTTCCTAACTTTGAAAATTGCGTGAAAAATTACTAGGTTTGAGGTTCAGGCACACCTGGATATTTTTTTTTTTTTAGTGGATTTTTGTATATATATTTTTTAGCTTTTTTTTTTTTTTTAACACAGTAGTGAAGAGGAAGCATGGTATGCAAGCTACCATGTTTCCATGAAAAGCATGTATAGTATAGAACAAACTTCATTACCAATAAGAATTAATTTTCCTTTTAGGAAAAAACCATTAGGCTTCATGTGTTTTCTCCTTTGATCCTTGTTCCCCATTCTCTGTGATTTCTTGTTCTACACCACCAGCTTGCTCCGGGGTCTCTCCGGCCTTCCTCGTACCTTCAGTGTCTGCTCTTTCTCCCTCCTCCTCCTCCTCCTCCTCCTCCCCCCCTTCCTCTTCTTCCTCCTCCTCCTCCTCCTCTCCATCTTCCTCCTCCTGGGGTTTTCCACATGCCTTTTCTTCCTGAAGTTCCTCCAGCTCCTTTTCTTCCTCGTCATCTTCCTCCTTTTCGCTGTCTTCCTCCTCTTCTCGGGTCAGGCTCTCTCTCTCGTCCGAGTCCATCGGGGAGGGAGAGGCCCTGGTGCCCGTGTGCTCGTGACCCAGGGCTCCAGGGCCGGCCTCTTCCTGCTCTGGGCCGTCTCGCTCCTCGGCTTCTCTCTTGCAGTAGGAGTAGCGGTGGTTCATGTGCTGGGAGTAAGACCCCGAGTGGGAGAAACGCTTTCCGCATTTGTCACATTGATAAGGCTTTTCTCCAGAATGCAGTCGCATATGTTCGATTAAATGATGTTTGTGTTTGAATGCCTTTTTGCAGATTCCGCACTCGTGAGGTCGTTTACCTGCAAATCAAAGAACCATTTAGTTATTTCCCAATTTCACTTTTCTAATGCTTCAGAATGTTACCTGATGTGGTCTGTAAGAAGACATTTCCAGGGTTTCTCATTTCATCTTTTGAAAATGGCCAAGTCTGTACATTTACCAAGTTTTTGTTAAAAATAATATGGAATTCAGGGAAAATTGAGCCTGTATTAATGGGAAAGTAAACAATCTTTCTGATATTTAATGTACAGGCTCTACTCTTCAATTAAGAATGTTGGTAACTAAAATTAATTGAAATGCCACCTAGACAAACATCTTGATGGCTATTTTAAAAGCCAAGTGCAAAAGTGAGCAGAGTGCTGCTAAAAGAGAAAAGTTAGAAGAGATGGCAAGGCTGTATTTAAGGAAAATGACAGAAATTTGATCATGACATAGATATCATTACTTTAGTATCCAACGAGGTCAAATGACTTAACTTTAAAAATTCAGGTTCTTTCCTTTTTTTAAAAAAAAAAAATGTCAGGGACCATGTATTTGTCTACACTTTGCAACATTAGAGTTCCTTCCTTATAGACAATTTGATTCTGACTAAATCTTTAATTTTTTGCTCAGTGTCTGTGTGTAGGGAGTCTAATTTTTCTGATTTTTAGAGTAGAAGAGATTATAGGAAGGGCATTAAAAGAGGGTCTAACTGAGGATTGCTCTTCTACCAGGAGTATTCACCTTTATACTTCAAGGACCAGATTTATTTTTTAACCAATAGGGAGTATTCACAGAAAAGAAATGGGAGCATCCCTTTTCTCCAAAGACAGAAGGAACATTACATACACAACCATATTCTCCCTTAAGTCAGTAAGCAGGTATGTGTAAAATCCAATACTGGTGACCAGAGGTTCTCCCCTTTTGTCTGAAATAATGAAAGGCAAGACTAAATTTCAGTGAGTCAGGGAAAAGAGAGATGTAATTTTTTTCCTCATCCATATACTTCCTCACTTCTCTCCCTGCCTTAGATCTCTTGGATCTAAAGCACAGAAACAATATTAGAATTGGGCAACTGCTGAATGCTATTGTAGCAAAGTCCTTCATAAACTTTATACAAAAACTGCTTTGCTTACACTGCTCTAAAATGTGGCTCTAGGAAGCCTGAGAGGCTCTGTGAAGAGAAGGTCCCCCAGCTCCTCCAGCCATCTTACTTTGAAGCCATCTTACTCCAGTAAAAACCCACAGGAATGTAGCAATGAGACTAAAAACATCAAGCGCTGTGACAGCTTATAGGAATGAGAAAACAAATACTTATTTCACGAATGGATCTTTCATAAAATAATTTATAAAGAACAGGTTGTCAAAACAGGGAGCTATTGTAAGATCAAAGTGATGGAGGGGCAATAGGTAATGCTGGGCATGAGTGCTTTTGGCTTGTTTGTTTTAAATCAAACATCTTCCTATTACATTGGATCACAGATCTTTTTCAATGCAGTACTATGAATCACCAACTTACCTGTATGCTCATATTTATGTCTTAACAGTGAACTGCTTTTCTGGAATATCTTATCACACAAATCACAGGCATACATTCCATTTTCTGTCTTCCGCATTTTCTTTTTGGGTGGTGTAGAATCAGAATCATTCTGATCCTCCACATTAGATACTCCTTCTGAGCTAGTGTCTTGCCTTTCATCCTATGGGGGAAAAGTGGACAAATTAAAAACATATACATACACACTCAAAAACATGAATGCAGCAGGAATTTTTATATAGTGAAAGCAACAGGGGCAAAATAGATAAAATTTAAAAGCAAAAACCAAAAATATATTGGGAATGTTTATAAGAATGAAAGCTTTGATTTGTATTTTCAATGAACTGGCATATGAGCTAGTAAATCCAAACACTAAACCCTGCCTCTCCTTCCCCCAACCCCACATCTCCAATCTTGGCCAACAGAACTGCATGGTTCACAATTACATTCTAAGTGTTCAGATAGGGAGATGGGAACCGAGGGTCATGTGAGATCCAGATCTAATGACCTGTTAGACTTGGGGGCAATGTTGTCAGAATTGCGGGAATGAAAAGTAGGCATTTCACATTTTACAGTCTTAAGAAAATGTAAAAAACTACTGCTCAACCACATTTGCACAAATGACACATTTTCAAGAATTAAAATCACCTTTTCATTTTTTTGGCAGCCATCTTACCATTTAGAACCATTTATTTGCAAAAGACTCTTCAGTAATTATCCTGACTTATGATTCTTTTTATTATATAATAACTTTGTGACATTTGATTCAAGACTAGAACAGCCAATAATAGCACATGCATGATACATTTGCTACTGTAACATAGCAGAATGGTATAGGATGAAGGCCCAACACAATTTCCTGACTTTTTCTGCTCCTGATTCCTACAGTGAGCTGGGTCAAAGCCCAGCCATCCCTGCCAGGATACTGAAGACTATGGAGGATGCTAAAAGAGGCTTCTGAGGCTCATCATCATTTCTAAAAGCACTGGTGGGAATGGAGTGGTGGGTGTCAATTTTTGGCTTTTGGTCTCAGTGAACTTTGGGAATAGAAAGCTTGCCAGGTGGGCAGAATCACACCTGGATCACAGGCCTTTCACATACTGGGAAAGACGGTCTAGAAAGAAGAGGAATGTTTGGAGCGAAGCCCAAAGGAAAGGCCTTAAGGACTTTGCTGAAAAAAAAAAAACACCAATGTTTACACCATACAAAAGAAGCAGTGTCTTGTAGCTGACAGAGATCTGGCAAGTCCCACCACTGACTGCCCCAAGCTGGCTGTGTGGCAAGCCTCAGGCAGGGCCTCAGGAAGCTAAGCTGTGGAGCAGGTGTTCCCTGTCCTGGGACACGTTCTTTTCATCACATAGGACTCTCTACATTCACAAAATCACAGTCTAGTTCCTATTCTCTCTCTGTAATAATCCCAATAGTTTGTAGAATATTATAGCTCTATAACTGGAACTGTTATATTATTATATAACTGTATAAAGATTGTTAATATATGACAGACTACACTGGAATAGTGAATCATTACAATAATAATGGGCAGGTAGATGGCTCAATGAATAGAACACTGGGCATGGAGGTCGGAAGATTCACCTTTCTGAATTCAAACCTGGCCTCAGACACTTCCTAGCTGTGTGACGCTGGGCAAGTCTGCCTCGGTTTCCTCATCTGTAAAATGAACTGGAGAAGGAAATGGCAAACCACTACAGTATCTTGGTCGAAAAAATCCCAAATGGGATTGTGAAAAGTCATTTGTGATTTGACAACAACAATGATGAGCTGTAATATTCTAAAACTATTTATGTGCCCTTTGATTTACTTTTAAGTTACTTTCATTTTGATATTTATAAGAAAGTAGCTGAAAGGCCAAAGGAAGCTGATTAATTTTTAAATTTTGTAGCTGGATAGAACAGTTGTAGCATCAATAACCCCGGGCAAATTTTTCACTTCACCTTGACGGACCAGCATTTCCTCAGCTATAAAAAGAATCTTTGAACTGGATGATCTTAAAGATAATTTCCATTTCTAAAATTCTATACCACAAAAATCATAGAAAAACAACAAAAAAGCTTTGCAACACACTCTGTATTTCAGCCTTCTATTATATCACATTTAAGTAATGGTTCATGCCTATGATTTTCACGTCATCTGGTCAGGTGCTTAGTTATGGTCTATAGCTCAATGGGCCAGGTAGACCTTTTAATGTGACAATACACAATGGAGGTCTGTGGATAAACACTTTGAAATGTTTTTCTGGTCATAAAACAATTTCTTTCCTAAAATTTATAAATCTAATGTGAATTGCAGCATCTACTCTGAAAGGCAGGATAAAATGGATACTATAAAAAACCACTGATGTTTCTTCTAAATCAGAAATAGGATCAAATATGGAGATGTTACAGTTTGAGTTCATATAGAAGAACAATATAGCTGATACTAGGTAGGGTAGCTCACCAAAGAGTTATGGTGCTTTTGGAGAGAACAGAAGAGAGAAAATGATTCATCATTTAGCCATGTGGAAGACCTCTCAATATGTGTGTGTATGTGCATTTTTCCTGATACACACTAACTATAACCAAACACTGCCTAATGCCTAAAGCCAGTAAGAATATCGAGCGAATTCATTAGTTATCTTTTTGTAGATCTTTATGTTACCAAGGCTAACTATTATTTGCTTTGGTTCCTGATGTGAAAGACAAGACACTTTTATTTATTGTTTTAATTGAAGAAGAAGCTCTTTTCTAATTTTGGAAATAGCAGTCTTAAGCATTGTTTCTGACTTAGCTATGAAGATGTTTAGGTGTGTCTATATGTCTATTTTACTAGATGATCTATGACCTCATCTCAGTTGGCATGCATCCTTCTACTGGGGTGTAGTTACACCCATCCATGCCATTTTATCCTCTGTAATTGCTGTCCCCCTGTCCTTTCACAGATTGTTCCTAGAGAACCTACATAACACACTGCAGGTAATAATTAATCTAAATAAATTACTTCTAACCATCATATTTAAATCTTAACATTAAGCCCCTTTCTCCCCAACATACTACAAAGTTGAAATAAAAGAGCATTTCCTCTTGATCTGATCTTGTTTACAGTAGAGTGAGAAAAAACTGAAATAGGATGCACGAGAAAACATGGACATGCTCAGTTGAGAGTTCGGTTACCTGATTTCCATTAGGCTGGGCCACCTTTGTGGGTGCTTCTTGGACTGCAGGGCTGACCGTAGTAGAATACGTATACGCCACTTGGGGAATCAGGATGGTCTGCTTATTGGCAGCAAGTGCTCGTAAGCACGGAACACTGTTCTGGTCAGCAATGGCCACGATTGTAGGTAACTGGGCAGTGACGGTGGGGATGGCGATATTGATGGGGTTGGCACTTGGTGGGATCACATTTACAACTGGGTCTGAGTCTGTCACACCACTGTCCTTCTGCGGATCCTTTTTTGCACATGACAAGTTCAAGGGCTCTTCCTGGACAGAATAAACACTGTTCTGGTAAACACTAGTGATGGTGGATCTCTCCAATAGTTCTCCATGTTGCTTTGGTAGTGAAAGATCAAGAGGTTCGACTTGAGGCTCTTCAGGGGCACCTTCTGCTGTGTACAAGTAACCCTGGGTGTTTCGCGTTGAAGAAAGGTTGAGTGGCGATGGGGATGGTGTGCGGCTCCCAGGCCCGCTCGCAGCCGGCCCGACGGGAGACTGGGCAGCCTTCCTTGGGCTTCCTGTGCTGGCCTCGGGTTCGTCAGCATTCGCAGGTGCCGGGGGATCGCTGTCACCGCTGGGGATGCTTCCTTGGCTGGGCTCGGGGGAGGACGGCTCCGATGGCTGGACTGAAACCTGTCCGGCTTGCATCTTTTCAAACCACTTTTTTACCACATCCAAGGGCAGGTTAACCGAGTCTGCGATTTTGGAAAGTTCTTCTGCGTTTGGCTGTGCGTTCAGAGCATAGTATGCTTTGAGGAGAGACAGGAGGTTTTTTAGGGGCGGCTGGCTGGGAGACAGGCGGCCCTCGCCAGGGTCTGTGGGGACGGGGGGCTCGGGCTTCCCGGCCTCGGGGGCACTGAGTGGAGCTGGCTGCTTTGGGTCATGGGGCTGGAATTCTGGAGGGGCCTTCAGATCTCCGGGGCAGTCCTCACACATTAGGCAAGTGCTGTCGTCGGGCTCCCCTTCAAAGTGCTTTTCCTTCTCAGACTTCACGGTAAGGTCTTCAGGCAACTTTTCACTTTTGCAACTATTGGTGGGGACAGAGTTTTCTTTTTTCAGATTCTGGGGAACAACCTGAAGCTGACCAGGCTGCTCAAGGCTATAGTTGATGATGATTTTGGTTGTTCCATCCTGGTCAACCAAAGGAAGACTGATAGCCGAAATGAGGGAATGGCCGCCTGGCTGTATGGTTGGCGAGCCGATTGTTTCTTGATCTTTGGATGCAAGATTGGCATGATTGTTCTCCAGAACTTGCCGTATTACATTACCATCCACCGCCACTTTGAGCACATTTTGAATATCACTCAAATTAATACTTATGGGAGACACCAACCCTACTGTTGGGAGGACAACAGCTTGCACCACACCCTGAGGAGAACTGGTAGCCTGTAAGGGGCTACCGCCACTGAAAACCCCATTTTGTAAAGGGGCCGAACAGTTGATTCCTGAAGTAACCACAATGGGTTTGAATTCATAATCCACAGGTTCCGTTTTAATTTGGTTCACTGGAAGTTGTTCTTGCAAGGGCTTGTTTTCCATCTTCTGCCGGATCTGAGGCCTGGCGGGACTGCCTGGAGATGCTGACAGAGATGGCGAGGAGCACTGCGATGGCTTGAGCCCTGTTCTGGACCGGCCATTCACAGGCATCAAACCGATGCATTTTTTACTGCTGATGTGTGAGCTATAGGAACCAGAATGGGAAAAACGTTTCTTGCAGTTTGGGCATTCATATGGCTTCTCTCCTAAACAGCAACAAAAATGACAGTCACTGTTTTATTAAAGAACGGTCCAAAGTCCAAACATTTCCTAAACAAATAGCCTAGCCCTTCAAAAGCTACAGAAACAGCACAGATACTTAGGACATCTTAGTTGGTACTATCTGTTTTTACAGATAAGATATTTTTTCATATATCTGATTCTGCTCCTTAAAACTCAACCAGAGTAATTATAGAGGCCAAAAGAGTCTCCCCTTAGTGTTCTGGTTCAACTTCAGAATCTTTCAAAACAATACTTTTCATTATTCTAGCTTATCATCTCCAGACAATTTACTTATCTCAAACTAGCCAATTTAAGGGAGAATTAACTAGGTTGTGGGTTAAGTATGAGGAGGGAAAGGAAGGACAGAGGAAGCTGGGATGATGTTCTTTCAAAGTTGAATATTCAATTTTAACCAACAAAGTTCAAAATTCTACAAGGTTACCTTGAGAGGATTTCCCATGAAAAGAAATAAAACACAACTTTTCTAATTCTAAAATAGAAAATCTTATACATATTTTGAACATGTTTTACACACACACATACAACATATTTTTGGCCCTTGGGCTAGTTTGGCAATTTCATTACATAAGTGTCATAGGATGAGGAAACTCTTTCCCCATTACAGATTAGCACTTATTCTGCTAATTATCACCTTCAAGACCAGCTCTGGCACAATGAGAGGTTTTGTGCTTTATCAGAGTTATCCAGCATCTTTATCACCCCTAGCTCTTCCTGACTTTTGAGACTAGCTCCCTCTACACCAGGCCATGCTGTCTCTTATCTCTTATTTCTCATAGGATTGAGTATTTATGATCTGAAATTGCATCAACTGCATCATATAAAGACAAAGAATAGTTTTTCTCTCATTACAAAATTAAAAATAACTTTAAAAAATGTCAGTGTTAAAATTATAAATTCAAAAGTGTACAATTGAATATAATACTCTCAGAAATGTTAACTGGTCTTATAATTCTAAGCAACCCAAGAAATTAGTATTGGAAGGGACTTTATAACTTGGTATTATAACCTACTCTTCAGCAAGGAATCCTTTCTCATATGTGATTATAGAGCTTAAATATTTCTATTTCCTATGAAAGGGAGGAAACCCTGTGGTACTCCAAGAGACAATGTGGAAATAAGGTTGACTAAATCAATTTTCAAGAATCTTGAGCTGGTGGTGTAAAAAAGTGAAAAGAACACTATGTTTCATAATTAACACTCAACACCCTAACATTTTTAGGACTTAATTTCCAAAACAAACCCAGATATCCATTGTAAGGAAAAATACTATAGTCAGTTATTGAGCTGTCATTTTTCAATATGTTAAAATACAATGTTTGCAAAATTTTATAGTCACTGATAGCTGTAGCCAGGCCTAGTCAAGAAAAGGGGTAGAGAGTTTGTCTTGGGGTAAGACAGGACCGAGGTTCAAGTTTAGTAGCAGAGATATCCTGATTCTGCTACCATGGACTAGTCGGCTTCTTGGTTAACTGTCTATGATTAAACATTACAAGGAGTTGATTATATCTATAAGTGGGGGAATTCCCTAAACTGATGAAATCACAGATCCACTACCAAAAACCTAAATACAATCACTTTTCTAAACACTAGATAATAATATCTTTAAAAAAGACAAAAAAAATTCTTAAGACCCAATTAACATTACTAGAATTGTGTTCAGTTCCCCAGGGGACTACTAGCAGACTGTGAACTGTCAAGTGGGATGGATACCAGTAAACTTTTCTATTTAAACTTTTATGTGAGCTGGTGTAGAGGATGGGGCACTGGACTTGGCAAAAGAAAGATCTGAGTTCAAATGTGGCCTTAGACTCTTACTGGCTACTTAACCTTGCACAAATTATTTATCTTCTCTCTGCCACCATTTCCTTATCTACAAAATAGAACTAATAATAGCACCTACCTTCCACATTGTAGTGAAGATAAGGTGAGATTGTAAAGAGCCAGCAAACTTTAAAGATCCATAAATGTACTTCCCAATGAAAAGCACTTTATAAAGAAACATTAGGTATTTTTTATGGGTCTATTTTTCTCTTAAGCAGCTAACTGAAGTAAAATCACACAGGTATGCCACCCCATCGATTCTTTGACTGATTTCACCTCTTCACAGTTCCATGTTTTCATTCCTCATTCATCTTCCATCTCTATCTTCCCATCCAATCTCTGCCTCTTTCCCCCCATTTTTTCAATGCCCTATTCACTTTGTAAAAGAAGGTAACGAAATGAATGTTAAGCAGAAAGGGGAAAAGTTCTTAGAATTTCTTAAATAAAATTAGAATTTAATATCTTCTAATTGGGAACTGTGTCATATATTAACTTAATTATATGTTAATGCTGTCAATTTGTAAGAAGGAAACATGCATGTTCCTAATGTCAAAAGTAACAGAATACTTTGCTTTATCAAATAACTTTGCTTCTGAAAAATTCCTAGTGATTCTGTTCCCTACTGAATCACCAAATAATTTCAAACCTGTTTTAAAGTTCATTTCTCATTGCTCTTCAATTCAAAGAAGCTTTTAATACATCAGCTTTAAGTTTCTCTTGGGGTAGGGTGGGGAATATCATCAGATCTTTTGTCAAGCAGTTAATGGTCTATAGCACACACATACTTAAATGCTCTATGGAAAGTGCTATTTCAAGAAATTCTATTGAAATAAATAATGACCCAGAATTTCATATAATTAGGTTTGGATTTTTGTCTATTAGATTTTTTAAGGCAGATTTTATGTATGTTTATAAAAATTGTTACACAGAACATGTGATTAAATGAGACTCAGGCTGTTTTCAAAAAACCCAACATTTCAGAATTTATACATCTAAATTAATGTGACCTTTCAAAGAATCTATGATGGAAGATTATATATTAACCATACTGTCAAAAAAACATTGTCTAATGTCAGAGCGCTTTTGCGTTCCCTTCCAGTTTGGTGGTGCAGAGGATAGAGTGCCTGGCCTTCAGTCAGGAAGACATTTTCCTGAGTTCAAATCTGACCTCAGATATTTGCTAGCTGTGTGACCTTTAACCCTCTTTACATCTGCAAAAATGAGCTGGAGAAGATAATGCAAAACCACTCCAGTATCTCTGCCAAGAAAACCTTAAATGGGATCACAAAGAGTCAGAGACAATTGAAAAATGACTCAACAACAAATAATCACCTTATTTGCCAGATGTGTTTCTGAGTGATGTTTTACAGTTTTTAAAAACAAAATTCATCCTTGTAGGAAAATATTTGCTGAAATTAGGCAGCACTCTTGCCTTGGGACTGAGATAGTTTTAGTGGTGAGTGCTGACTCACATGTGGCTCACTGACCTGCTATCTTCTTGCGTCTGTTCTGTATCTTCAGAGATCACATCCCCAGTCCCTTTTCACCTGGCGAGTCAACCCCCCTTCACCTTAATGACTTTTGTGTGACCTCTTCCACCACATGCATACGCTACTCCCCAATCCCTCCTTTCCATCTGTTGCTTGGGGAACCAAAATCAACTTAGTCCAGAGGCATCTTCTGCCTCTACCCACCATCCCTGGGCCTTCCCCGGTCACCTCATGCTTGGGGACTTTCTGACTCTGTATCTCCATCCCTCAGCCCAGTGTTCGGCTGCTGCTCTTTCACTGTGGTTGTTCAAAAGACTGTGGAGCTTGAGTAATGGTAGAATCACTGAAATAATGTGTGATCTCCTAAAGTGACTACTGTGAACGGCCATTCTTTGTGACATTTTTGAAAGATGTCAGTCACATTAGGTCCTTTCTGTAGTTGTCCCAGCAGCATGCAGATAACTAGAAAATGGGCACAGGTTAATTATGATATATTTGGAGAGCCACACTTGTCTTATTTAATACAAAATATACCATTTGTATTAATTCCAAAATATACCAAATGTATTAATTCTCACACTGCATGGAGATAGGCCCAATATTTACCGCTATGGATCCTTAAGTGCTCCTTAAGGTGGTGTTTGTACTTGAAAGCTTTTCCGCATTCTGTGCACTTGAATTTCCGGTTACCCCCAGACTGGGTCACATGTCTCTGTAAAAAAAAAATAGTTTATTCGTAGTACAAGAGAGTTCTGAATATGAGAGAGAATAGAATGTATCCAAAAACTCCAGGTAAGCATTTGTAATATTTTAAAAAGTATAAACTGTCACTACAAAATGTGCACCCTAAGTGATAACCGACCTCAATGAGTGCTTCCTAAGTGACCTCAGGGGTCACCTCTCCAAATTTCTCATCTTACAAGGGTGAAAGCTGAGGCTAAGAGAGGTGAGGTCCTCCAGGTTAAGAAGGGTGCTGGGTCCCTTGGCTCCTTGCACTTCTCCAATCTGAACCCAACAGCACTAAGAACTAGGGTAAGGACATTATTATTCCCAATTTATAAATAAGGAGAAACTCCTTGCCTGGCATCAGTCAATGGTGAAGTTCAAATCTACAGGTCTCTTTCCAAGTCGAATTTTCTTTTTAGAATACCATGTCCCTTCTCTCATCTAACCTATGAAAAGTAGGATTTTACAAAGTGATTTTTCTAATTTGCCAAAATTCTCTAATTTTATCAGGCACTTTGAGAATAGATCTTGGCTCAGAGAATCTTTCAAAAAATAATCCTATGAAACTGTCACTCCTATACAATAGCTGCAATTCCCTAAGTAAGCCGGGGTTTGGTTGGTTGGTTTGTTCTGTGATTTTATCAGAATAGGGAATTATCAATGCAGAAAGAATTTCCTGAGAGAGCTTCTGTGACCTGCCTATAGTGATACAATTATTACATTTGCAAAGAGAGTCTTTAAAACAATTGCTATGAGTTTTCATTTTTCCATTTCCCCTTTTTACTGATGACCCTATATAGACAAAGTTGTTCAGTTCAGTTCCTTCATTGTAAGTGAATAGCCTAGAGTCACAAAGTCAATTAGAACAAGATTTGGAACAAAAATCGACATTTTGATTCTTAGGATTTATGCTCCATATTATACGCTGCATTACTTCTTTACATTTAACATTTCAAGGATAAACTTTTATCACTGGCTAAAATTTCATTTCTATAGTTCTACTTTTTATTGTCAAAAAGGGAGGCCAGAGAAATATGGGAACAACAGAGTCCCAAATCCAAATTATTCTCCTACATATATCAGAAGGTCCACATCAAATCAAATAGATTACAGATCAAATTTCAAAGAATCCTTTAAAGGAAAAGCTACATTCTCTATCCTGATCCTTCTATCTGCTAGATCAGTAAGAACAAGAAGTGGATTTTCTTTAAAATTATATCATATTCCTTTGAAAAGAAACTTAGAATATAGGACAGAGAAAGAAATCTCTTAATATAAGCTGACACAGCTCACAAATTAAAACATACAAGCAGATGGACATATTTGGGAAGAGACAGTTAATTTCTCGTTTTCTAAGATCAGGGTGAATTAGTATTTCTATACTTTATTTAAATATATTGACAGCAAGCTTCTGACAACAAAAGAAGCACACATAAAGGAATTCTGAACAAGAGTCATTGAGTATAATTGATGGGGAGGATAGTGAAAGGATAAAGTAATATTTTTGCTTTATTCTGGGTTACAAGATCATCCATTCAAAGTGTCTCACTCAGAAAATCTGGTTTGTTGTCTGATTCGATACCTATTGAATATTGGAGTCTAAAAAGATTAAAACATATTGCTGGTAAAGCAGCAACTATACCTAGATCTTGCTATTTTATGAGAATCACAAATGACAGTTTGCCTGTGGCATACATAACACTCTCTGATTATAAAGTCTTGGGAGTGCTGCCAATATAAGCCCAATTCTCAGTTTACTTCTAAATCCCATTTTGGGGAAATATCTCTTTTAACTTGGCTATTTCTTGAACTTACCAAGTCTCCTCCAAAGATGAAGTTCCCTTTTTTGTCTCCATCCATGTGCCACTGATCTGCTTCTGCATTTATCACTTGCCTAATACCATCTGTCAAACTCAATGATCCCTTTTCAGTTCTCATTCTTGGCATCTAAAGCATCTAACACTTTTTCTTGCTATTTAGTACTATGTTCTTCCCTAGGTAGGGATAATGGTTTTCCTCTTCCATCTCTGATGCTTTGTTTTCTATTTTCATCTCTAGGTCAATTTCCTTTCCTATCCATATGAAGATTGTTTTTTGAACCCAAGCATAAGATTTTACATTTATCCATAGTGAATTTCTTATTAGATTTAGAGCAGCACTTTCACCTGTAAACATCTTTTGGATTCTTAATCTATTAGCCATGCCTCAAAGACATTGAGGGTACTTCACTGAAGATCTCTTGTCAGGCTAACACAATTATCAATGACTACTCTTTTGAGTCTAGGGAGTCAACATTTTCGAAAGCCACTTTGTTGTTATACATCATTTAAGCCACATCTCTTGTTTTTTCCACAAGCAAAGTGTTAGGTGCTTTTTCAAATGCCTTGATAAAATTTAAGTCAACCATATTTTTAGACCATTCCCTGGATTTAACAGTTGAAAAGAAGAAACAAGTTTTAAATAGCACAATCTGTTCTTGATGAAAAAGCCAGGTAGACATATTTGCCAGATATCCACTACTTATTTCTTTACTGGGTCTATTCTGTGTTTTCTCTAGTAACTGAAGTAAAAACTTATTTGGCTATAAGTTGGTCATTCTATTCTCTCTTCTTTTTTTTTGAAAACTGGGACATTTGCTTTTCTCCAGTCTTATTCTCTATGATTTTCCTAGTATCACTGATGGTGGCTTAGCAATTCTATCTGCTGTCCCTAAGGATGCAGTTGATCTGTGCCAGGTAATCTGAATTCATCAAGGACAGTTAGGTATTCTTTTTAATTCATCTCTTAGGTAGTACCTTTTGGCATCAACTCTCTCTTGGATATTTTTGTTCTGTCATTTCTAGCCCAAAGGTCATTTGTACTGGCAGAGAAAACAAACAAACAAAAAGACCCGACCATCTCTGTTTCTACTGTCAGTTACTGCCATCCTATCCCCTCATGGATTTAGTCCTTCTATAACCCCATTTCTCTCAGCAGACCTAACACATACTGTTCACTAGCTTTCCTTTGGTCCTTAACATTCTTACCAGATGCTTATGCTGAGCTTTAACACAATTCATCTTACGCAACTAGCCTGTCTTGTGTCTTCTTGTCACTTCCATTCATACTTTTAAAAAATATTATGTGGTTGTCGAGTTAAATGCATTCATATTATTCTTTTTAGATGATTCCCGCTGTCTTTCCTAATCAAAACGGTTTCACTTTTTGTTTTCAGAATTTCATTCTTAAGAATTTTTTTTTTAAATCAATCTTGGGATAGCTTTTCCTATAGAATTTTAGTCCATGGAATCCTATTTAGCTAACTTCTGAAATCTGTTCTCTAAAAAATCCAGTGTACATAGTAGGATTTTCTTTTCTTCTCCTCTATCTCAAACTCCAGGAGTCAGTAGTCATTTCCTATATCACCATCCCCTATTCATACCAGTTTCTGTCAGTTGGTTCTTTCATCTTTTGAGTGATGAAATTGTCATCAAAGTGCTTAGTATAGTGGTTGCCACAAAATAGGAGTTTAAAAATGATTTAAAGTCAAGTCAAGAAATGATAAGTTGCTCTGCTTTTGGCAAAGTGAAAGCAAAAGCAGAGAGATACCTGGATAAATGAGGCAGTTAGGTGGCAGAGTGGAGAGAGAACAGGTCTCAGACCCAGAAGGCCCAAGTTCTGAACCTGCCTTAGGCTGGGTGACCTGGGACAGGCCCTTGAACTTCTCTTACCTTCATTTTCCTCTATGTAAAATGGAGATGCTAACAGTACCCACTTTTATAGCGTCCACATGGTGAGTCTCCAAGCTAAAGGAAGGTCAGCTACTGTCATTATTGAGTCTCCCTCACTTTTATGGCATGCCTCTGTGACAAGTTTTTAAGTTGTTTCTTCATTTATTTGTTTCTAGTGTTTATGTGGTCTAGAGTATATTCCTGTTGACAAAACAGCTTTTTTTTGTTCACTAATCATCACCCCCAAATTCTCA
Source organism: Antechinus flavipes (assembly GCF_016432865.1). Lineage (NCBI taxonomy): Eukaryota > Metazoa > Chordata > Mammalia > Dasyuromorphia > Dasyuridae > Antechinus > Antechinus flavipes. The sequence continues at coordinate 67,056,390 of NC_067402.1, read as the reverse complement.
GTTATATTTCCCCTTCTGGTTAGTAGTTTTCCACTTATTACCTTCATCATTCATAATCCACAGTGCTCTCCTAATTCCCTAACTCTCCATCCCTCTCTTCATTCAACTTTGGGTCTCACAGGCTCAATCTCATTCTGATCGATTCAAAGCTTTTATCTGCTGTTTTCCCTCCTTGGCAATTTGGGCTGCGCTTCAGACAGGGATTTTATTCCATCAAGTCTAATATTTATGCAATCAAAGTTGCTTCTTTGGATAAGCATTTCTAATTCCTGATGTTGGTTGCCTGAACTCAGGCATTTGTGTATTGACACATGTATGTATTAGCTCCTTTCTTGTATTTTATTCCTGTGAAGTTGTGGTGTTTTACCTGCCATTCTTCATTAGAGCTACTCTTTATAAAATCTAACTTGGGGTACATATTGAAGCAGTTTTCTTTCTTCCCATTAAAAAAAATCAAAAGCCTTTTCTATGAGATTTGTAAGATGAGAGGCAAAATACATTGTTAGGAGCTTTTCTGGTTGCATCTCACCTCTACTTAGGAGTGTCTTACTGCATTTTATGCTGTGATCCAGAAAAATAAATTTTATTCTCAGATACTTCCAAATCAAAAGTTTTCTTTTGTATCTCTTATTTATAATGACATCATTCTGGTCCTCAGTTTCTTGCCCAAGTCTTTATAATACCTGGTAATACTTTCCAGGTTCCTCTGATGCCAACACACTTTTTTTAGTCTTCATTCCCACAATCTCATCAATGTATCCTGGGAAATATTCCCTTAACACGGAAACCACTCTTCTGCTCTTGTGCCTTATATCATTCTATTTCTTCTGGATTGTTCTCTCCTAATCTCTGCCTGTCAAAATCCTATCTACCCCATATGTCAAAAGCAAAGCTCAGATTTCACCTCTTCCATAGTGCTTCCCCCCGAATACCCCATAGTTTAGTCTTTAACTAGGAGCACTTGTACAGAAATCACAATAAAAGGCTTAACATTTTAAAATACAAGTTTTATGTCAAAATATTAAGTGCTATGTTGTGGGAAATAAAGTCAACCGGTTTCCAGAGTTCTAGTGTAGAACAAGGCAGAAAGATCACATTCATTGTTTTTATGAATGATTAAGATGAAAAGTTCTGTAGGTAATTTGTTGATGTTACTTTAAAGAATAAAGTAGTAAGTAAACTGTGGGACTGTTAAAGGGAACACGTATGTTAAAATGTTAAAAACTTCAGCATATTTTATAAACTTGGAGGTTGCATGTCAAATATGTGTATGTGTGTGTGTGTGTGTGTGTGTGTGTGTGTGTGTGTGTAGTCCAACACCTTTTCCTTTACACAAATAAAGAAAAAAAAGATAGACATAGTTAAAAAATTTTTTTTTCCTTATTTCTCAAGTTTGGAGAACTGTTTTCCCCTTGCTGAGTGTTTTTTGAAGATGTGTGATTTCATTAGCATGAAGGCAGTAACTACAAGTCTTTAAAGAGCTGCTTATTTGGGTTCAATGGCAAAGGCAGGTCTTAGATACAGGTTTTTTTGGGTCTAAGCCTCAAACTAATACTTTGCCACCCTGCCTTGCTGGTAAGCAAACAGCTGGTAAAAACAAAAAAGAGGACACAAACTCTGCATTAGCAGTAAATCAATAAAATGATTTCAAACTCCAGTTTTGCTACTTTCTATCAATACAGCTTGAGACCAGTTCCCTAATTCCTATGAGCCTTGGGTTCCTTAGCTGCAAAATGAGGGGTGGGCCTTTATGAGGCTCCTTCTGACTCAAGTCATTTTTTATATACAGGCCTTTTTGAGGAAAATGAAGATTGCTTTCTTTTAAAAAGAAAGTTGAATCAACTTACCAAATTTATTTGAGGGGAAGAATCATAACAGATTGCTATAGATTTTCACAACCAAGCATGATCTCTACACAACTATTTTTAAGTCCTGGTAATAGATTAGTTGAAGTTAAAAATAAAAATCTGTAATTCCATTCAAAAGAACTAAATGTTTATATTTTGGGCACTGTTTATCATTTATAATTAGTCAAAAATTATCTACACTAAGTATTAGTGCACAACGCACTGTGAGAGACATCAAGAGGGACCACACTTTATATCCAACCTTTAAGAGTTTACAATACAGCTGGGGAAAGGACATATATATAAATGAAAAGATAACAACATACAAGGCAGTCTTTGCAATGATCTTTTTTTAAAAATTCTTTTGAGCACTTTCCTCTCTTTTTTCCCAATCCCACTTAACTCTTTCACTATTAGCAGACAATCTTACTTTCTGCTTTTCTGAAATAGAAGTCATTTTCTCTCTTCCTTAAAGAACAACCACAGTTTAAAAGTGTAACTTTACATCAAATTTTTTCTATTAATAGTAATCTTTCTACACATCATAAATCACTACTGAGCTATTTTTCCTTATTAACACTCTGCCACTAAAATTCTACTCTGATGCCTCATTGTGATATGGAAGTGATGCCATAGAAAGCAAGCTAGGGAAGGTCCCAGCAAAGCAGGATATGCCTTTAAGGACATGGTGAGGGTCTTCTAAGGACTAGCAGTGGTTCTCAAAGTCTGGTCCAGAGCATCCTGGGAATCTCTGAAATTCTTTTAGAGTCTACAAATTCATGATTAGTTTTTATTTTTAATGTGATCAATATCTATAATTATAAATCACATAAACAAAACTCTTTGGACAGATCCTCAATCATTTTTAATAGGATAAAGATATTGAGAATAAAAGTTTGAGGATCACTGGATTAGCCTAATCAGTGACAGCTTCATAGCCTGGGTCAAATGACCAATTTTTTTTCAGTCACAAACTCTTAGCCTCCTGAAGTGTGGAGCAGCTAGGAACTATGCTGGTGATGAACTCACTCATTTTTTGAAGCATTGATGCATATTAATATTGTTAAAAAACCACAAAGGATGTTAAATATAGTTAATGATTTGCTTAGAAGCATCTCCTTTCAGTTTAACAGTTGGTAACACAGAAAACTAAATTTATGCTCCTCTTTTATTCTTAATGGAGTTGAAAATTAATGTTTACTAAAAATACAATAGCCTACATGGAGAGGCTGATATGGATAAATGGCTTTAAAAGAGAGCATTAGTATTTCATTTAGCATAAAATAAATCTTCTTAAAATGTTAAAGGCTTCTAGTACTGGGTTTTTGGACTGCTGAAAGTTAGAGTAGATCATAGCTCAGCCCCTTCACCATACAGCTGAATCCTCAAGATGTGACTTGTCTAAGATCTTATAGCTAATTAGGAGCAGAGCTAGGACCTAAGCCCATATTTTCAGAATCCCAGTCTAGGATTCTTTTCCTATATATTTCTTCTGGAAGAGAAGGGAAGATGATCATATAGTAATCTAGATATACAGAGACTGTATTTGAGAATGAATTGGTTATTTTGCTTTGGGGCCAACATATCACCTTTTGGGGATTCTCTGCTTAACTGGGACTCCCCTAAAACCCTCACAGTTAGACTTTGGTTAAACTCTGGGGATTATGTAGCCTGATGATAAATTATGGTACCTTCTGTCCTCTACTTATTCCACAGGAGGCCTTAGTTAATTTAATTCTAAATCAATAAACATTGAGTACTTACTCTGTAACAAGACATTGGGCTAGGTGATGTTCTATTGTAGAGATTAAAATGGAAAGGCTGGACTTGCAGAAAACAAACTCATGACAGCCATTTCTAAACAGGAACCTACCTTTGGAATGGGTTTGTGTGGAAAATGTGATAACTGTTTAAACTTCACTAAAATAAAATGATTCTTGAGGTCAGTCATTATCCCAGCTATCTTTATGTCTGGACTTTGGTCAGTTGCCTAGTCTCTGGAAGAGGAAACAAGGGATTTGAAGCCCCCTAAACTGTCACCCATTCACAGATCCTGAATCAAAAGTTAGAGAGTGTTTCAATTTCTCTTAATTGTCCTCCATTTCTCCCTCTTTACTGGGCCCCCTTCCATTCTCCTGTCCACCAGTTTTACATGCTCCTTCCATCTGGATGGGGTGTTCTGACTTTTGCTGAGAGTTCCAGTCCCTTGGCCCCCTACTCTCCTGCTCTGTTCCATTCAGGACTTTTTTGCTCTCTTTGGGCTTGTCCTGTCGGCTTCAGTGGCTCCCCTGGGCTTGATCACCTCCTATTTAATGAACTCTGGGATCTGGTTCCTATGCTGCCTGGAGTCCTGGTACCACACAGACTCACTGTCTTCACGAGCAGCTGTCTCTTTTGGCTCCTTCCAGCAATCTGTCTCTAGATGAAGGGCCCTTCACAATCAGTGGAACCATGAGGAAGCTTGTTGCAGAGACAAACATTCATATGAGATATTTCTGAGATAACTGAGGGCATGGTCCTATTGGGCTCACACACACACAGTTTTTTTTTTTTTTTTTTAACTTTTACTGATACAAGCTGCTATGCTAGCTTTATTCTATTCATGGGATTTTTTGTGAGCTGATATATAAAATTTAGTAAGATATGAATTCTAACTTTAAAAAAAAGACTTAAATTGCTATAAGGGACATTTACAAAGGTGATTTAACTTGGTAACTGTCCCTGATGCTAAGGGTCAGTCTAATCCTTAGTTTTGTACCAATAGAATATATTTAGTTTACAATCAGAATTATTTAGATTCAACTGCTTCAGAACTGCCACCTCCACTGGCCATCATTCCCATTTCTTCTATACTAGAAACCTGGACTTTTATAGGTGAGCTTTAATCTCTGTCTCTATTCTTCTGCACTCAGGCCTCATTCTCCTGATTTCTTCCCAAGTGTGATTTTCTCCCATTAGAATGAAAACTCCTTGAGGACAGGGGCTGCCTTGCTAGTTATTTTTATCCCTAGTCCTTAGCACAATGACTGGAAAATGGTAAGCATTTAATACAAGTTTCATCTCTCTACCTAAAAACAGGTCCTTGAAAGGAACTAGAAAAAAACCATAAATGAATCCTCAAAAAGGAAAATGCATACATTTAATATAGGATTCAATTATTTCTGCAGAATAAAAGAAATTACAGCAATGATTACCAAAAATTAAATTTTAACTTCCTATTCATACAATATTTATGGCATTATGTTATTTTGCCTAATCAGCATTTACTTTTTCTATAAAATTTCTACAGTGACTTGAGAAGGTAACTTACCTCCAGTGGCTCCTCACTCTCCTGACTGAGGTCCTCCCCACTAGACCTCTGTAATAAAGTATTACTAGGCTCCTGCTTGTTTTTCCAAACATCCCCCTCCCCCCACTAAGTACTTAGAAGTCTCTCTCTTCATCTGTTGTCTCCTGGCTTCCCTGAAGTCACAGTTAAAAATCCCACTTTCTGCAAGAAGCCTTTGCCAATCCCCTTGACTGCCAGCGCCTTCTTTCTGAGATCATCACTAATTCATTCGCTCTCTAGCGTTCACACACAATTGTTTGCTTTTTGTTTCCCCTGTGCTGAGCTCAGTGCCTGGCATGCATGCATGTATACACAAGGCACTTAATAAATGATTGCTGACTTGGCTGGTCAAATCAGTTGGAGAAACTATTTTTACGCCATTAAGTAAAAAAGGAAACTACAATACTGGTGAAATGGAGAAGCTGAATGAAACAAGAGGCCCAGAAGTTAATATTTAAAATTACTTTTCCTCTCTTTTGTAAAGTCTTGTACAAACAGATGTCTCCCATATAGGTAAATTTTCAGGTGGATTAACCCTTTTCTTGTGTGCAGACACCACATGTAATGCACCACAATAAAGGACTGAATTGAATTTTTAAATCAAATTTTGCTGATGCTTATCCATTTATAAAAGCAAAGAGTCAGTGAACTCTGCCATCTCACTTACTTGATCTCTTCCTGATTTATGGGATGTCATGTGACGTTCAAGTTGTGTTCTGTATGCAAACGTGTAACTGCACAGGGAACAACTAAAATTGTCCTCATTTTTTTCATGGCGATATTTGATGTGTTCTTTCAGAGAGGTAAAGCGTTTGTAGCCTCGGTCACAATATGGGCAGGTAAGAAGTTGAGAAAATGCATCTGGTGTTCCTGAAAGGGAAAAAAAAACAAATTTTTATCTCACAACATTGAGATGATGACCAAACCTAACTCCCCTGAGGTCCAAGTGCAGGTATTGTTGGGGTCTGCCTCTGCCTCACAGACGGACTTGAGGAAGGGTTACGTTTCCCATTCCTTCCCATCCTTCCCTTTATAGGCCTTTCTCTGCAGATAAGAATGACTCTCCCGATCAGCCCCCAGCGGGACACAGGCTCGCTGAGATGGTGTTCAGCAGTGATGAGGAACTGGTAACTTAAAATATTCCTTCTTTTGTCTGGTTTGTCTTGCGACCGCGGAGTAAGGTTTTCAGTCGGCAATCTTGGAACATGGCTCTCTTCTGTGGGAGGCTAACTGGCTCTTGGCAATTCTGATGAAAGTTGATGTTTCATTTAAGAAGATAACTGCGACAAATTACGAATGCTTGGAGTAGAGAAGGTGCACACTGACGTTAGAGCAGTCATTTCCTAACTGATGAGTAGGTTCTTTTAGTTGCCAGTTCTTTGCCACCACAAAAAGAACAGTTGTATATATTTTTATATACCGGTCCTCCTCTTCCATTTTCTTTGCTCTCTTTGGGATATAACCCTAATAGAGGCATTACTGGGGCAAAAAGTGTGCACAACTTGGTGCTTTTTAGGACAAAGTTCCAAATTGCTTTCCAGAATGGCTATATCAATTCTCAACTTTAACAATGAATAAATGTATCCTTTTTGTCATCTTTGCCAATCTAATGCATGTGAGGTGAAACTTCACTGTTGCTTTAAATTACTCTTCTCTAATAGTGATATGGAATCTTTTTTTCATATGGATATTGATGGCTTAGATATCTTTTGTTAATATTAATTGGAGAATGACTTTTATTCTTAAAAATTTTAAGTAAATTATATGAATGTAATGGAATATTGTAGTGCTATTAGAAATGATGGGAGGAATGGTTCAAGAACTCTGGGAAGACTTGCAAGAGTTGAGAATAAAAAGAACTGAGAATAGTTTATACAATAACAAAAATTGTATTGTAAAGATAAACAACTTTGAGGAATTTAAGAACTCATCAATGCAATGACTAAGCATGATTCCAGAGGGCTGGTAATGAACTACTGTATTAAGTGCTTATTGTGTACCAGGTACTGTGCTAAGTGCTGGACACTTACCAAGAGAGTTGACTTCAAGATGAGAATGAAACATCAATTTTTGTTCATGGACAATATAGGAATATGTTTTGCTTGATTGTGTGTCTGTTACAATTTTTTAATGGGGGGGGGGTTGGAGGAAAAATGCTTTTATACTGAAAATTTTTTAAAAAAGGAATTTAGCACAGGAAATTTGTGTTTATGACCAATGACCAAATGACCAGCTCAAATAACTGATGTATTCCCCCATCCCATTTTTATGAGAAAGAGACAAATAAAAATTAAATGATTAAATTAAAACCGAAATTTATCCAAGTAAAGCAACTTTTAAAGTATTCTGATAGGATTAGCAGAGAGTCAGAATAATCTCGTTCATGCTATCTGAGCAGATAAATGATTTACCAGGATACTCAGTCTATGTTAGAGCCAGGGTTTGAATGTGAGATATTCTGACTCTATGGGCAACTCTTCACCACACTATGACATACTTAATTAGTAATTATCATATATAGTAAATTATTGGTGATATAGTATTTCCTTATTATTGATAAATACTCAAATATAGCAATAGTATTTCAATTACTCCTTGACTTTAAAGTATAGTCTACTTTAGGCTAGGGTACCACTTAATAGCAGTAATTGATGTATGATTTATAAAATGCTTTACATGTTCTCACAATTCATCTTCACAACAAATGTGTGAGGAAGGAAGGACAGGTATTATGTCCATTTGTCAGATGAAGACACTGCAGTTCAGTGAGGGTATGAGGTTGAAAACTGCTAGGTAAATCTCACAGGGATGATTGGAGTTCAGCTCTACCCAGACCTCAAATACCACACTTTCCCCATCACTATTATTGTTTAACAATCTGAAAAACTTCCTACAATCCTACTTTAATCTAACAGAATCAGTACTCACTTCATGTGTGCTCCTGTTTTTAGAATATTATATAACAATTTTCTCACTTTCAACCAAATGTAACTTTTCCCTATCTTTTAAAAATGTTTTTTTTTAAAGTAAAATAATAAATTTTTAAAGTAAAAAAAGTAAGTTACATTATTTTTAGAGATGGGATTAATCACATCAAAATGTTGTTGATTTTTATTTCTCAGAATTTCTAAAACATTCTTAATCATTTATTATTAAATAAAATTATTTCTGTATAACTATAGAATAATACTTTTGTACTTTTATTCATCACTGAGACCATAAATTCATGTCCTTTTACAAAAATAAATCTTTCAACATTCTCCTTTGCAACAAGCATTTCAGGTTGATATTACATGAAATAATATTGCATTTTAATCCTTTGTGTTGCCTCAATTTGTTAAATGTTTTTTAATAATTCAACTTATTGGGCTTGTTTACCTAGGTTAATCTATAGAAACCCTATTTGTTAAACAAATTAGGAGCACAAGCTAGACTTCAGAAGAAATATTTAATATATATTAGAAGCTCCAATCATTTAGGATGTTAGTGATTCATATATAAAATACTGTTAATTATAGTTAATTTTCTGAGTTTGTCAAAGAAGGTTTGGAAGGAACTCTTCCTGGAAACAATTTATTAGCATCATGGTCAGAGTTGAATTTGGAGTCAGGAAGGCTTATTCTCACCAATTGTCCTCCTGGGACCGGACATCTCATTATTATGCTCTGGAGAAATGTCCCAGCTTTAGCTTGGTGTCTACACTTTATCAGTGCCCTTGCCCTTCTGGATGAAAGGGTGGAAAGCAGAGCCCAGGTAACTTTGCATTTCTCACCCAACCCCTACCCCTACCTCCATTTTTTAGATTTGTCTTTCTTTTTCTGATTATTATCCCTAGTGCTTGCATACAGCAGGCCCTTAATCCATGTTTACTGATGGCCTCGAATGCTGACAAATTTAGAGTTAAACATGGCCTCTGACACTAGCTGTGTGACCCTAGACAACTTAACTTAATTAACCTCTGTGCCTCAATTTCTCCACCTGTAAAAGGAGGACAACAATAAATAAACCTATCCAAAAGAGGTGTTGCAAGGATCAAATGAGGTAATATATTGCATTATATAAATGTTAGTCATTATTATAATTATTATTCAAATAACAAAACTACTTTTATTTTAAAATGGACACCCCCCTGAATTCTGAGTGTACCCCTAATTTGAATCAGTAAGGTTTTACTACATTTCCTGTACACTTACTAACTTTTGGTTTACCTCCACATGTAAGCAAAAGAACATTTCATTAGGTTTTTTAAACTACATTCTTTCACTGTTCACTTAAGGATCATTCTTTCTATTTAACTTAGTTCTATTTTTTTATGATGGCCCTTTATAGTTTCTACTACAAACTATTTTTTCTTCAAGAGCTGATAAAAAGTTTTTTGTATATAAAACCTGTGGCAGTAATGTCAAAGAATCACACTGTTGAAGTCCCAATAACTGTTGACCTCATTACTCAGAATATTAATTAGTAATAAAATCTTGGTGACCTCATCAAATCCCATAGACTCCCATGTCTCCTAGCTCTTTGTCTCCAGCCCTCACCTCTCACATGAGCTCTTGGCCTTCCTTAGTATGGGCTTGTGGACATCTCTTCTCATACATTCCATCTACAAGATATTTCAAGCACGGAATCTCCAAAATGGAACTTCTTTCCCCCTAAGTTTCCCCTTCCTCCAAATTTTTGTATTTTTATGGAGGGAGCCATGATCTTTCTCATCATCTAGGTTTGCTACCTCAGAGTCCTCTTGAACATGTTCTTATCCCTCACCTCCACTTCTAACTAGTTGACAAGTCTTATCTTGGCAGCAGAACTGATATCTTTCACCAGGACATGACAGGAGCCTCACAATTCAGCACATGGATTCCAGCCTTTCCTCCTAAAGCCATCCTATATGCAATTGTCAAATCCAGGTCCCTAAAGCAAATACTTGGCCATATTATCTCCCTGCTCAAGTACCTTCAGGAGATCCTTATTGCATCTTGGATAAAAAAACAAATTATTCAGGCCGGATTTTCCAATTCTCTACAGTAGAGCTTTAATCTGCCTATTCAGGCCTACAACTCAAGACTGCCTTGACATTCTGCTATTGCTTCTTGAGCATAGCATTCCACCTCTTATCTTCCATGGCTCTGTACAGACTGTCATTCATTCTTGGAACCCACCTTCTGGAGCCTCTAGCTCCCTTAAATATTTCTTTCTATAAAAATTCTTTATTGCTGTCCTTACTTGTTAATACTCTCTATCTCCTCTAACCACCACATAGACAGTCATTTGTAGAAGATGAACACCTTCAGGGTAGGGATTATTTTTTTTGTTTGGTTTCTGTATCCTTAGGATTTAATATAATACACATTGTGGGCACTTAGTAAATGCTTGTATAACTGGATGGAAGAGTTTTCTAGAGATAATGATTCTTCTACGTTCTTTAGAGATGTACTTTTGTGGTATTGTAGAGGAAGAAATGGTAGAGAAGTATGGCCATTTAACTAAAAAAGCTCAAGATAATTTGAACCCTAACAGCATTTCTTTATATCTGCTAAAGTCTTTCCTACCAACAAAAGTATCATGGTGTGTGTGTGTGTGTGTGTGTGTGTGTGTGTGTGTGTGTGTGTGTGAGAATCATAAACCTCATTTTCTGGTAAAGGTAGTAGAATGGAAGTATATCTAAGAGCTTAGCTCTTCCCATTACACTCTAGCAGGGATTCATTGAAAGAAAGATCCTGCCAAAAAAGGCAGGATACAGTCCAGCAGTGCTCTGATCAGGGCCCCTGATGTCTCTCAGTACTTGGAGTTGGGATAAGCTGGGTAAAAGCCAGGGGCAGGAGACCCAGTAACTGACATCAAGATGGTGGGGTAGATGAAAAACTGAGAGACAAGAGTTCCTGAGTAATTAATCATAAATTTATTAATTATGTTAACTAATAATCAATATATTAGTGATCAGTGCTTTCTCTTGGTAACCAGTGACGAAAGACATAGGAAGTTTGAAATCTTTAAATAATCCTTGAAAGGGAATTAATTCCCTTGACAACTGAAAACCAACCCTAATTGGTGGACATTTAATGAGGACTTGAGTTAGAAATCTTCAACTCCTCTTGCTTAGAATGTGGCTTAATCATGAGATTCCCTGCCTCTAACAATCGGGACAAAGGAAGGTTAGTTTTCTCTTTAATGAATTAAGTCAACCCAAATTCTAATGGAGGGATTATATAAAGAAAGGGGGTCATTTCCTCTGGGGTAAGAACTCCCTTGGACTGGATTCTGATAATACTCTAAACAGAAGTAAGGTCTCCTGGTTGAGTGGGGTCTGCCCACAACAGAAAAGCAAGAGCTGGGAGAAACAGAGGAGAAAAATCTGGATCCTAATTTAGCAATCGCTCATGATTCTAATAGAAAGATACTTTCTCTCAAAGTCCAGATAGGGCCTGCCTATCCCATCCAAGAGAATAAAAAGGGGCAGTGGGCAGTACCTGATCCTGGTGTAAAATTACTAATCAGAAACTGAAGCTGATGCTATGACTAAACAGAAGGCAATGGATATTATGAAAAAATAGCATAGGGCAAGAAATATCAAGAAGGAAAAACTAAGAATAAGAGATAGCTCCTCAAATATAAGCAGAGCCTCAAGAAAAAGATGGCAGTGATCACAAGAACTACAAAAGTATCAGAAAGCAGTAAAGAGATAAAAAAACTGAAAAAAATCCAAAAATCTCAGAATAAAATAAGGGAAGCAGGATAAATAGCTTAGAATAGAAAGTAGAAACCTTACGTAAGTAGTAGATCCCACAAAAATTAGGAAAGACTAAACAGAACTCAATGACTCTATAAGACAACAAGAAATACTAGAACAAAATCAAAAGATTTTTTAAAAAGTAGAAGAAAATTCTTGTTAAAAACAAAAATCTTACCTAAAAACAAATCAAGGAGAGATACTTTAAGACTCATTGGACTCCTAAAAACTATGACCAAAAAGCCTATACATCATATTTTTTAAAAAATCATAACTTAAAACTGTTCATATTTTCTAGAACCAGAGGGGAAAGTGAAAATAGGAAAAATATTCCAGTTACTTATTGAAAGAAACCCTAAAACAGGCAGTTCATAAATTTAAGTGGGAAAAATATTTCAGTATAACTGGTTTCTTTTCTAATCTTATATATTTTATTTATAATTTAAAAACATTCTAAGAAGGGTTCACTAGATTTCCAGAGGAGTCCATGAAATGAAAAAAGTTTCTTAATCTTGACCCTTGACTATCAAGGAAAACTCTCAGGAATATCATGCTCAAAATCCTGCACTTTTAGGTCATATTTCAAAATCCAGAGCTTCTTTCTAGCAGAGAGCCAGAAATAAAAGAATTCAAGTACCAAAGAACCATAGTCAGAATATGCAAGTGTTGTTAAGACAGAAAATCTTGCAAAAAAAAAAATAAAGGCTTATAGCTCTAAGAATACCTTAAGACTGCAAGACAGTTTAATTCTAAAGGGATAAAAAGGACTGGGATAAAAAAAAAAACTTTATCTTTATATCTTTCAAGAATTTCTGACAGAAAGACTAGAGATGCATATAAACTTTGAAAATAAGATGATGGGAGAGTCAAGAAAAACCTAGACAAGGAATGCATAAGCAACTAGGAGGGGCTTAAGGATGACCAAGAACTTGTATTCTTTAAGAGAGAAGAGACAAATGACTTTTCAGAATCCTAAACTCTACAAGGATCATAGAAATCGGTAATTAAATAAGATAAGCAGAGGATTGGTTTTTTTTCTCTGTTGGTAGCATTAGGAAAAGAAAGAAAAAGGAAGGAAAAAGGAATAAGTAAGAAATCAGGAACAAATGGCTAAGATTTACCATATCATAAATAGGATGCATGACAACTGTGAACTGATCCAGCCAATCTGGAAAGTAGTTTGTAACTATGACCCACAAATGATTAAACTGTGTATACTCTTTAACTCAAGTGATATTACTACCATGTCCACATCCAAAAGAGATCAAAGAAAGAAGAAAAGAACCCACTTGGACAAAAATATTTACAATATTTTTTTCTCATGGTGGTGAAGAATTGAAAATGGAGGGGCTTGCCCATCAACTAGGGAATGGCTGAAGGGACTGTGGCATACAAACATGATGGAACACTATTATACTGTGAGAAATAGTGAAAGAATGGCAAGAAGTAAAATCAGAGAGAGATGCAGACTTGAAAATAAATAGGATTTAACCCTGTGCCCCACCAAAAACAAACTAAAACACAAGTGGGGAACAAAAAGGGAGAAAAGCATAAGAACACAGAATAATATAAGCAAATAACAATTGTACCAATCAACATGAATGAGATGAAATTATTCATTAAACAGAAGATAGAATGGATTACGAAGCAAAACTCAATTTTCTGCTTATTAGAAACGTGCTTGAGACAAATTTATATATAGTTAAAATGAGCTCCAGCAAAGATTTACACAAACTGATGCTGAGCAAAACAAGCAGAACCAGGAATATATTGTACAGAATAACAGCAAGAATATACAATGATCAATTATGAAAGACTTGAGTCTTCTCAGTGGTTCAGTGATTCAAGGTAATCCCAATGGACTTTGGATACATTCAGAAAAAAGAACTATGGAGATTGAATGTAAATCATATGCTATGTTTACTTCTTTTTTCTGTTTTTTTCCCCTCTCCCATGATTTTCCCCTTGGGTTCTGATTTCTCTCTTCCAATGTGATTTATAAAGCAATGCATATTAAACATAAATAAATAAATGAGTTCCAGGAAAATATATTATACTTTGTTAATAAGTATCTGAGGTTAGATTTGAACTCATCAAGTCTTCCTGATTCAAAGCCCAGTGCTCTACCCACTATGCCACCTACCTGCCCCTAAATAGAACTTTAGAAGGTAAATGTGATAGATTTCTGGTAGTTATTGAATGAAAAGATCTAGTCTTCCAAATAATCAGAATTTAGAACTAGAACATAGATTTTAGCTTAGTGATTGAACAATAGAGGAAAAAATATCAGGAAATTACAGATCAACTCTTCCAGAATTATACTGAACAGTGCTACTGGAAAGAAATTGATAACATTTCTAATCTTTGGGATCACAGATTGAGAGGTGAAAAGGCTTCTCTTATTTGTAAATAAGGAAACTGAGGCTAAGAGAAGGAAAGTACCCTGGTGAATGCTTATTGATTAAGTGACTAAGACAGTAAGAAAACCAAGATTTAAATCCAGGTTCTGGGGCTCCAAATCCAGCAAGTTTTTGCATTGCCTGATAGTGCTTCATGCTTATTTCTTTCCTGGCTTCTTCAAGTACAGGGATACTATTATGTCCAACACTACCATGTCATGGGAGCAGCTACCAATATAACTCTGTGCTACTAACACTGAAAAAAAAAACCAATCACATGAATAAACCTAATTACATAGTACAAGCAGTTATATATCTCTATGACCCAAAGTTGGGCTAAAGTCAATTAATTAAAATTATTCAACATAGTCTTGCACCTAGTATTCGTATAATACTTGTTCTGTTTGGGGACTCTGGGGCCACAAGACAAAAATAGTCCCTGACCTAAAAGAGTCAAAACAGAGAAAAACAAAAAACAGGTACACATATATTTAGGAATAATCAATATTAAAAAAACAAATACCAGGACAAATTTTTGGTGGGGAGATTCTACTAGGTTAACAGAGTACTTAAGACCCTGTGTGTGGCACATAGGAAGTACTTATTAACCAAGTGTCAATTACCATTTTCATCATGACCACTAGCTTCTGGGGTGCCTTGTCTCTGGTCTTCCTCTGGTGCTTCAGGATAGATAACAGCTGTATCTTCTTGTTGCAGGAATTCTTCAACATTAGGATCATGGTTTTGTTCATTTTCTGCATCTGAGTCACATTCATCCTCTTTTACTAAAAGAAATACAGGTTTTATAAAAGAGCAAGCTCGCCACCATAACCTAACAAGAATTTAAGTCTATAAAATTTTTAATGTGTTTCTCAAAAGCAAGAGGGTATAGTGGCAAAAGCCCTGGATCTGAAGTTAAGAGAGCCCTAAGTTTGTTTTTTATTTTAGTATTTTTATCCTGAGCTTACAAACTTAAAAAAGGAGAGTTATTTCCACAGACATAGAACATAGTAAATTAAATTGAATTTCCAATTCATAATACTTCCTTTAAAAAGCATATAATACTTCTAAAAGTTACTTTCAAAGTTCTCTGGCTCATCTGTGCTTCTTTCTAAAATTTCTTTTCTTCCCTTTTGTGCTCAAAAAAGTTTCAATGGTCTTTTTATCATTGGTGTCACTATGGTTCACTTATCCCTTCATTATCCTTTCTCATTAAAAAAAGAAAAAAAAAGATGATGTGACAAATAGGCATAGTCAAGCCAAGCTTCTCCCCCCCAAAAAAGTCCACAGGGGGCTATTTCAAAAAACGTATGGCTTGTTTTGTTCCCCGAATTCATCCTCTCTCTGTCAGGAGGATGACATCCTTCTTCATTGGTCTTCGGGAACATGTTTGGTCACTTATTGATCAGAATTCTGCTTATCATGTTGTTGTCTTTGTATAAATTACTATCCTGGTTCTACTTGCCTCACTTTGCATGAATTCCTCTTTTCTAGGATTTTCTGATCCCTCTCATCCCTTCTCAGAAGGCAGTATTATTCCACTACATATACATACCAGTCTACTTGGCCAATTCCCAGTTGAAGGGTATTCTCTTAGATTCTAGTCCATTGCTTTTATTCCCTCCCCCCACCCTTAAACCCTGCTTCAGGATGAAGTAGTTTGTTTTGACTGAATTCAAGCACAGCCCTGGGTTTGAATCCTGCTTCTAATACTTATAGGCTCTGGGATAGTGGACAGACAGACCTCCAAATGTCACTACCCTCGTATGCAAAATGGGGATAAGTATCACTTCAGTGATAGCAAAATGAGTGTTCTATTTCAGTCTTTGGTTTCTTGATTTCTGGAAGAGTCATTACTGTCCTTGCCTGGGCAGTGGCTGGAGACCTGGGCTTTGAAGGAAACTTGGAAATCTAATAGGTTCAGGTGAAGAAAGAGTGTTTCAATACTGGAACAAAGGCACACAAACAGGAAAGACTGCTGAATTTAAGGAAAAAATAAAAAAGGCTGGTTTTCTTGATGTGGAAGATGTGTCCAAGGGAATAATGTAAAATACATTTGGAAAGCTAGCAAGGACCCAGATTACTCAGAGCCTTAAGTACCGGGCTGAAGAATTTGAATTTTAATCTAGAAGCACAGGGAGCCATCCAAGATTTTTGAGAAGTAACATTAACAATTATTTAGTAGGCATTTACTGAGAGCTTATTCTATGCCATGAACTATATGAGGTGCTAGAAAGATGAGGTCTGTGGTTTTGGGAATATTCTTCTTCATATATATATATATATATATATATGTACACATATATGTCCTTATATAATATCATATAACAGCTTGACTAGAAGAGGAGTGACTGGAAGCAGGGAGGTCAAGAAAAAGATGATTTCAATAGTTCAGGTAAATGAGGGCTTGAGACTGTGAATGGAGACAACAGGCAACCATAAAAAGAATTGCTAGGGTTTCTTTAGGACACAATGCCCTTTTCTTTCATTGACCTCCTTAGTCATTAATGTGGTTACCAGCTCAAAGGGTATTCCTAGAGATATTAATGGTGATGATCACAATGTAGCAATAGAGGTAAAAGAATATATCCTTCAGAATGAGCTGATATATTAGGACCAGCACAGAATCTGAGAAAGAGATGTCAACATTCTTTTCTTTGCACTTTTTAATTAACTTTGAGCCCATAGTTACTGAGTTGATATCAAATTGAGAAGTTAGTTTATTCTATGGCATGGCTCACAGATAACAAAACAAAACAAATTAAACATTGACACATTAAACTTATTTGAAAAATTAAAACTGAACAAAAATTAAAATTCTATTTTATGCAGCACACAATGTTTAAAAATTCTATGGAAAATGTCAAGTTTTCAGATCATAAGGCAGATAAAAACTTAAAAAATATTCAAAGACATATCAAAACTCTGACCTGTCAATACCATATCCTGTGACAACGATTATGGTAGTGACACATTAGAAAAGACAATCAACAAATAGAAAAGAAATCACTTACTGTGATTACAATTTTTTTAAACCATCTAAATTCTCTTTCCTATCATTGCAAATGAAAAGTCTGAACTTCCTACTCTCTTTATTCACAATCTTTGAAGTTCTGAGATAATTATTAACTGTATACATAAGAAAGAGATGTCCTGAAAGAAAAAAAAATGCTCCAGAAGCTTTTTTCCCTCACAAAATAGTTAGTACTAGGGCTCTTTTAGCTATTATGAGAACAGAAAAGAAAAATCAGTTACAAGGAAAAATTGACTCAAAGTTCAAAACTAATGACAGTAACTGTCTCTGTACAATTGTTATTTTTATTTTCTGTCAGCATGTAATTTCCTTAAAGTAAAAGCTAAGGCTGAAACAAAATAAATAATTTAAAAACTTTAACTGCTAAAAAAGTCTAAATTTCGATTTTTTTTCTTTAAAGCATACACAAGATTGATTATCATGAGACTTCACTGTTGCCTCCCACTCTGGAATTTGTTTGGGAGGAGAATATCAGAGTGAAAACGACAAATTCCAGCAGTCATGGCGGCCCAGGCAAGCTGTCTTCCACGGGGGATTCTTAGAGAGAAGGGCAGCTTTGCATAGTGGATAACACTTGGAATCTGAAAGATTTGGGCCCAAACTCCACCAAGGATGTTATGCATTATATTAGCAAAGTCAGTTTATTCTGAGGAGTCTAAGATAACTTGCTGCCTTAGAGATACTCTAGTGGTTAGAGTTTTGGGGCTGGAGTAGGAAATCTTACTGAATATACTAGATATCCATGTGACCTTGGGCAAGATATTTAACATTTATGCCCCCAGTTTTCTTTCATCTATAAAATCTGTAGTTTTCCTTAGGTCCAGCTCTAGATCTAAGATCTTAGGATTCTACAAGCAAAGTCCCAGATGGGTTGGAAGCTGCTTTGCTTAGGTGAAGAGTTTCTTACACTGCTACTTTTCCACACTCCTGAAATCACAAATTCTAATCATAATTTGCCTAATTTATACTGTCTTTACAAGCAGGAGCAGAAAGGACAGCTTCATTTTTTCAAGAGAGGATAAGGTGAAATACAATAAGTTTCAAAACTCTGAATGACTTTTTCAGTAATTTTTGTCTGATGCGATTCGGGTTATTGCATTTTAGGTCTCAGAAAAGGAATTTCCTTAGGAAAAACAATAATTTTGGCCTTCACTAAAACTAGCATTAGATTAATAACAAACACTCCATTTAAATATTTTATATAAGCTGTAGCATGAGAAATATTTGCTAGTAGCTATTTGCTTGAATACATTATTTATGCAGGTTACACATAATCCAGCTAAATAAATTGTATCCAGGCTTCTCATGTAGGCATAATAAATTACCATTGTACAGTCCATCTTCAGTTATTAATTTGAAGCTTATCTTTAATAAGACAACAAATCTTTACCATTCATTTCATAGTGTGAAATTATAAGTATGAGATTACCAGTATTTATTAGAAGTGAAAACCTATTTATGATAATTATCACATAAGAATATCTTCACTTTACATAACATGAAATAATTTATAAGGGTCCTTGATTTATTGCTAAAAATTAATCCCAAGGAAAAATCTGCAAATGTTAAACTACAGATGAGTAGAAGAAAAAGCCCATAATTAAAACATTATGATGGAAACAGGTTCTGTAGTTCTGATAATTGAATGCAAATGTCTATGGCACTGTGGTTTGGATTTGGAGATCCACAAATTCACAGATTTGGAGCCAGAGAATCTGCTTGAATCCTGATGCTGCCACTCAGGTATCTATACCTTGCTGTTTGGCACAGCTCCCAGCAAAACCATAGTCCACCTACATTCAAGACTTCATTCACTCCCCCATCATCTTTTAAAGACACACTGTTGCCTAACCATGCCCCTTCCTTCCTATACTTACAAAGCTGGTTTTTTAAAAAATCTAAGTATAAATGTTTACATTTCTCCTTAGTGAAATGTAGCTTATTAATAAATTCAGTCTGATGTTCTAGTTTGTCAAGATTTTTTTTTGGATGCTGCCAACTTGCTTGCTAGTAATCCACTCTCTCAGCTTTGCATCATCTGCAAAACTGATAAAAATATTGATGACATATGACCAAACAGAGCTCTTGGAAGGATCCACTGGAGACCTCTCCCCATTGAACCATTAGAGACTCTTCAACTCCAATCATTTCAACAGTTCTAAATTAAATTGCATTGTCACTTGTGCCACAGGCCTCCATGTTTTCCACAAGAATATCATGAGACTCTATCAAATACCATGCTAAAATAAATGTGAACTATATAGCTACGGATTCTCCTGATTTACTGGTTCAGTATTTTTTTCTGGGGAAGAAAGAAAAGACTCAAAAAAGAGACAGTTTATTCAAACTTTATTTTGCTGGTTTCCTCTCCTGAGAAGGACAACCTTAGAAAAAACTGGCTAAAAATGAGCTGATCTCAGGATAAGAAAGAAGACTGTAAAAAAAAAAGAGCCCCTTCCTGCTCTTGATGAACTTCAGTCATTTGGTCTAGGGTGAATTACAGCCTCAGGTCCTCAAACAGTGGGCAGGTGTGAATGCTGAGCAACTGACAGTGAACTTTAAAAGTTTCTGGAGAATGGGAGAGGGACTGCAGAACTAGATGGGTAACGATAATCTCAGTTTTCAAAGTGGAGCCTGCCACTGAATTTATTCAATTTGTGAGAAATTCAGAAAAAAAAGTTCACTAAAGAAATGGTGAGACATTTTTGTTTTGTCTACAAGCCTTTGGTTTTTTCTAATTTTATCATCATAAATCATGCTTCACAACATTTTATTTGCTTTTCTCCCTTATGCCGATCTTTGCACTGAAGGTCAGAGCATGGCGAAATATATGCTGATTCAGTTTAGAAATATTTCTGATTTCTTCTTGGACGCTTTCAACAACTGAAGTGGCTCATAAATTGCGATAATCTTTAAAATGGAATTTTTTCAAAATTCTTATCATTAACGTTGCAATAACAGACGACAAAGTATCCCATGAAATGAGGTCTTGTGGCCTTAGGATTGTGCTTCTTCAAAGAAAATCACTGAGCCAATCTTCCATTCAGTTGCAATCTACTTTTGTCTTCTGTTTTCAGTTATGGTGAGATTGTAAAAACTGAAATGATTCTGTTCCTCTAATATCTGTTGGTCACTAGACGAGAAGGACCCAACTTTTGAAGTGTTGATAATTACTAGTGAGGGGCCATCTTAACCCCATGTGATTGTTAGAATCCTCTGCTCCCCTTCCCAGCTCTCTCCTGTGGTCACTCATGTGACTGTGGGTCACTGTGTGCATTTCTTTGTTTCCTATGTTACCATGACCAAAGAATTCATCACCAAGTGGCTAGTCTACTAGTAGTGCTACATTCTTCTGTATTTGGAGCTCAGTCTTTGAAAACCACCCTGTTGCTCTACTTAGAAGCCTTCCAGCACAAAAGGACATGGAAGAACATGTCACAGTTGGCCTTCCTTTGGAACAGCCCTTGAGAGCTTGGAGTCACCTTGATGCTACCCTAAAATTACTTCATGTTACTATTAAATAAGAGAATGCACTTGAAAATCCTTTATAATTTATATAAATGTGAACCATTATAATTTTTATTGGCATGCAGAAAACACTGAACAAATGTTTGTGGTTTGATTACTATTACTTATTTTTAAATTTGATATTTTCCTTTTTTGTTCCTTGGACCAATATTTTCTGAGCTTACTGTAAAAGAGTAGACTAAAGATTCCTAAAGAGTGCTTTTGGTTCTTAAAAACAAGTTTCCTTGTTTAGTTCAATTAGAAGCTTATAAAAGCAAGCACTCCTTCAATAAGAGAAAATAAAAAACAATGATTTTGAGATTTTGCCAAGTTCATATCCAGTTTTCAGAATAATTGTCCTATTGGCCTATTTTCCTATTTGCAAACCTATTTTGGGGGTTAATTCACTGTCATGCCTTTTATCATGCACTTATCAGTCTTTTAACCAAAGGGTAACTTAACTAAGAGTGATACTCAAAAGTATTTGTTTTTAAAGTACTCATAAAATACTTGGAAGAGGTAGGAGAAACAACTCACTGGCTGTTTTTGGATTATCTGTGAATTATCTATTCAGTATTTCATATTAAAAATTGGATTATGCCATGTGCCTTTATAGAATTCAAAATGCTAGGGAGATAGTGGCTGCAACTTTGAAGAATACTTGATATAACAGCATCTTAACTTTGTGGAGTAGTTACTGTTCATAAAGCGCTTTCCTCAAAAAACAGCTATGTAGAATTCTTGGGAAAGGACTACTATTACTTGCAAATGAAAACTGAGGCTTATGGACATTATGTGACCAAGTATATAAGCTAGGACTTTAACCCAGGTCTTCTGTCTCTTGTTCTGGAATTCTTTTCTCTATGCCATCATGAATAAAAGGACTAAAAGACAAAAATTTGTGACACAAAAGAGCCTAAACTGCAAGATAAATAGCAAACAAGGCAAGCAGAAAAGTACCTGCACATCCCGCTTCATCTGCCTGAGCTTCAGGCCCCAGGATTTCTTTTCCTTCCTTTCCTGTTAAAACAAAAATTCCATGTTAAAATATATTCCAACAAAGAATTCAAATAGAATCAAATAGAAATATAATCTTGTTTATGATTGTTGTCAGTCAACAAACATGAGATGATGAGGGCTATGCCAGGTCAGGTAGAGGCTCTTTCAGAAAGTCAGATCAAGGAAGAAATGCTTGGATTTCAAGCTTTTGGAAGGTTTGCAGATTTCCAGAAACCTACTAAAGGATTTAAACCTAAATATTGTTCATTACTGAAATCACAGTTTCTAGACTTTGTGTGCAATTTGATTTTGAAAGGGTTCTTGGTGGGATTTACCTAGTAAAGGTGGTTAAGATATTTAAGATAGGGGAAGGTGAGAAGATCGAAGAATAACTGGTGTTGGCTAAGCTATGAAGAGTTAAAAGCTCTCAGTCAAAAAGCATTTATTAAGCACTTCTTTTATGCCAGACACTGTCCTAAGGGCTGGGTACACAAAGAAAGGCAAACAACGCTCTGCCTTTGAGAAGCTCATAGCCCAATGGGGGACAACATATTGAAGATAGTGTACAAATAAGATCCAGACAGGACAAAGTGAGGCTAACCAATAAAAAAGGCACTGTTGTCTGTTGATGCTAAGTTTGGTGTGCACAGTACAGCCACTGAGACCCTCCCCTTTATTCTTTTTCTTATGTTGATTAATTTTTCACAGCAAAAAGAAGAAGGAAAAATTAAAAGCAATCAGTTGACTGAGCATCTAGTATTGTTAGCTTACAAGGGATATAAAGAAAAATAAACCACAAGTACTTTCAAAGAGATTATAATACAGATGGAAAGATAAAGTTAAACTAAATAAAAGAACAAATAAGTACTAAATGTGACAAACTAACTAGAAGTAGATTAAGCCTTCTTGAAGGAAAAACTGAACCTCCTAGAAGGATATTGGGAAGCCTGCTTTCAAGAAAGAATACTTTCTTTAAATTAGATTTTTGAAAATAATTTTATGGAAATCAATTCAACAAGGTATTGAAGTATTTTAAAGGTATTAAAAAGGTATGAAGTATTTAAAGAAGTAGAGTGAGCTTTATTGTGCAACATGACATACTTATCTTTGCAAATTGGACTTCAGACTTTTTTCTTTTCCCAATACAAAAAACTATGTTCAACTGTACATTATATCAGATCACTTTCCTTTCATTTCCATTCATTTTAACTGAAATTCTGCGAGACCTATACAACAGGTGTCTCAAAAGTAAGGTATATGTATTTTAAGAGGTTTAACTGACATAAGCTTGAGAGATTCTGACTGAACCACATGAATCCCTTATGGCAGTGTTCCAATACTAGTATGTCTAAAAATTATATTTTCCTTCTTAAAAATGATATGAAAGCTGATGCTTCATCACATGAAATATGTTACTCTTTAAGTTACATAAATATTACATAGTGCATACAATATATGACACAAATATTTCTTTTGTGAGCTCCCTATTGCAAGAATGGCACTAAATTACATTTATTTGTAGTAGAAGAGGCCTTTTGAGTTCAATTTCTCTGACCCTGTCATTATAGAGATGGAGAAACTGAGGTGCAGTTCAATGAAAATTTGATTTTGGTTCAAGATTCCACTTAAAGGCCAGAATTGCTTTATAGAACTTGATTACATAGCTTAACATCTCATTAGCATGTGAGGTGAAACCTTCCTAGTCTAAAGCAGGGTGAATGATGTCTGTTTTCCTGATGACGATTCTGCCTCTTCTGTCAAAGTCTGCAGAAAACTACTTGTCAGAGATCATGATATGGCCCCATTGCTTTAGGAGGCTTTGGCTCATTTAAGGAAGGTTCAAGCATCTACACAGCCAAAAGTTGTTCACTGGCCAGGTGCTCTACTGAACAAACTTTGGGAAAAGAGAGGGAGATGGAGATAGGAAGAGAAAGAGAGGGAGACACAAGACAGACCAAATGCTAATCTCTTTTTGCTTTCTTTACTCTTAGGTACTAGAAATTATACCAGTAAACAAATCAAGACATTTTCTACTGTTGTTTCAAAACCTTCCAGGAAGACATTGTGTTTTCATTAACTAATTTTTTGCTCCCATCAGGCTGTCTTATCCCTGATTCTATGCACTATCAGCATTCAGGTACATGGAGGCATTCTCCATTTTGTGGCACAGTGAACAGAATGCATCTGGTTTTGAGTTTAGAAGATCTGAATTCAAGTCCACTTTGAAATACTAATCAACTGTGTAACCATGGACAAAACATTTAACTTCTGTGGACTCAGTTTCCTCATCTGTAAAATGGGGGTTAAAAAGCACCTATTTCACAACATTGTGAGGAACCAATGAGATAAAATATGCATGTAAAGTTCTCTGCAAACCTTAAAGAACAATAAAAATGTTAAATATTATTATTATCAGTTAAGAAGAATGTCTTCAGGGGGTAAAAATCTTGCCTTTTCTTTTTACTGTAAATGAATATATTGTATTCCTTTAACAGTCTGATGTGTAAGAAAGAAGCCACTCTATGAGAAGATCTGATTTTCCCCTGTGAAGTCCTTCCTTTCCCTTTAAAGTTGAAAATGGTAACAGTATTAGGCTTCTGGCCATCATATTCAGTACTTAGTCTTTTCATACAAGCCTTACTCTAAAACCTTACTGTGAAGCGCAGATGACCCTAGGCTCATGGCAGCTGTGTGAAGTAGTGGCAGGTCCTATTAAATCAGAAGGGCTTTGAATATATTCCTAGTGACAGAATGTCTACCATCTTAAGGACCTGCCTAATAAAGTTTAGAAAGATTGGCAATGGTAATCCATTAAATAAAAAATAATACACACTGATCCATTAGTCCTATATAGCCCCTATCCTATTTTACTTCTCTAGGAATGTTGGCAAAGTGGCAAAAGATCAAGAGGCACTAAGAATCACAGTTTTAGGCTCTCTCTCTATTTATTCATGGTATTGTCTATGTGAGATTTTTGACCATCAGCCAACAAGATGATATAGCACTTGTGGAAAAACTGAACCAAATCTTGCTATAAATTCTTGTTATAAATGAGGATAAGAAGACATAATAGCAAATTATAATCTAAATGAAGGGAGAACATTTAAGTGCTCTTTGGAAAGGTAAATAAAGGAATTGGTTTCATTTGCTCGAAGATAGTAACAAATACAATTCTATGGTTCATTTGTTCATCTCATATTGTAGTGTAGTAGTCATTATGATTATGACCACAAAGACTGAAGATAACTACAGCTTATATACCATCAATGAATTCTTTGAAGAATTGGGTAAAATTCTGCCTCAAGCTATGAAAAATACACTGCTATTTGATTACATTAATGAAGAGGTGACGAGGTAACACAAAGAGAGATAATGAAAAATAGGAAGGCACAGCTCCACATTTGTGGAGACTAAGCTAATTCAATACCATTCAATTCTTACATGAGAATGAAGTCCCTCCAACTGAGATCCTAGGATATTCAAAAGCATCATACTTATTTGTCATGAATATTTTCTATAAGAAGAAAGTTAAAAGGCATTAGATATGGTGAGTAACAATTATTACAATAATGAACTTTAGTATATAATAGTAAAAAAATTGATTAGTTACTGATGTAGGAAAATTTCTGATTGAGTTGTCATGTATTTAAGACTACTGACCAGTTTGAACAAAAAGAAAAATTAAAACCAAGAAACTCAAATATGAGAAACTGTATGCCCTTATCAAGTCTATAATAAGACATACTCAAACATGCTATCAAAACTGAAATATGGGAAATGATATTAACACAAACTCTCATGATTTCCCATGGAAAATGAATTGATATAAAATTATCCCTGTAATAAGAAAGGCAAAAACTCCCAGAAACAGTTCAGTCAGCAAACATTCTTTTCACAATGTGGAGAGAATTGGCATTTGCCTAAAAACACCATTATCTGAATATAATTTTATTTGTTAAATATTACGAAGGATATAGTGGAAATCTTAATGTATTCTAAGAAATGACTCTGAAGAATTTGGATAAACATGGAAGAACTGATATGAATTGATGCAAGTGTAAGTAAATGGAACCAGGAAAACAATATATGGAATGACAACAATGTAAATCTAAACAAATGAATGAATGGATAAAGAAATAAAACTAAAAAACTGAATATGCAGTAATTCTAAGGATCAAACATAACCTACAAAAAAAGATGAGAAAACACCTCCCTGTTTTTGTTAGAGATAAGAGACAACAGAAGTAGTATGCTGCATATAAAGTCACAGTGAAAGTATATTGTTGGTTCTGCTGAACCGTTGTAAAAAATTGTCACAACAGAAAGCTCAATGAATACTGACTAAGAAAGGATATATTTGGAAATAAACTTAACAAAAAACCAAGAGATAAACACAACTTTTAAAGTGTTATGAAGGTGGTAACATTATGAATCGTACTGTTTCAAAGGGAAGTAAAGAGTAGTAAAGCAGAAATCTAGGCTGTAAACCTAGAATATGAGATCTAATTAAGCCAGGTGATCTCATGTACCTTTACAGATGAAAAGGGAGGGTAATAGATCAACAATGGAGCAGATGTATTAGCATTTATATAACAGGCCATTCTTAGCTCTAGATTCTAACATTTCAATATACAATGAAGAAGTAGAAATAGCACTAAGGAAGACAAAAACCACATAAAGGCCCAAAGAAAGTCATGCTAGAAGTGACAATTTGTTATAGATTTGTTTAAAAAGTCTTTAAGGAAGGCCTCCAAACATTTTGTATTATGAAAGCAGATGGACAAGACTCACATACAGTGAGTAGACAGGTGTCAATCTATGATGCAGGAAGGACTATGAGTGTCAATGAGATGACAAATTCATTGAAATAAGGTGCCATGAACAGAGGAGATGCTCAAGGCAGGGATTGCAGGTTTCAGGACAAGGCAGTTTGAGTAGTCTGGCACTCTTTGAAACTACTCTCTATAGACTTCAAAATCTGGAGGCCTGACTTAATTCAAGTTTATTATATCTTCTTATTCCCAGAATCTCTGGCATTGAGCCATGTAGAAGAAAGACTTCTAGAACTATAAGAGATATTTTGTCCATTCCGAGTCATAGGAATTCTTAGGATTCTCTTTAGGTACAGAACTGTGGCCCTGATGATATCCTATGTAAACATTTGGTTGAATCACAGAATTTCTACTGAACTGTTAATCATATGTGACTGGATATTGAATTGTCCCTTAGAGAGTCTCCAGTTATTATCTATTCCCAAATTTTTAATATCTATCAAATAGTAACAAAAATATAAATCCAAAAAACAGAAGGCCCTTTAAAGTAGGGATT
The DNA here is from genome assembly GCF_016432865.1 of Antechinus flavipes. Taxonomy (NCBI): domain Eukaryota; kingdom Metazoa; phylum Chordata; class Mammalia; order Dasyuromorphia; family Dasyuridae; genus Antechinus; species Antechinus flavipes. Next base: position 67,029,221 of record NC_067402.1, on the reverse strand, counting down.
GTTTTCTTCTTTGTCTGACCTTCTACAGCCCAGCACAGTGCTTGGTAAATGGTAGGTACTTAATAAATGCTCAGTGATTCTACTAATACTCCTTTTGTGTTAAATATTATAACCTTTATTCATGACATTTATAACTTAGATTTCTTTCAAGATGTTCTTAATAGTCACTTTTATTTGTCCTTTTAAGATATAGAAAACAGCCTGGATGAAAAGCCTATTCCTTTATTTTTTCATTGATCAACTGGAGTTCTGAAAGGATTTGCCTTTTATTCCCAATGCTCACTCACAGTCAGAGATCAATTCTGGCAGGAAGCATGTATCACACCTCTGGCTGTGTGGTCTTGGTCAAATTGGAGTATCAGTTCTGTGCTTCTGAGGATCTGCTACTTGGATGCCTTGTGACATACTATTCTTCAAACTTTCAGGCCTGAGCCCTGACTCTTTTGTTCTCTAGTCTCCTATTCTTAGCTAACCTCCTTTATGTGTCTTTTTTTCTAATTCCCCCTATTAATTGATACAGCGGATAATCAGAATATTATAACCCAATAGAAGTATATAAGAAAAACTGACAGCCAAACTAAGCACCAGATACTGACTAGGGCCTGCTTCCCTACAGCATCATGTCTCTTACAGACACAGGAAAACCTGAAGTATAACATAAGGATTCTTTATGGACCCTGGCCAAGTCAGGCAAAGGCATACTTATCATTTTAGCTCTCTATTTTGGAAGAAATCCCTCTGCATGCTGAGATGATGGTGGTGGGTACAACCGCATATTATGACTATCCTGGGTGCCTTGCTGAGTTTTACAGAAGATGCTGATTCTAGTTGTTATTGCTAAAAAATGTACTCTCCTGAAGAACTTAGCTATCAAAACATTCATGGGCTCCGTTGATTCAGCACCATGGTCAGCACCCTGCCCACTGACCTGACAGCCTTTTTTTCTTTTTCTTTTTTTTTTTAAACCTTCCTAGAACTTGCCTAGTAGACCATTTGATTTATGATACATATATGCCTATCTCTCTTCTGGCCAAATTCCAGATCCCGATTCCTCCTCAAACTGTTGCTGTTTAATTCTTGGCACAAACCTTATTTACTTCGATAAATGACAAAGAACAGCATTACAGAATCTTAGAACAGAAAGAAACCTTGGAGATCCTTTAAGTCAAGCCTCTTAATTCTACTGATAAGAAAACTGAGTACCATAGAAATTAAAACAGTTTCCCCAAAGTTACACTGTCATTTTGTGGCAAAAAAGATACTGAAACTCCAGTCTTTTGATTTCTAGTGTTTTTTCTATTATGCCACAAATATGTAATATTTCATTAAAATTTTAAAGTGCATGAAAATGCAAAAAATATCACATATATGCCAGATTCTAAACACAAGTGCATCCCATGGTATATATAATAGATTTATTCACGAGAGACTATAAAACGTTTTAGAAATAACATTTCATTTTAAGTGCACTAGGATAACTTAATATCTAAAAGAATCCCAAGATGAATTCTTTTGCAAAGCGAAATTTCCATAATGAAAATATTCTTATTGGATGATCAAATTCTACGTTAGATATTGGTAGAATGGATGGCTTGAAACATTAGTAAATGTGTTATTATAAGCTGGGTGCACTTTACAGATATTTTGTATAGTGTTTTATGCAAAATGAAACTTAAGACTAAATGGTTTCAAAATGGCATAGTAGCTTATGTGAAATGCTTTGAAATAAATAGAGACTTCCTAACAATTAAAGCTACTGAAAGTAGACTGAGTTGTCAAGTGGATTTACCTTCACTAGATTTGCTCAAGTGAAAGCTGCATGTCCATTTATTAGGAATACTAAAGAAGTGACTCTTGGTCAAGAATGGAAAAGACTACATGGCTTCTTAAAGTCCCTTCTTTAAGAGTCGGTGATCTTGAATTCCTCAAAAGTGTTATTAACAAGCAACATATTGTAATTACTATGATAAATAGCTGATATAATTTCATGAGTCCAATTCTTAATCAGAATTCAGAATTAAGAAGAGCACTTACCATTAATGATCTGAAGGTGTCTTAGAGCAATATGATAGATAAGATAATAATTTTTCTATCAGTTAATTGTTAAAAACATTTTCACTGATCATTTAAAATTTTCATCCATGCAATTTCAATTTTAAAAAATCAAGCATCAACATCAAATAAAACATACCATCATCTTCCCAGCAACTGCTGGCACTTCCTTCTTGTTCATGGCTTTCTGGTAACACTGTCTGGTCTGTTGGCAAATCATCTTCTGGCACACTAGCATCACAATCTCCTGCATCAGTAACACTTTCTTCTTCCACAATATGTAGTTTGTCTTCATCATCTGAATCCGAATTTGTTTCTACCACATTATTATAATTTGTAACTGAAATAAAAGAATAAATAAAAATCAAAATCTGCCAGTAAAAATCACAATTTAAACATACTCACAAATGGAAATCTTTATAATAAAATGCTCCAGGTTGAGTATTGCAATATTTTATTTTATTTTTATGATACTTTATTTTATATTATATTTAGATAATTGGTAAATATTTGTTTCCACTATGTTAGTTTACAAGATGATGTTTACAATTTATTTTTGACCTGAATCTGTGATTACAAATGTATGGGGAGCTCATGCATACAGAAAATCTCCTTGCACTGTGGCAAACTTGCTGATACACACACACACACACACACACACACACACACAAATACATATGTATGTATATATGTATACTTGCTGATATATATATGTGTGTGTGTGTGTGTGTGTGTGTGTGTGTGTGTGTGTGTGTGTGTATGTATAGATGGGTATATGATGTACAACATCTGCCAATCTGCCTAGAGCAATGAGAAGTTAACTGACTTCCTCTATTCACACAAATCACATATATATTTGAAATCAGATCTTCCTGGCAACAAAGTTAGTCCTCTATTCACAACACCAGAATTACATGGACTCTATACAGTAAAAGTAAAGTAGATCCAGGTTTATATAGTTAATGTAAAAATTCTGTACATTTAAAATCACAATGAGAGTTATGCCCTTTTGAAAAGGCATTTTTATATAAAGACTCCTTTTCAAGAAATCACTAATAATTGTGAATTACTAATATGGTTACAATTAGATATTTCACAGTAAATAACACAATATATAACACAATACAATACAACGCTGCCCCACCATTGTGATAGCATGCAAATTATAAGAATTGCTGAATGTTCCCATGTTTAAATGCTTTTGACAGAGCATTTATCACTTATTAAAAACAAGGGTGACGGAGGGAGGAGAGGAATGAAAGGAAAGAAGAAAGATTTTAGCCTCCTTCGGCTCTGACCACTAATAGGCAGCAGCAATTCCTTCCAACTGCTCTCTATTATTGCCAAAAGTATTTCAATTAAACTCTTAAATACAACAAAATCAGTACTGTCCACAAAAGGAAAAGGAAGGTAACAACATATGGGAAAAGGCGCAAAGAAATGGCTGCTTATGTATTGTAATCTGAAAATTGCTTATTTTAAAACAAGGTTGACCTTGATGTTGAACTCACTCACTATTTTGAATGAATTAAACAATCATTTTTAAAAAAGTGATCTTATGGTCATTCTTATGATCATTTTGCCACTTTATTAGGACGTGTCAGAATAAGCATTCATAAAATTCCACGCAAAATGGAAAGATAAGCACTCATTTTTCTACACTCAGGATACTGCTCTGTTTATAGTTTTTAGTGACACTTTTGAACAATTGTATGAACAAACTAGTAACTAGTAAGTAATTACAAGTGATCCAATTAACCTGACCCTTAGACTTTTCATTTATGTCATAATATCCAAGTTAAAAACTATTTAGAAAACTGAATTCATGAAAATATATTTTCAAGTATTTCATCTGATCATCACAACAATTCTTCTGTTTATTTTTATATTACTATTTATGTCCATTTTACCATTGAAGAAACCAAAGTAAACATATTTAGTAACTTGCCCAAGCACAAAGCTACTAAGTGTCAGAAGTAGGATATCTAGAACTTCTGCCAACAAGAATCAGAATCTGGTACATTTGCTGTATTTTAGTAAGCTATTATATATAGAATTCATCTACTGGCTGATAGTGGACAGTATTTAATCCTCATTCTCAGACAATTTTTTTTGCATACATCAATTTAAAAGAATAAAAAGTCTCATGCTTTTTAGAAGCTTATTAATGTTTAATGGTTATATGCACAGGCCTATGTATATGTAATTGTTTATGCTTATCTGTGCCCACCTACACATATTATTTAAATACAGAACTATTTGGAAAGTGTGGATTTTGTTCACTGAGAATTTGTCTTTTTAGCTTTTAGAGAGATAGTTGATAATCTGTAAATTATTTACCCATTAGGTGTCACAACTTGCAGATATATCAAAGAAATAAATGCTAAATATTTTAATTGATGAACATAAAGGCATAAAATGCTTTATGATTTTTATTGCCTGCCCTTTCTAATAACTTTGTTAGTAACTTTGACATTGCCATCCATATTTTAAAGAGATCTGAAAGGTTATCTGACTTGTGCAAGGTCACACACATATTAAGACAAACCCCAAACTAGGATTTTTCACTGAATTTAAAGTATTATCTAATTCATTGTATTAATGTTTTTCTTTTGTGAAAAATTGTGAATTGTGAAAAATAATGTTCTTTCTGTGAGATATAGTGAAAAAGAATTTTTACTATCAAAGTTGTGCTTTATCCTTCATTTTCAAAGAGGGCAATGACAAGCAAGTGAATTGGATTTAAGCGAGAAGGCTGTGCAAATCACCTGCTTTACTTTCCCTCCAGAACCATTTGGGTCCAGTAGCCAGATATAGATCAGGATGACTGGATCTGGCTCTGGATGCAGTAGGAGACCTTGGACTTGTTCAGTTAATATCTTTTACACGTTTTCAGTTTGATTGAGGCTATACCCATTCAGTGATTAAAACCTAGTAAACTTTAGACTACTATTTAGTCAACAGTATTTAGTCACTAGTTGTTTTTTTGTCCTTTGTTTTCAAAGTGCATCAATGAGATCACAGGGCCAGTTGGGTAAGTGGGGCAGAGCTGCATTCATTTTTATGCTCTCCTCCAGAGTCACAGAAGTCCAGTAGTAGGACAAAGTCAGCATGGTTGGCAATGGACTGGAGTGCAGGGGCATTGTTGGCCATGTTCTCCCCCCTGCCTCCTGCAGCTGTCTTCATAACCATGGAAAAAATTGTCCTCCCCATTCCTTTGGGGAAAGTCTGTATATACTTGGGAAAGATATTTCTTTAACTCATCAAAAGGCCTGAGCTTGTTGGTTACTCTCCATCTGGTTTAGACTGTCTGCTGAGACGGTGTTACCAGGGTGTGGTTGTTGTATAGGCTTTATTTCTGAGGAGCCATAGGTGAGAGTTGGGTGAATCAGGTGGACTCCAAAGGTGGAGAAGCCATTAGCAGTAGTGTAATGCAGAGCTTCTTAAAATTTTGCCACTTGTGACCCCTTTTTGTCCAATAAATTTTTACATGACCCAGGGTATACAGGTATGTAAAACAGGTATACAAATCAAACATTTACTGATAATGAGTCATAATTTTATAACCCCCATACTGTTTTCTATAGTTGCTTAAGTCTATTTTTGATAGGTAAAACACCTTTATGTTTGATGTAAAATAGAGTAGCACCTTTATGCCCTGTATGATGAGGGGTTTAATAGAGGATGATATGGAAGAACTCAATAAATTTAGATACAAATTAAAATGATCATTAATTGATTTAAAAAGTTGAATTCAGATACATTAAGATAAATGTATCTTATGCCCCTCTAGAAACAAAACTAGAGCAAGAATCAATGGAACGAATTCAAGAATTCACATAATATTGTGAGGATTCTCTATTTGACAAGAGCTGTTGAGAAAAATCTAAAGCTGTTTGGCAGAAAATAAGTTTCACCTTTGTAGTGAAGGGATAAAGATGCATTTTGTCAACCTTAATTTTATATTTTGAATTAATTTTCAAGATAATTATAAACTAACAACAATTATATTGCTTCATATAACTAATAAGGAAAACGCACATTAAAATCTGAGAACTTCATATATACCCAGCAAAATGGCAGAATTATTAACAGATAGAAATAGTCTTAAGTTGGAGGTGGGAAAACAAACCAACACACAGTCAATAGAGCTGTGAACTAGTCTCACTGTTCTGGAAAACAATTTATAATTATACCAAAAAAGTCACCAAGCTATTCAGAGCCTGGAGACTGTACATAACCAGACATATATCCCTAGGATGTTAATGATAGAAAAGAAGGCCAAAATATTACCATTACCAAAATATTCCTAACAACACTTTTTGTAGTAACAAAAAACTAGAAACAAAGTAGGCACTTCCTAATCGACTGGGGAATGACTGAATAAGTGGTGGTATATGAATGCAATGCATAATACTGTACCTTAAAAAATAAGAAATATGAGGAAACCAGAAACACATGGGATGGTATATTCTGAAGGGCAAAGGAGGGAGAAATGATAAACCAAAACATGTGAACTGCTGTGAATTCAGGCTGGTCAAGAATGACCAAATGATTGCTCCCTTGTGAGGATGAGCAAGGTATGTGAAGAGACAAGATAGTTTTTTCTTTCCCTTTATCGCACTTCTTCCAAGGAGTAGTAGTCCCTGGTAGCCTGGAGTCCATCTAACCGCATCTCTTTCTTATCACCCTTTGCCAATCATTCCCAGTACTCGTTAGGGGGTTTTCCTTCACCACTTAGACGAGAAAGTGGCTCCTTAGGAGTCATCAGCTGCTGTCCCTTTTTCTCCTTAGAGAGCTGGTTGATTTGGGCTTCTGTCTTTCTCAGGGATGTTTTTCTTCTGCCTTGTTACCACTGACTTCTTCTCTATTGTGAGTGTCTGCTGATAATGACTTCTAATTGTGCTACTTTTCATGATTTTCTTTCTCATTCCTTTTGTTTCCACACCTCAGTGTTCTAAAGAAAAGGCTGACTTCTTTCTACATAGCAAGTCAATGCATTTCAGTGGGTCAGGCTATAATCTCAAATGCTCATAAAAAGTTGGGAGCTGCTTTGGGTCTATGATTCTGTTTAACTATTTCTGTGACTGCTTTGGTCTGATTCTTTAGCAAAAAGCTTTTTTGGAAGACCTGTCTCTAATTTAGATCTATTCTGGACTCTTTAGAATTCTATCTCTCCGTTTCTTCCTTCTACTCTCCCTTCTCCCTAACAAATAACCAAACCACACAACTGCAGATGCCAATTTCTTGTTAATAATATCATATAATATGTACTTTTGGTAGGCATCCAATTTCATCATTTAATTATGTAAAATTGATCAAGGGAACATGGTGAATTTTGATGGAGTCAAGGGGAAGTAAGTCTTTGGGATTTTGACTGTATCTGTTTAATGGAGGGTTATGAGTGTGTTGACCAATACTTGGTACTTGAGGGGATCCAAAATACTTCTTTGTAGTGGGAAATCTTAAGGGTAAAATTGGTCCCTTGGAAGATTCTGAAAGAACTGAACATGGGCTGGAGAAATCTAGGAGATCTGAGAGTGAATCATGTTCTAGGAAGAGAAAGACTGTGTGTCTTCACACAGGCTCATTTTTGTGATTTCTTAGGGAGCTTTGAAGAAGACGCTGCTATTGCATAGCCCATATCACTGTCCAAAAAGCATTAGCAAAGGCCAGTGGCAAAGTATATTTATCCAGATGGGAAAAGAGGTGACTCGCAGTTCTTTTTTCATTTCCATTCTGAGGGGCATACAAACTACAAAATGACACTATAAATCTAAAGGACTGTGTGGGCAGGTTCTTGAGAAGGTGAGACTCACCAAAGAGGAAAAGAATTGTATCAATTGATTTTGGCCTATTGGAATCCTTTGAATTTTTTTGAATTCTGCTTATGAAATGACCCTGTACCCAATATAAATTGTTACTTTCTATGTTTATATGGGAGCTAGTGATCTACTATTCACATATAGGGGTGGGGGAGCTAGCCATTAAAAAGGCAAAGGGAGATGGGAGTGTCTTGTACAAGGGACAAATTATGTTTGAGGTCCTGCGAGGTAACACTGGATGGAGATGAAATTAACTAAAGAGATAAGATTTTAAGGTTGTTCTCAAGATTGAATCTGGTCTGGTAAGCTCAGAGCTTGGCAATGCTGGGTTATGGTAAAGTAAGATTTTAGTGGAAAAAATATATGTTATTGTGGATGTTCCAAGGAGTACTATGATTGTATAGGAAATTTTGCAACAGACAATTCAAAACCCCAAACAGGATACATTAGTGGTTATATTAATTTAGCAAACAACCAAACTTGTATGCATAAAATGTCACTGTTTCTATTCATAGACAACAGAATAAAAACAAGAGCTCACCCAAGGTATAACAGATACTCCTTTATACTCAAAAGTCTATAGAGGCCAGAATGCCCACAACCGTGGCTAAAGAAATACAGTATCTGTTGGTTAGTTAAGCAGTGATACATTCTCAACTTAACTGTCACACAATTCATTACGCTCCTAGATTTAATTAAAGTAAGAGAATACCATGAACCTAGAGGAAAAAGTATATGACATTAAAAAAATTAATATGTTCTCATCATTAGAATCACATGGAAAATAATAAATTATTTTTAATTTCAGCAGAAAAAACTATATCCCATTAATCATATTCTTACTTAAATAAGTCTCAATAGCACTATTCTAACTATATACCACTGAAATTATAATTTTTGTGTTTAGAATGGTATGGATACTTTGGAAACCTATAAATAACAAAATTCATTACAAACATAACATCCTAAGAAAATCACAAGTTTAAACAATCAGAACCTCACCATAATTCAAAATAACACTGTTTTTCTCCAAACAGTTGTAGGAAAACTTGAATGTATCATCTCTATTCACTGTATCTATACATCCTTTAAAGTACATTCACATAATATATTCTTTTCAGTATTAGTGAATTAGTATGTTTGCACATAATCCATATAAACCATGCCAATCATGGCCCCATGCTGTTAAAAACATCTGTTTCTCAGATAATTAAAGCAAAAAATTATTTTAATAAAAATTAAATGAATACAGTTCAACAAAAGAACACTACTAATATTGAAACAAATACAATTATGATTCCTTATAATCTCATATTACATCATGAAGCCATTAGCAAGGAAGTTCAAATGTTTTAAAATAATACAATTACATAGTACATAATATGAACGGTAGCTTTGAGCTCTGGGATGGATGTAGGATAATATAAAACAAAGATTAACTTTTAATTCCCTTCAGGTGTTAATAGTATCATGCGTTACCCAAGACAATAGTTAGAGGACATTTCTTTATACTACTGACACAAAGAACATAACTATCCTGTTATTAAGGCTAAATTAATACAGATCTAATTGTACTCTGTCCATCTTCACCCAAAACCCCACAGTCACAGTATGAGAAGACAAAACTTTCACATAACATCTACAAATAGGAGGAGAAAATCCTGAAAGAGAGAGAAAAAAACCCAACCTACCATCAAGTGTGCTTTTCAGAGCATGGAACACTCAATGAATCAGTAAAATATTTTAAATGACTACAATATTAACTTTGCCCAGCCCAAAATTTCAGGAGAATTCTACGAGATAGGAAAGATTTCCCATCATCTCTAGGAGATCAAAGAGGTTGGTGGGAGCATCTCTGAAGAAATGCCTTGTTTTCTATCAGGACTATACATAGGAAAAGAAACCTAGAGGAAAAACTAATGGTCCTGAAATTCTGTCTAGGGAATGAAATGTTCTAGGGTAGAATTATTCTATTATAAAAGTAGTTTTAATTATTATATACTTAAGGAAATGAATGTGTTATATTTCTTTTGAAGAAACAATTCATGCAGAATATGTGCTTTAGGAATGCTTTGCCATTCATTCATTACATTGAGGAATTATTCTTGATAGTAAGCAATATAGGAACATATAGAGTGCAGAAGTGTCAAATTCAAATAGTATTAAATTCCTCCAGGTCATATATTGACTTAAGTATCTTTTGATTTCCTTATTTGTGCTAACTACTGGTAATATAATTCTCGGAATTAAAGTATCTCACAGTTGAAAGAACTCTCTGAGATCATTTAGTAAACACTGCACTGTATAGGAAGAACAACTAGACTCTGGGTTCTTAATTCATTTTTGTATCATAAATCTCTTTGGCAATCTGGTTAAAGCCTATGACTCCTTTTTCAGAATAGTAAAATATATAAGATTGCAAAGGAAAATAAACAGAAATGAAATTATCCAAATACATGATATATATAATATTTACATGTAGAACATATACAAATATATTTGTATATGTTTTATCTATAGCTTTATAGCATATTCACATATTTAACATTCTCTGTGTCTCTCAGTCTCTTATCTCTCTAGCAAGTTCACAGAGTTCAGTGCATTTCTCAAAGAGTTATTCAGCTATGGCTTAAAGAAAATTTAACTCTTTCTAGAGGCAGCCTATTAGAAAGTATTTTCTTATAAATATCTCTGTGCTACTCACAGAGATCATGTAGAATCCTCTAATACTTCTTGGGGCAACCTTTTCATAACTTGAATACAGCAAGTAAAGAGTTCTCTAAGCTAAACATCTCAATTTCCTTCCACCAATGCTTAAATAACAAAGTTGGCTAAGCTAGAAATAATTATCTTTGACTTCACTCTGTCCCTCCATTTCCAATTACCCATGGCTCTTCAGATTCTGGGGATATTTTGTTCCCACTGTTTCTACTACCTGCCTACAAGTAATCACACTACCAACATACTAACTTAGCCTTCATGCTATTTTAACAGGCTCCTAATTGGTTTCTTATCTTTTGTCTCTCCCACTAATAATTCATTTTGCACATAACTAGGAGAATAAATAATACTGCTTGGCTTGGGCCATCATCAGAAAAAAAATCAATTGGTACTCCATCAAATAGAATTAACTTTCTTAGTCTGTCTCCAGACCCTTCCACAATCTGAGCCCAATGTGATTTGCAAGAATTTTCTCCTACCTTCTCCCAATTCTCCAGCCAAACTGTACAAACTATAATTCCTCAAATAAACTATTTTCCTGACTTTGTAACTCATTTGTTCATGCTGTTCCTGATCCCCAAAATGTGTTTCCTCTCTTGCTTTATCTGCGGGATTGCTGTCCAACCTTTAAAGTGTAACTCCAAAGCTACTTCTGCCAAGGTGACCTTCCAGACCGCAGACATAAAGTGCTGTCTCTGTTCTCTTATTCTGTACTGCCTGGCACTAACAGGGATGGGTCCAAGTCTTGTTTACCAGGATATAAGCCTCATTCATCTTCTCCCATAATGCCAAGGCAAGACTGTATCTTATTCACAGAGAATGTTTAATCAGTATTTGTTAAATGAATAATGATAGCAACAACTCAAGCAATTCGCTAACTTCAGGAAATTGGAGAGGAGAAAAGTTCCTTCCAGGTAAAATATTTTGTGACTCTAAGGTGCAAGAAATGGGAAGAAAAAACATGGCTTACTTATTAAGGTCCATAATATTTTTAAAAGTATTGATGCTACATTATTCCATTTAAAAAGCTTGTAAAATGGAAAAAAAGTCAAAGAATTAATTTTGTTGGTATTATCACCAAAAGACACATATATACAAGTTTTTTTAAAAGATCAAAAATATTCTCCAAGCTATTAATGTTATTGCTATTGAGATATTAAGAGACTTTATTAAAACTCCCAAATTGCTATATGCTTAGAGGAAATTATGAGTTCTAATAATTTATATTTCTTTAGTTAAGGAACTATATTGCTAGTTCTTAATTTGCCCAATGGAGTAGAGACAAGGAAGTCTGTGCAATATCATGGAAAATAAGAAACTGCATAAAATCTAAAAATACTTGAGTAAATTTTTTTTTCTTGTTATATTATGCTTAGTGGTAAATGATTAATTTAGTATACATGATTATTTTCTACTTTAAGCAAATCTGATAACTAAAAATGAAGATTTACATATCAAAAAAGAGATAATTAGGGAAATATATAAAAAAGAAAAAATATCAGTAAGATAGTCACACAAATGTTACATGCCTTCATATTCTTTTAAATGATTAGTCTGTTGGTACATGTGAAATATAGTTTGGGCTATAAAATTAGACTTAATTGATGTGTAAGAGCACATCTGTGTAAAATGAAGGATATCTTCACTTCCTGAACATTTACATCTTAATGAAAAGGAAAGATGATTTAGAAGAATGCTAGATAGAAGAATCACAAGGAGTGAATAATCTAAAGTGTAAGTTAAAATTGCTTATTTCTTAGTAATGGAAAATAGCTGTAGATACACTATACCCAGAAAGAATTTGGGAAAAATTCCATTTTGTCCTTGAGTTAAAAGCAGACAGATCTTTGAAAAAAGAAACAAAACCCAAATATTCTACATTAGTATTTACCAAATTTGTGTATTTTCCTATAGATAGTAAAAATCATTGCATTTTAACATGGTCACTTTTGGAAATATTAAAAAACCATGTAAACAAAACTAACTTTTCAGGTAATGACAATGTGATTAGACAGGTTAATTGTCAATTGCTTTCTGTTAAATATTGGATAGCTTTATAAAGTTGACCAAAACAAACAAACCAAAGCTACACAAGCTGTCCCTTCTCCAGTACTATGGACCTCCAGTTAACCTTTTCGTTTCACAGACCCAGGAAAGTTGGTGACATGAGGTACCACAGCTCATGCCAGATGTTGGATGCTGCAGTCTCTCTGACAGCAGAGCTGGCCTTGGTTCCAGTAAAGGCTTGAGGATTCATTGCTGTTTCTATACAAGTTTTCATCCTCTCTTGGGTCATTAAGAAAGCCAAGAATAACACTAAGAGATGCATTTTAATAATTTTAAAATGAAGTTTTAAAAACATTTAAAAATGCTTTCTTTTACTTTTTAAAAGTATTGCTACTAATCAACTGAAACCAGCAATCAAATAGGATATGTGTAAAGCACAGTGCCTAACGGACATAAAGGAGTTCTTGGTTGTGAGTAGGATGGGACACATAGTTAATAAGTGCTGGAGAAACAGGGGTGAGGAAAACCTCAGAGAGGTGGAGGACTAGTCAGTGGCCAGCAGGTTCTCATTAAGTGCTTACTTTGTGCTAGGAAGGATAGAGTGCTGAGCCTGGAGTCGAGAAGGCTGAGCACAAGACTGGCCTCAGATACTTCCTAGCTGTGTGACTCTGGGCAAATCATGTAACCTCTGCTTGCCATAATCCCCCAGAGAAGCAAATGGCAAACCCTCTAGCAAACATTTTTTTGCCAGGAAATCCCACAGACAGAAGGGTCTGCAGGGACCTCACTGAATCACAACAGCGTGCCTGAGCTATGTGAACCACGGAGGATGCCAAAGAAGGCAGCCCCAGTTCCTGCCTCTTGAGTTTTCAATGGGGAGACAGGGACGTGCAAGTGTCTAGAGATACAAGATAGAAAGAGAATGGCAGAGGAGTGGGGCGGAGAAGGGGATGACCAACCCCATGTTCAGAGGGCAATCACTCCAGTGTCAAAATCTCATCTGCCTTCTTCCAGATGGCTTCCTGGGAGAAACACATGGAAGGATGCTAATGACAGTCCTCAAATCCCTCGATAGTCCCCACTCCTGGAAGAAGGGGTCTGCATCCTTTCTGGAAATCCGAATAACAGAGAGTGACTGCTCCAGGCTGAGGCTATGAGAGGCAGGCCTTGTCTTCCCTCTAGACACCAGGCCAGGCTGCCTCTCGTAGAAAGAGTGAAGTAGGTCTACACAGAAATATGGAAGTAGGCCTCATTTTCTAAATTACAAAGAATAAAAGATTGGACTTATTGCTTCTGAAAAGTTGTTGATTCTGCATCTTCTCTAGGTCTAACATTGCTAGGCTCTGTGGAAGAATAATAACACATTTAAGATAGTCCCTTCAAGTCTATCATCTAGGAAGGATAGTACATGTCAGGGTACATGAGAAAAAAAGAGAACATTTCAAAATGACATAATCAAGCGACAAACTGTGTTACACAGACAGTGACTTAGGATAGGGAAAGAGGCATGAGCTTCATCACTAGGGCCAGGAAAATGGTTCCCTATCATCTCCATAGACATCAGAGGAAGAACATTATTAAAATCTTTTTAAAAAACTTTTATATTTAGTTTGGAATATGTTGTTTAGAAATTATCAGAATATATACCAAGGAATTTTTGGAATGGTGGGAGTTGAGATCTTATTTGGAAAGATGCCATTTCAGAAAAACATGGAACATCTAACAAAAAAATTTTTGTTTGTTTCTGTGGACTTTACATCATGATTTTGGAATAAGGGATTATAAATTTTTGAAAAAGCAAATATTTATGCTCTAAATCACATTCAAAGTTTCTGATAAAGGTCTCATTTCCAAAATATACAAAGAATTGAATCAAATTTGTAAGAAATCAAGCCATTTTCCAATTGATAAATAGTCCAAGGATATGAACAGACAATTTTCAGATGGAAGAAATTGAAACTATTTCTAGTCATATGAAAAGGTGTTCCAAATCATTATTGATCATAGAAATGCAAATTAAGACAACTCTAAGGTACTACTACTACATACCTCTCATATTAGCTAAGGTGATAGGAAAAGATAATGACAAATGTTAGAGGAGATGTGGGAAAACTGGGACATGAATACATTGCTGATGGAGTTGTGAACTGGTCTAATCATTCTACATATAATTTGGAATTATGCCCAAAGGCCTATCAAATTGTGCATACCCTTTGATCTATAAGTGTCCCTGCCATGTTTATATCCCAAAGAAATCATAAAAAAGGGAAAAGGACCAGTGTGTGCTAAAATGTTTGTAGAAACTCTTTTTTGTAGTGGAAACTGAATGGATGCCCATTAGTTGAGGGAGGTTAAGTAAGTTTGGGTATATGAAAGTAATAGAATATTATTATTCTATAAGAAACAATCAGCAGGATGATTTCAGAGAGACTGAACTGATGCTAAGTGAAATGAATAAAACCAAGAAAACACAGCAACAACAAGATTATGTGATGATTAACTGAGAGGAGCTTAGCTCTCTTCAACATGAAGTGATTTAGGTCAATTCCAATAGACTTGTGATGTAGAGAACCATCTGCAGCCAGAGGGAGAACTATAGAGACTGAATGTGAATCACAACATAGTATTCTTACTATTTTTTGTTGTTTGCTTTTTCTTTCCTTTCTAATTTTTTCCCTTTTTGATCAGATTTTCCTTATGCAGAATAATAAATTTGGAAATATGTTTAGAAGAATTGCACAAGCTTAACATAGATTGGATTACTTGCTATCTAAGGGAGAGGATAGAAGGAAGGGAGGAAGAAGAATTTGAAACACAAGACTTTGCAAGGGTGAATATTTAAAATTATCTTTGTAAGTATTTTAAAAATAAAAAGCTACTATTAAAAAAGCAAAAGCAAATATTTGAAAGGTAAATCTGATACACAAGAACTAGTAAGATATTTTAAATGCCTTTTGAAAGTCATGTATATTGAAAACACCTTTAACTGGACCACTAAAAAAAGGCTATACAAATCAATGCAAATAGTAAACTTAGAAACAATGAAAATAACCACAGTGGATTAAAAAACCCATGTAACTGATTTAATCATTCTAAATTACATAGGATTTAAAAATACAGCCCATTACTAAATCTCTGGGTTTAAAACTTAGGTACCTCTGAAAAGGGACAAGAGATGGCAGAATAGATAGCATACCAGGTCCAAAGTAAGAAAGACCCAAGTTCAAATCTGACCTCAGACACATAGTATCTATGCTAAGAAAATCCAAAAGAAGTTACAAAGAAGTGGACATGACCAAACAACAACCTCTCAAAAATCACACACTTTGGCTTGTGTTCCCCAGCTAGGGCCTTCCCTGGGAATACCAGAATATTTATTGTCTTGCATTTAATTTAACAAACACTTAGTAAGCAGATGATATATGATAAGACATTGTTTTAGGCACTGGGGAGATGAATTAAAAAATAAACAGTCCCTATCGTCAGGACACAGAAAACTAAGGAGAGAGAAAGCACCAGTATCTGGGGAAGTGGAAAAAGGAAGACTTCATGAAGGAGGTATAAAGTAAACTGAGGAAGATAAATATTCTGAAAGGTTGAGATGAAGAGTATATTTTAGAAATGGGAAGTAGGGAGATGGGATATTAAATTTAGGAAGTATAGGTTTGCTGGAACACAAGATTCTTGAAGAAGAGTAATATTAAATACAATTAAAAAGGTCCTTTCTGGCTCTAAATCTGTACTCTGAAAAATAAAATATATACTGTGCACTCATTACTCTGGACATAATCCTAAGGACAACATAATAATTTCAGAATGACAGTACTTACTAATTGAGGGGGACAAAAAGCATCATCATACAAATTTTTCTTTCAGTTTTTTATAATATACTTAATTAGACAGCATAAATTATTCCTCAAATGCCCTCCTAAATTCTTTTAAAAAAGTCAACAAAATTAAAACTGATTAAATTTTCAATAACTTTAATATTTAGCATAATTATTTTAGGAGAGATTTATGGTTTGATAGAGTTGTATTTCAATGTAAATATGTCTTTAAGGTTCATCTCATATCTCAATGTGTCTGTAAAACTATTTGGTGATAGTTTCAATCAATATTTATGCCCTTCTCTTCATAATGTGCTCTAAAATTTGTTTTCTGAACCCTGAAATATGACACCTTTAGTATTTTATTATCTGTTATCTTTTTATCTTATTCTATATACTTCATGTCTCAAGATTTGTTTTATACTCAAGAACTTGTGACAAGGTACGCTGTACTTCTTTTTCATTTCCTTACAAAGATTTTCTTAGTAACAAGATGCACTGGTTCCTTTGAGAATATGTGCTGTCTCCTGTGATCCTGGCTTTGCCCTTTTCTCCTATGTAACCTTGGACAAGTCATTGTAAATTTTTAGATGTCAGTTTCCCCCAAAGCCAAATAAAGGGATTGACTAGATGAGGTCTATCTTACCTCTAAATCTCTGCTCTGATAATCTTTTAATCTCCACATCTGTGACCCTCTTAACCTTTAAATTTCTTTTGATAAATATTTTTATAGTCACAATCTTTTACTCCTTAAATATTAACAATAGCCTCTTCCAAAACTGTCACATTACTTAATGTGATATTTTCCAAGGAACAAATATGTTATGAATAACATTTGTTTTGTTTTTGTGAGGCAATTGGGGTTTAAGTGACTTGCCCAGAGTTACACAGCTAGTAAGTGTTAAGTGTCTGAAGTGGAATTTGAACTCGGGTCCTCCTGACTTCAGGGCCACTGCTTTATCTGTTGTGCCATCTACCTGCCCCAGGGATAAATATTTTAGAAGAAAATTATCCATAAGGTCCCTATTAGTAAACATTTATTGAGTTTCTAGCACAGAAAAAAATATCACAACAATGAATCAATCACACAATTATATGCTAGACCACTGAACTAAGGGTTATAAATAACAAGAATGAAACACTTCCTCCTGGAAAAAGAGATTACTTTTTAAAGGAGACACATGAAAAAAATGAACAAAAACACAAAATGAATATAAACAAATAGATACAAAGTAATCAGCTACAAGGTAATTTTGGAAGGAGGGTTAGCTGTTACTAAATGCAAAAATAGACAAGAGTTCCTCTGCTTGGACAGTTTACAACTCCCTTTAAAGGAGTGGAATGTATAGTACGGAGTGCTGTTGGAGGCAGAAGTAACCAGAAGTAACCAGAGGTAGCTAAAGTTATATTATTCCCAATTTTCTGTTAGTTCGTTGATAGGTTTGACTTACTTGAATAGTATCTCTATTTGATAGGAATAGTTTAAAACTCTTGAACCATGTGCTTGAGACAATGCCAGGAAACCTTGACTTAGTTCTAACACTCATGCTAGTTTTTAGTATATAGATGAGGCAGGTATTCTATCTTTAGTGCTACTAAAAGACCTCTTATTAACGAAGTTGACATGAATTTGGGGAAGAAATCATATACATTTCTCTATTAAATTCAGCATTAGCCATACTTTTCCATTTACTGTTCTAGATACCAACATACCTAATTTAGATAAAAACTGCTCTACTTGAACTTAGATCTTCAAATACTTTGTTCTATTAGTGTTTCTATTTTACTAAAGGTTTAAGTTGATTGTTTAGTATTTAGCATGTATTTTCCCATAGTATGTACTGGTTAAATCTTCAGGTGTGTAAAATTTAACTCATAATGTACATTTAGTAATCTCTAAATCATTCACAATATTTGAAGCTGAAGCTCTCTGGCATAAATTACATGGCCTAGGTTCTGAAAAGAGAGGGACTAAAAGCACCTCACATTTACGTAGGACATTCAGTTTTAAAATAACTTCTTTATATGATATAGAAAGGGTTATTTGACAGATGAGGAAAACAGAGTCAGGCTTTTCTGACTGCAAGTGCACCAATGTCCAGACTATCAGGAGTGAAAAGGATAGAGCCTACTATTGATGTAACTGCCACTCCATAGACCTTTTTTTGGTGTCCCAGGATGGCTCAGCTGATAAAAGTGTTAGGCCTGGAATCATAGTGTCAACTTTTCTCAGTTCAAAATCTGGCTTCAGACACTCCAAACTATGTGACCTTGAGCAAATCACTTCGCCCTGTTTGTCACTTTGCTCATCTGTAAAATGAGCAGGAGAAGGAAATGGCAAAATAATCCAGTATCTTTGCCAAGAATACCCTAGACAGGTCATGAAGAGTCAGATGCAACTGAACAACAGCAATAGGATTGATCATTGTTCTGCTCCTTTGTTTTTTTTTTTTCAGGTCCTAGGGATTAGCCCAAGTCCTTCACTACTGCTTTTTAAAGTTCAAAGTTCTAAAACATGCCTTTCTATTCTCTCTCTGACCAATCCTTTTTTTCTGATTTCACTTAAACTTTATAGGGAAACATACATGCAAATGCGAATGGAGTTTGGATAGAGAGAAACAATTTCAAAAGATAAGCAGACTTCTCTTATTTTTTCATCAGAGACTAGATGGTGTGATCTGCATTAGTGGATCCACATAAGTGAAATCACAGATTTTTTACAAAAAATATTAAAATATGGGGGCAGCTAGTTGGTGCAGTAGATAGAGCACTAGCCCTGAAGTCAGGAGGACCTGAGTTGAAATTTGGTCTCAGATACTTAACACTTTCTAGTGTGCGACCCTGGGCAAGTTACTTAATCTCAATTGCCTCAGCAGTAAAACAAACAAACAAAAATATTCCAGGACTTTGTCATTTACTATATGCAATATCTTGGTCAAGTCAAACTACACGGCTACTAAGGGTAGAAATAATACAAACATTTATATAGCTCCTTACATTTATATATAATCTTTCAATTTTATAAATAACTTTCCTTATAAAGAAGCCTGTGAAGTAAAAAGGGTTATTTTTTAAATTTGACAGATGAGGAAAGTGAAGCATTTTTTATTTGATTCCAAGTCTACCACTCTGTCCAGGGTACTACTACTCAATTACATTTGACCTTGTTTTTAATCTATCTCTGTAAAGTTAGGGGCTTGGTATAAATGGCTTCTAAAGCCTCTTCCAGCTCTAGATCTATTAATATAAGTTTAGAAGACCTACAAAAGGTGTTCTATTTTCTGTGCTTATTTGACTTTTCAGAGAATAATTTTAATTTAAGCAGCCTTTATTAAGAGCCTACTATATGCTATCTTTTCTAAAGCTGGGGAAACAAAGACAAAAGCCTTTGCTCTTAAGGAATTTTATTGAGGAGAAACAACCCACAAATAGCTAAATAGATACCAATAAATACATATCCAGGTATTTCCAGAGTGAAGAGCACAGGCTACTATGAATGGCACTTTATTAACAACAGAACATGCTTTTCAGGGGGCACAACAGAAGGGAAGAAAAGAGTGGGAAAAGGGCTGTGGAGGGATATAATCGACGAGGAACGAGAAAGCAGAGGTTAATGTCTGAAAGGAATGATCCACAACACAGTATCACTAAGCCACAAAGGCAGTAGGATAGCCCTATGAACCTAAAAAATCTTAGAAAAGACACAAATCAAAACCCCCCAAGTAAACACTAAAGTAAAAATTCTGAAAATCAAAGAAAATGTTTGTACTGAAAACAAAAATCCCACTGGATTGATAAACAAAACTAAGAGTTTTTCAGAAACCATTTTCCCCAATTATAGCTTAATATTACTAATAAGTTAGATGAAATGGATGGATGTTTACAGGTTACTCATATAACCCAATAACAGAAAAAAATCTTGATAAATCATACATCAACTTCCAAAGGTAAAAAAAAAAAACAAACTTCCCAGGACCAGATAGATTGACAAGTGCATTGTATCAGACATTTAAAAAATTGTATCAGACATTTAAACATAAACTATTTACAAAATGAGAAGAAAAGGTATTGCTCTAAAATCTTTGAAGACAAGAAAACTACAGACCAATATCTTCAATGAACATTGAGTAAAAATATTAAATAAAATATTAATAAAGAAACCATAGCAATATATTAAAAATTTTATGTTATAACCAAATTGATTTATGTCAGGAACAAAGGGTTGATTCAATATAGGGAAAAACACAAATATAGTAAACCATATTCATAACAAAAATAATGAAATCATGTGATTACCAATACTGAAAGTTTCTCTCTTTCTTTCTCTCTCAATCTGTCTTTCTTTCTTCAAACTCTGATACATATTTCTGTTAAAACAGACACATACATACAAACACATACACACTCTAAAGTACAGTTCTTTAGGAAAGCTTTCCTTAATATGATTAAGAAGTATCTATCTAAAGAAAAGAAACCAAGGGAAAAATTTAAATATGGAAAACAAATAAGTACACGAGGGAATCACAGAGTCTGGGGAGAAAGAGGAACAGGATTTTGCAGATCGGGGGAGGGGAAAGATGTTCTCCAGCCCTTCACATAGGGTTGGGGGCTTGGGGTCCAAGGTTCACACAGTGAATTTGTAGGGATACAGCTCTTTGTAGATGTGCTGATGAAGCTTGGTCATATCTGCTGTGTGAAGACAGTATAATATACATTATGAAGAAAGACTAGAGATTTTTCCAAAATCAACAGGGGTTTACCAAAGTAAGATGATCATTATCATGACTATTGTTTAACATAGTGCTAGAAATTCTACCTATAGCAATAAGGCAAGGAAATAACTTGTAACAATATATATCAGGATGTAATAAAATAATTAGCATAGATAAAAAGAAAAAAGGCCACCTTTTTGGATATAAAATAGCCTATTTAGGGAACCCAAAAGAATTAAAAATTACTTGAAACAATAAATTCAACAAACAAACCCACAGAAATCACTGGTATCCCTATTATTACCCAGAAAATCCACCGAGGGTGAAGAGACAAGAGAAATTCTTACCCCCAAGTTTACAGAATATATAAAATGTTTGGGAATTTATCTACCAAACACACAAAGAAACTAAACTATATGAATACAACAAAATACTCTTTACAATAATAAAAACAAATGTAAATAATTGGAGAAATGTTATTTATAAGAAGACAGCACTAACATTATGACAATATTATTTATATCAGTTTACATACTCAGTGACATGCCAACTCAATTCCTAAAGGATTACTTTTAGGGAGTTAGAGTGCTGCCTAGTAATGGCTGTTTCATTTATGTCTGACTCTTCATGACCACTTTTTTTGGGTTTTCTTGGCAAAGATACTGGAAATGTTTGCTATTTCTTTTTCCATCTCATATTATTGACGAGGAAACAGAGGAATTCAGGATTAAATAACTGGCTCAGGGTCACAGTTAGGAAGGGTTTGAGACTAAATTTGAACTCAGGAAGATGAGTCTTCCCATCTCCAGGCTCATTTTATCCACTGTGTTATGTAGTTGTCTGTCCTAGCAATACCAGATCTCAAATTATACTTAAAGCAGTAATAATCACAATTATTTGGTGCTGGTTAGGGAAAAAAAAAAGATCGACCAGTAACCCCAGTTATTGAAAACTTTAGTAAGGATATTAGGCAAGTACTCAATCTTTGACAAAAATTTCTGGGATAACTATAAAGCAAGCAGTCTGGCATAAATTAAAACTGCCTAATACCACATATCATATACCAGGATAAGCTAAATGTACAAATTAATGTGATTACCTCACAAATAGATTAAATGAAACAACACAGCAATTCCCTTTGCAACTATGGATAAAAGAAGCAGTCATGACCAAATAAGTGATAGTGAGGATTACATAAAATAAAATGTACAATTGTTATCACAAAAAATTTAAAAGTTTTTGCAAAACAAATCTAATATAGTTAAAATTATTATTGTATAAAATAATTAAATGGGAAAAATATCTGTAATGAACTCCTTTGATAAAGTTCTAATTTTGTCCAAGAAATTAATTCAAATGTCTAAGAATAAAATCCATTCTACAACAGATTATTGGTTTAAGGACATAAATGAAGAAATACAAGCTTTTGACAATCACACGAAAATATACTCTAAATCACGAGTAATTTTATTGTTGGTTAGACATTTTCAGTCTTGCCTGACACTTCATGCTTCCTTTTGGGGTTTTCTTGGCAAAGATATTGGTATATTTGGCTATTTTCTTCTTCAGCTTATGTTACAGATGAGGGAATTGATCCAGCTGTGTCTCCACTGAACCTGTATCCCAAAGAGATCTTAAAGGAGGGAAAGGTTAAGTGACTTGCCTAAATAGGCATATGAGGCAAAATCTGGACTCAGGAAGAGGAGCTATTATGAGTCTAAGCATGCGGCACTGTATCCACTGTGTTTCACCTAGCTGCCCCATGCAAATTAAAATTTCTTTGAAATTCTTTTTTCTTTCCACTTAATAGTATTTTATGTTTTCCAATTACAGGTAATGATAGCTCTTAATATTCATTTTGTAAGATTTTAAGTTCCAAATTTTTTCTCCTTCCCTCCTTTCTGAAGTCTTCCCTTCCCAAGACAACAAACAATCTGATATAGGGTAAGTATTCACAATTATTTTAGACATGTTTCCATATTAATTATGTTGTTAAAGAAAAATAATAAAGGGAAAAAAACATGAGAAAGAAAAAACAAAAACAAATGAAAATAGCATGTTTTGTTCCACACTCAGTGTCCATCTTTCTCTCTCTGGATGCAGATGGCTCCTTCCATCAAAAGTCTATTGGAATTGTCTTGGATCATTGTATTGCTGAGAACTAAGTCTATCATAGTGGATCGTCACACAATCTTACTGTTGCCATGTACAATATTCTGGTTCTGCTCGTTTCACTCAGCATCAGTTCATGTAAGTCTCTCCAGGCCTGTCTGAAATCATCCTGCTGGTCATTTCTTACAGAACAATAATATCCCATAACATTCATATACCATAACTCATTCAGCCATTCTCCATTTGATGTGCGTCCACTCAGTTTCCAGTTTCTTGCCATTACAAAAAGGGCTGCCACAAACATTTTTGCACATGACGGTCCCTTTCCCTCCTTTAAGATCTCTTTGGGATACAGGTTCAGTGGAGACACAGGTGGATCAAAGGGTATGCAAAATCTGATAGCCCTTTGGGCATAACGACTTTGAAGTTCTATCTCACACTGATCAAAAGGAAAAAAAATGACAAATGTTGGAGTGAGGGTGGGAAGCATAGATGTAGGGTTAGAGTTCTGACTTGATTTAGTTACTCTGGAAAGTATTATGAAACTGTCCCCCAAATCACTGAACTATGCAGAGTGTGTGACTCGGCAATAATGTGAGGCTATATCACAAAGAGCTAATGGAAAAAAAAGGACTCCTTTGTACAAAAAATATGTATAAAAATGTACAAAAACCCGTCTTTTTGTGGTAGCCTTCAGAAAACCAGAATCCTTTAAGGGTTATCCATAAATTGTGGAATGGCTGAAAATACTATAGCATATGAATATAAGGGAACATAATTGTGACATGAGAAATGATGTAAAGGGATGGTTTGAAAGAAACTTTGCAAGATTTGTATGAAATGAAGCAGCATGAAATAAGTGGAATCACAATAACATATGTGAAAACAACATATAACAAGAACAACAATTCTTTCAATAACTATCCATACTTTCAGAGGGCTAATGAATGAATCATGCACCCTCACCTTCTGAAAGACAAATGACTTTTCAAGATGCAGAATAAGGTATTTTCAGACCTGGCCAAAGTAAGAATCACTTTTTTTTAACTATGCACATACATTACAAGAATTTTTGCCTTTCCTTTCCTTTTTCAGATTTCAAGGGAAGAATAGGGAAAGGATAGAAAAAGTCAAAGACAGAAAGGAAAAAAAAATTTTCAATGCAAAGAAGATAACAAAAAATCAGAAACAGTTACAAGATTTATAATCATAAGGCAAGAAGAGCTTTGAAAATTTATGTTGCATTTATGACAGTATTCTATCATATAAACATATATTAGTATATGCTTCATATTATGTCATTATATATCACATACTATTTATTATATAAATAGGCATTAAAAATGAAAAGATAATTCGGTTTCTTTTCTAATCCCCCTTCTTTGCTTTATGACATGCAGAAATGTTCATTGTATTTAGTATTTAAGAAAAAAAATTAAATTCTAAAAAACAATTGTCATCTTCTTCTTGTAGGTGTAAAAGTAATGTACTACTGCTATAATTCCTACCACTTGCCAAAATAATTAACCCAAACCTATTTTATTTTTCATTTACATAAATATTTGACTACTGAGTTGTGTGTGGATAATTTTTACCATTTATATTACATAAATCATTGCTTTGTGTGATCTTCCAAAAACTTCTGTCCAGATAACTGAACTTAAATAGTTTTAAAATATACCAAATTAAATATAAAAGAGGGAGGGAGTATGGTACAATGGGAGTAATATGGATTCTGGAGTTAAAGGGTCTGTGTTCAAGTCCTATCTCTGATGCTTACTACCTGAGAGACCTTGGATAGCTGCGCTACTTTTAATCTACGTTTTATTGCCTTCAGGATAGGGACTGGCCCTGGGATCCTTGCAAAGACAAGCTGGCACCTTCTCTTCTACTTCTAGTCTTAAAAGAGCTTTCTAGAGCAATGAGAGGTCACTTGATTTTCCCAGGTGACACAGTCAGGTGTCCTACAGCTAAGCTTGAACCTGGGTCACTTTAACTGAGGTCAACTCTCTCCTCACCATGCCCAAGCTGCCTCTCCTTCTTGCTTTAAATCTATTATAACATCTATACATATAACTAATTCTAAAACACTGTCTACTTCCATTAGTTTTGTTAACTGACAATGACAAAATTTTGCCTGTAGGAAAGAGTATCATATTCACATATTTACATCTTCTCCCTGTAAAATAATGGTCCCTAAACTTTTTTGAGTTTGTGGTGCTACATTTTAATTTTATAACCCTCACCTTCCCTGCTCTCTCCCCTCCCCCCATCAAACATGCCAAATGACTCTAAAGAAAGAAAAAATGTAAAAGTAAAATGAAAAGAAATTTTGCCTTGTGAATTTTCTGCAAACTTAGCATTTTCTAAAAATAATTGGAATCTGGTTGGCATAGAATTTGCTACTTTGGTTTAACACTGCCCTCTGGGCTTCTAGAGACTCCTGATTCCCAAGTAGTATTTAAAGACTCATGTCATCATGAGTTCCCCTCCCTCCCTAACCTCTCTTTGGTTCTTGCTTCCAAATCCAAGCAGGAGAGGCATTTGGGCTTTTGGCCAGGCCTTCTTACTTTCCCTTCTAAGAGATGCCATTGGGGAGAAGGCTAGTACAGGGAAGGAGGGGTCTTTGCTCCACTCTCAGGTTGGGGCTGTGCTCTGTCCCACCAGATGTTACCTCACTGGCAGTTTCTGAGCCACAGATATCTTCTGTTCCTTCATTTTCTCTTTGGGGGACTATTAGGAAGAAATTATCCACAGATCCAATCCTATATACATACTTACATCTGTATCTATTTATCTATATTTAGAATCCCATGTAAGCCCAAAGAAGACTTCTTGACTTGGTATCTTCCATACTACCTGTATTCCAAACAAGAATATGTATCTCAATTGTATGAATTGTTTCTTAAAGCTCAATGAAATGAAGCATATGTTTATTCCTAAACTAAAAAGCTTTATGCTCCACATAAATAAAAGTCTCCACATCTGTCAAATGAGGAGGTTAGCTTAGATGACCTCTGCCTTCTAAGTTTTACAGATCTAGTTAGCTTAGTGTAATAAAATAATTTTTCGTGTAACATTATTCCAAAACTAAAGATTTACTAATGATAGCAACTGATTATACTCTATTGTGTAATACCACATTAGTTTTTCCAAAGTACTTTTACACAAACTTTGGAGGTAGGTACCATATATATTATTACTCTTTCTCATTGTACAAATGAAGAAACTGAGGTTCAGAAGCAGGTCAAGGGACTTACCTATAGTTACAGAGCCATTTAGTTTCTAGGCAGAATTCAAATGCAAGTCCCTTAAATTTGGAATTTTATAACATACTGATTCTTAGAGGCTTTAAAGAGTCTTTTACTGGTTAAATATTAAAAATATCATAACTAAAAATAGATTTTAAGATGCATAATATCTTATTTACATTTCAATGTGCAAGACTTAATAAATCTGCACAGAATAAAAATGAAGGTAATAACATTTTATCAGCTGAACATAGACTAATTAATCACCCAACTGAAAAAAAAAGAAATAACAGTACAGGTTGTAATTGCTGCAAGGTTGTGTACTCTGGCTCACAAGAGAAGCCTACTGATTAGTAAATATAAGCATGAAAACATGGGAACTGAAAAAGTTAACAAAGGCATTTTGAGTTATTCTCTACTCTTCCCTAGCACACCTTGGTTTCAGGAAGTTACCTACAAGTAATCTATCAAAAGACTATCAAATATCACATAATTTCAATATTGCTTATAATTGGAAGTTAATTTTAACAAATTTAAGTTATTATGGACTTAATGAAATAAGAGAAACTTAGCTTTGGGATGGATCCTGGAAGAATCTTCCATTCTCTCACCCAAAGCAGAAATTCTCTTTATATAGCAGTCGTGATAATACAACCCCTTCTTGAAAACTTCCAGTAAGGCAAAAACTCCACTGATATACAACTATTCATGTCAGAAAAGCTTTTCCATGCATAGTTAACTTCTGACTGCCTATAAGTATAACTTTCCTGTGCTGGTTCTATTTCTGTCAGTCCAAACAGACTACAAGGAGAAGGAATTCAAGAGCAAGCAATTATACATATGCAGGGATTCTGTGATTATATCTTTTAAATTCTCCCAGAGATTCAGATATATCACCAACTCTGGAGACTTGAATTTATTTAGAGTAGCCATTCCCATTTGGTCTTCAATTACCTCAGTTAATTGTCTTTCACCTTACAAGTCTAAAGAGAATTCTACATGATTGAACAGAGGTAAGAAGAATAGGAAATGAGTAGTAATAATTTGTTTTTGATGTTATTATATTACTTACTCTGAAGGAGCACATACAGATTTATCTTTCCCTTGTGTTAGTGTATTTTAATGCTATTTTTAACACAAGAACAGATATAATGAACCAATAAGGATGCATTTTATCTGAGTTACATTGTCTTTTATTGTTGTTTCCATTGTGTTATCATATTCATTAAATATTTTTCTTCTCTTTCTCCATTCTTCACTCTGTAGCAGTTTTTTTCTCATTTTCCTAGGTTTCTCTGAACTCAAATAGTCATCGTTCTTTATAAGGCAATAATATTGTTATACTATACTTTGTCTATCATTCCCACATTAATAAAATTCCCTAATTTTGTTTGCATTTTTCAAAAAATGCAGTGAGAAATATTTTGCTACACATCGGGCCTTTATTGACCTATTTGTGGCATATGCCAAATATTAGAATTAGTAGGTCTTGTTGTAGTAATAACTTTTTTGTTGTTCAATGATTAAGCCCTGTTTGATTTTTCATTACCCAATGGGACATAGCATGCTAGACCCCTATATTCTCCACTATCTCCCGAAGAACTCTCTCTCATCCTGTCACTCCCTTCTCTCTTTGCTTTCAATCTTTTCCACTATCAGGGTCTTTTATAAGAGTTCTGTCCTTCTATTATGTGGCCAAAGTGTTTAAACTTCAGCTTCACTATCTGACCTTCCAGTGAGAAACCTGAATTAATTTTCTGTAAGTATTGACTGATTTGATCTCCTTGCTGTCTAAGGGACCCTAAAAAGTCTTCTCCAGCACCATAATTCAAAAACATTGATTCTGCAGTACTCAGCTTGCCTTAAAGTCCATCTTTCAAAGGCATACATACAGCACTTTTGGAAAACTATACCTTTGACCTACATGGTTGACCTTTGTTGGAAAGATGATGATTATGTTTTTTGGTATGTTGTCCATGTTTCTTATAACTTTATTTCCAAGGAGCAAGTCTCTTTTTAAATTTCATGGCTGCAGCTACCATCTGTAGAATATAAAATCGGACACTTTTCTTCTTCCTCTTGTCAAGTCTTGATGGGACCAGTTGCCATCATATCAGTATTTTTATGTCAAACTTCAAGCCAGTCTTTACACTCTCCTCTTTCGCCCTCATCAAGAGGCTTATTAATTCTTTTTTACTTTCTGCCATCAGGTATTGTCTGAATATTGTGTATTATTGATATTTCTCCTAGCAATCTTAATTCTGGTTTTTGATTCATCCAGCCTGGCATTTTGCATGATGTCCTCTGCATAAAAGTGAAATAAATAAGTTATGGCCTTATTGTACTCCTCCAATATTAAACCAATTGATTGTTTCATTCTTTTATTTCTTGATTTGAACATAGGTTCTTCAGGCGACAAATAAAATGATCTGATACTGCCATCTCTTTGAGAGCTTAACACATTTGATTCACAAAAACCTTAGTGTATTCAACAAAGCAGTTTCTTTTCTAGAACTCTCTTGCTTTTTGTATAATCTAATGAATGTTGGCAATTCGGTCTCTAGTTCTTTTGCCACTTGAAAAATCAACTTTATATTCTGGTAATTCGTGGTTCATAATTTGCTGAAGTCTAACTTGCACAATCTTAAGTGCAATTTTACCGGTGTGTGAAATGAGTGCAGCTGTTTGGTGATTTGAACATTCTTTGGCAATATCCTTCTTTAGGATTGAAACATTAAACTAATCTTTTCCAATCCAATGGCCACTGGCGAGTTTTCCAGATTTGCTAGTATTTTGAGTGTAGCATTTTAATAGCATCACCTTTTAAATAGATCATTTGGAATTCGGTCATGTCCACTTTTTATGTCATTGTTATTGTCATGTCAGCAATGCCCACTTGACTTGATTCCCTAGGATGTCTTGCTCTAGATTAGTTATCAGTGGTGTTAAGATCTTGTTTTCACCTCTTCTGCTTCTCTTATGACCTATCATTTTTTCTTTTATTATGCTTAATAACTTTTTTCATATAATTTCAAATTGTTTTCAAATGCACGGACAAACACACAGCTACGATGACAGAGTAATTGTTTATCAGTCTTCATAGAACCTTTTAATACTGATAATTTTATTCTTTTCTAATTGTTATTTTGTTGGTTATCAAATTATTTAAAATTTTGCTTATCATTCTGAACATTTTTCTTATTTGCCAATAAACGCATTCATGCTTTTGAAGTCTACTTGTTCATATCTTTGACCTCTTTCTTGTTGGAAAATGGCTTGGTTTTATGTAAGGAAATGAGGCAGATTTATATAATGAATATCTTCTTTATCACAGGCAGTTTTCTTATTGCCAGTTATATTTCCCTCTTTGGTAGTTCATTTATGGCTTCTCTTAAATTTGATTAAGATTTATATTTTTTTGTTAATTTAGGCATTTTGAAGATAATTATCAATTTCTTTTAAATGACCAATTTTGTAGATATACAATCATGTATAGTAGTTTTAAACTTTCTCTTCTTTTTACTGCAAGTATTGAGTATGTATATGTGTTTTTGCTGTTTGATTTTTTTATTATTAAACAATGCTTGAAATAGGAAAAGATGCTTGCCAAAGGTTTGGTGGCAAAATCCAAATTGAAGAGGAATTCCATATAGATGGTGAAATTCTCCAGATATTACTATTTGCAAAAGACATTTTGCTGATTGTGTCACGTTCCAAATCAACCAGGATCATGATCTCTCAAAAGGAACCAGCTTAATTGCATACTTCGGAAAAACTAAGACCATGATATGTAGATGAGTTGGCAACCCATAGAGCTCATCTATCAGCACATAAAATCTTGCATGGGTATTACAAATGGACAATGAACTTAGCCCAAAATTGAACAGAAAAGCAGAGTAAACTAAATTGCTTCTGGGAAATGATGCAGTTCTTATGACCCAAAGAAAGATTCATCTTTTTATCACCAAAATTTTCCTTTAATAATGTATAGATGTGAGTTATAATTACCAAATTTTTGAAGAACTGAAGCAGAGGATAGTGAAAAGGCAC
Source organism: Antechinus flavipes (assembly GCF_016432865.1). Lineage (NCBI taxonomy): Eukaryota > Metazoa > Chordata > Mammalia > Dasyuromorphia > Dasyuridae > Antechinus > Antechinus flavipes. Next base: position 66,998,664 of record NC_067402.1, on the reverse strand, counting down.
ATAGTGGGGGTGATGAGTCTAAAATACTTTACAATGAGAGCCTAGTAGAAGCAGCAATGATGTACACAGGTAACTTTGCTCACAGAGTGAGTAAGAACAAGGAATGAAAAATTGACAGCCTGCTTGTTCCACTGATATTTGCATAATGCTAGAAGTCCTCTAACATGCTAGGAAAGAACATTTGATGGTAGATTTACCAGATTTAACATCTACAATAGTTTTGCAGGTTGGGCACAGCCTATAATATATCTTGATGGGAATATTCATATCAACAAGATCACAGATCAACTGAAAAAAGTCCTTTTTTGTTTTTACCTAATGGCTTGTTAGTAAATCATTTATATTCAATTTTCTTTGTCTTCTGATCATGAGCTTCTTATAGACTTGTGTTGGGATGATATTATCTAATGCTCATTTATTAATCCTCTTTTTTGTATAATATATATTTAAACATATTTTCTTCTGAGGAAATCATAACTACATGTAAATTTTTGTATGCTATTTATTATTCTCTTTTAAATGATCATTTCCCCCCTTCTGGCCACTCATTATTTAAAATGCTATTACTTTCATTATTGACATTTCCTTTAACATTATCTTTTTAAATATTCAGAAAAGGATGTATTTAGCTTTTCTTTTTACATTTATTTATTCTTTATGTCCTAACATGATCAATTTTTTCTTTCTTCCAAACTGCTATATGATGCTGAGAATGAGTATATTCCTTAATGGTTCCCCTTAGTTGTAAAAAAAAAAGGCAGTAAAATTGAATTTTTTCAACAATCTATTCACTTATATATGTTCCTTTTTATCTCCTTTCTGCAAATTTATGGAAGCTCTGGAAGAATATTAAATGTCTACTATAACTATTGTGTGTTACCATCTCTGGGTTGAGTTTCCTTTTTTGGAGGTAGTGATAGAATTCTTGCCAACTTTCCACTAAGAACTTTCATGCTATCACAGTTGATACATATGTTTTAGGCCAATGATTTTGAAAAATACACAGAATTCTCAAAACTATGGATGCAGACCTGCACCTTCTCTTATATATTTGCCTGGGGAACAAAGAGGTTAGGTGCATAGAATCACACAGTCAATTATGTGTCAGATACCCAATCTGAAACTGTCTTACTAGCTTTGAGGTCACTTATTTATCTAGTACATTATGGTGTCTCTTTATGGTGCCTATTTAGTTGTCTATAGTATCCTTGAATATAACAAAGCTTCCTTGTTTATATTTCTTTATATTTAACATTCTTGTTTTATTTGAAATCATGACTCAACTTCTCTCCTTTTGGAATGATTAAAAGCAAAATTAATTTTATTTTAGTCCCAATTTCCACTTTGTATATTTTAAAGGTGCTTATAGCATGAATTTTTGGGATTCATTATTTTTGGCTACTTTCTCACTTTACTAGGAAGTTTAATCCATTCATATTTGGGTATAATTAAGTTTAGTTTTTTCCTTAACATTGTTGCAGTATTTCCTCCCTCTTCTTTAAATCAGCAATTGATCTCTGTGGATTTTTTGCTTATATTCATTTAATTTTGGTCTCTTTCTATAGATTCTCCTCTATTGTTCTCACTACTTTGATATTACCAATATTAAATTGGGTTTATCATCTTGTCATTCACTATTTCCTCTATCTCCCTGATACTTTCCCCATTTCTTTCTGCCTTTTATTTTCCCAGCCTGGATAAAAATGTTGTATAGAATTATAATTTCTTTATCCCATCCACTTTAATTAGAATATATATTTATATATTCTATTTCCAAAAAATGTTAACTTATTTAATCTCCTTTGTTATTTCTTTCCCTAAGATATTATAGAATTTAATCTCCCATTCAAGAGCTTTTCACTTACATATCCTTTCTTTAAAAGTTCTCATTCTTTCCCTTCTCCCTCTATTTTTTAAAAGTATCATCTTTGGAGAAGTCCCATTCCCAAGAATGTTAACTCATAGAGGTAATGTGGTAACATGTTCTAGATCATCAAGAGCACATGTTTTCTTCTATTTTCATCATCTTGATTTTATTTTTCTGTTCTGTTCCCTTTTCTCCTTTGTTTCACTGTACTTTGAGTTTCAGATCTGCTGTTCTCTTATGTACTCAGTAAAGAGGCAGAGTGTACTTTTAGTGTGAATGTGTTCTGATTCAAAGCCTGTTTATTTACCACTGGTCAGGCCTGAGGCCAGCATCTTTTCCCTCATGGAACCAGAGCTAATTAGGAATTACTTTCTTTAAAACAAGAGGAGGGGATGGAAGCCTACTTTTTTTCACTAATGATTAAAAGCTCAGTTGAATTGTATATATTATACTGGGGTGCAAAAATCTTAATTTTTTTGAATAACACATTCCAATTTTTTCTTATGATTTTCCTTAGTGAATAGACAGAAAATTCAGATATTTTTTCTTTGTGTTAAGTGTTTCTCCCTGGCTTTTCTTTTTTTGGAGTTTTGAAGATTGATCACAATATTTCTTGGGATACTCTACTGTTCCGTCTATATTTTGCGTTCTTTCCCAATTACTTCTGGGGAATTTTCAACTATTATTTTCTAAGTGACACTATCCAGGTTTCAATTTCAATGAGTTTTTTCTGGAATATTTATGACTTGTACTGTTTTTATGCAGTTTATCTTCAAAGTCATTATATTTGGCTTTGAAAATTTTCATCTTTTCTTCTAATCTCATTGTGTTTTGATTTAATTTCAATTTGTTTTTTTATACTACTTTAGTTTTGACTTCTTTGTTGTTCTCTTTTTCAAGGAATCTCCTACTTTGAAAAACAAAATTATGTCCTCCACCCTTGCTTATTCTTTTGTTTTCTTCTTTAAAAGTTTTAAATTCTGCTTTTTAAAAAATCTTTCTTTACTGATAATGGAGGTTTTTGCATCTCTTTAGTTATTTCAGAAAGTTTCACATAGAACTACAAAGATATTATGGTAAGTATTTAAGGATAAAAGTAATTTCTATTATTAATATGAAAAAACGCAAGTTAATGAGAGATTTCCCTTTTTAAGTTCTTCTAGTTCATTAAAGTCTTAATGCTTTTGTTTCAGGTCTGAAACATTACTTAATGTTAACATCTTATATTTGAAGAAGTCCTCAAAAATAATCTCATTTTTGCAGTAACCCTTCTAAACTATTACTGACAGGTGACTCCCCTGGCTTCTGCTTAAAACACTAAAAAAAGGAAGTTAAGGGAAAGGGCCCTCATTACTTATGAATTATCCCATTTGAGTTTCAGAAAGCTTTAATTATATATAGGCATTGTTAAGTTCCATATATGAACTGTATACTTTCTTACCTGTGAATCTCGTTGACTCTTTTAGCTTCAACTATAACCACCTTCCTTCTATAAGGAAGATTCCCAAATATCTATCTCTAGTTTTAACCTCTTTCTTGAACTTCTAGGATTTCCAGTTATTTATTAACACACCCCTTTAAACTCAGCATACCCCTAAGTGAATATAGCTTTCCACTATAATTTGTTCCTTCTTCTATTTCCCCAATTTACCCCTACTATCTATGACTGACAATTATTTCAGCAATTATTTCAGACTCTTACTTCTCTCTCAACTTCCAAAAATTCTCACATTTTCTTTGCAAAAAGTATCTTCTTATAAAAATTACTGATCATATTTACAAAAAATACCGATCCTTATTAGGAAGACCATAATTCTCCCTATAAAGGTCAAGTAGATGATTATATCAGGTCCTGACTTGGACCTGACTTAATCATTAAGCACAGATTTTTATTCATTATGTTCAAGAAGGTTTAAAATGAAATAACAACCACAAAATCCCCCAAACTCACAATGTTGGTGATTAATTTCTTAGAAGGAAAACTTACATCATACAGACACAAATACCCACTGCATAGATGTCAAAATTTAGTATTCCATTTTAGAAAAATGAGGTACACTTGAGCAGCATAAATGTTCTAACAGTGGTTTAGCAAACAAGGAGCTGTCAACTTCCAATAACCTATTATTCACACCTCTTTAATCACTGCCACAGAGTCGATTATAAATAGCCTCATACATTTTTAAATAAGGTCATACCAAAATGAAACAACAAAGCAGGTAGTAAATATTCTAGCACAAAAGCAATTAGATTTAAAAAATAGAACAGAACTGTGCTTTTACTCAAATGTTCAATTTAAAGAGCTAACAAAACCTTTTATTAACTAGTACAGCAAATGTCAAGAAGGTACTCTCTATAGAATCAATGGAATAGTTAAATTATAACAGTTTACACAGCAGCAGCTTTAACGAAAACTTACTATTAAAACTCATCCACCACAATTGCCTTATATTCACAATGCAATAAAACACAAGAAAAAATATAAAGAAACAATTTGTATATCTAAACTATAGCACAGTACATGGCATGTAGGAGGCACTCAATAAATGCTTGTTGATTACTACTTGGTAAAGTCATGATGAAGCACCTAGATCTTTAAAGCATAATTCTTGAAAGATTACACTTTCCAAAGATGGTCATGATAGAGGTACTCAAGAACTGATATTATAAATACATGGGTATGATGGGTATATAGAAAATAACTTATAAAATATTTTAACAGGATGGCAAAATCACTTTGAAAGAAATAAAGCAGAAGTATAGGACAGCAGTTTGTTTAAAAAGCAAGAATTTCAGAAATCACTCTAACTTCCAGATTTGACTTGAGTTTCTTAGCCACTAAAGTGTTCCTGATCACTACTGCACCTACAAAAAAGAGATCAACTATCCCTGTTATTTCATATATTTTTGTTTTTGTGGAATTAAAAAAAATTAAACTAATTTTATTTTCTATTATAATTTCTCTCCTTTCTTTCCTTCCCTTCTTCATCCTTTGAGAAGGCAAGAAATACAAAATCTATTACAACACAAACTTATGCAAAGCACAATTCTGCCCCAAACCATCTTACAGTGTCTCCCTTAAAGGATCTTTAATATAAATCCAAACAAATAAGTCGGGCCTGATGAGTGATGCCAAGTAAACAAAAACTGGAGTTTTGGGGATACTAGCAGTTTTCTTATAGAGTTTTTACAACTGAAGAGTGTGGTGGGATTCATATATTGGATATGATTATGACTTTTGGGTTACCCCTTATCCTTGCTCCCTACTCCTCCCCTTACCCTTTCTTCAATTTATTCAGTTTACTTAATTGATGGCATGATTTGATACAAATTATATCATAGTCATAGGCTGTGCTTAGGTTAAATGGATTGATACACAATAATTATTTTCAGAAAAGAAAAAAAGCCTTTCTGGTATTAAAATTCTATCTTTATCAACAGATTTAAAAAGAACCAATCTAAAAGTTCTGGAAAGAACATTTAGTTGCAAATTGTCACACTTGCATCTCCTCTTAACCTGTACCCAGTAGCCACATTATGATCACAGAATGTGATGCCATGCAGTTCATCTTTACAAGAACCTGAGAAAGGTGAAAGGAACCTGGGAGATTGTCTCACATACACCTGTCATTTTACACAAGAAAACACCTATTTGGCTGGTTTAGATTTCTTCTTAAAGTGCAACATACTCAGATGCTGAGGAACAACAATTAAATTTAAACAGTGCTTGTCTAAAAAGTGTTTATAATTATATAGTTATAATAAACAAGTTCCCATTTATAATACAGTTTAGAATGGAGTAACTGCATGGAAGAGTTCCACAGAGGAAGAAGGAATTCATGAGCTAAGCCAGGGAGGAGTCACCAGGTGGTGGTGCGGAGGGTTCAGGAGATGGAGGGAACCTCTCTTAAGCACGGAGACAGGAAAGAGAAGAACAAGAGTACGCAACTATACAAAATTCCCGCTGGATGTGGTAGAGGATTTATCATGATGGACAGTCCCTGCTGAGGCCGGACCCCGAGGGCTAGACCCCAGGTATCTGTATTTTATCAACAGCTAGACATTATGTGGCACTTTAATTAAGGGCTATCTTGTGTTCCTCCTTGCCTCTGCGAGAACATCAGGGATCTGTGCCTTGCCCAAATTGGAAACAGGGTCAAATGGGGGTCTTCCTGGCTCCAAGCCCAGCCTTTGATGCCCAGGGCTACCTAGAGCCTAAGGGTTTTAGATATGTGGTCAGATGGGTATTAAGGTAATGATTGACAACTCTGTGGAGAAAAGACTAGAGGGAAGTCAGTCAGGAGGCAATCACAATGCCGCCATTGCTCAAACATTCAGGACTCCAAGATTCCAGGTGCATTTGTGCTAGGTGAAGAAGCAGGGAAAAAGAGAGGGTCACGGGAGCAAGCATATGTCTGCACAAAGGCCGAGAGGATTCACCCCAGAAAGAACTGCCCTTTAAAAAAAAAAAGTCGTTGTTCCAAAGAGAAACTTGGGTACCAAGGTCATTAAAAGCACTACCTAATGGCCATCCCAATGCTCTCCACTGCCTATTTAATTTGAGGACTATAAGAATTAAGTAAGTAGAATTTAAGTTTCATTTTATTTAAAGGGCAATAGAAAGATGCAAAATGAGCATGGATAGGTTGTAGCACATTATTCACAAAGAACTGAATGGAAATGATGCAAAACTATGATAATTTGTTTTTTTCTGCTTTAGTATAAAATTGGTTTTTGTTAACAATAACATAAAGTACTGAGCAATATGCATAATATTTAATGTTTCCATTAAGAAAATCTCCAAAGTACTTTTAATCCTTCAATTTTTCTAACAATCTGTTTGGCACCAAGTTTTCTTCTTGTTTACCTTTCTCTTAGATTTACATGTCTCTGAACTGTATCATCCAAGCAGAAGATACATACCCACACCTCTAGATACACCTTAATGTAAATTTATCACCAGATTAAGAAAACTGTAAAATATATCAACAGTATCTGAAATCAAGGGCAAATTATTTAATTTGAATTTATTGTGGTATAGTATTAAAAATAACTGTCTATCCCCATTGTCTGTAAGATATACTCTATTTTTTTTCTTTTTTCTTTTTGCTGAGGGAATTAAGTGACTTGCCCAGGTTTACACAGCTAGGAAGTGTTAAATGTCTGAGATCAAATTTGAACTCAGATCCTCCTGACTTCAGGGCTGGTGCTCTATCCACTGCGCCACCTAGCTGCCCCTATACTCTATACTTTTAAACACCAGACAAATGTTATTTACATGGTAGAAATAATGTAAGAATTAGTAAGATCAAGATATAACAAAACAAGTAACAAACATTTAGTTGAGATATTCCTTTTAAGCAGATATTTATAGTGAACTGACTTGTACTTGTACAACACTTTATATTTTAAAAAAGGAATACATAAAGCTTTGTTTTTTAGGTAATTATATTTATATTTATTAAATCACAAAATCAGTTATGGAGATTTTATGAGGAAGTAACTTTTAAGCATTCAAATATAAATTTCCAGCAACTCATTTTTGCCTTAGGCGTACAGCAAAAATACAAAAAAACACACAAGTCATTAGTGTTTACATGAGAAGATCAATAAAAATCATTACAGCCTCAATCAACATCAGGGCTTCCCAATGTTCTGAAGTCCTCTTATTTTTCTGAGTGTCATCTTATGGAGCTCTCAGAACATTAGGGAATTCTAACTGGCTGCTTGCTCATTATGGAAGAGAAAACTAACATTTGCTATTGCTAATCATGCAGTTATAAAGACCTATCAAACAAAACTACCCATTTAAAATTACTTTACAAAGCAATTCTTAAATCACTACGTTGCTTTTCCTCTGGGTACAAAGTTGGTAATCTAGATAAGATTATGTTTAAAAGACAAAATTCTCTAAAGAATTTGCACCAAAAAGGATTTTTCATCGTTCCTTAAAATTAGAATGGAAAACAAGAACAGGAATTCTTTTTTAAAAAAATTAATTAAATTTAATTTTAAAATACCTTTTTATTGACAGAACCCATGCCAGGGTAATTTTTTTACAACATTATCCCTTGCACTCGGAAGAACAGGAATTCTTAAAAGAGGACTCAGAGACCCTGTGAAGTTGGACAGAGAAAAATTTATATTTTTATTTTATTAATCTCTAAGTAACACTGGCATTTCCTTCAATTATGAATTTAAAAAGCATTATTCTAAGAGTCTGTAGGTTTCCCCAGACTGCCAAGGGGAACCTGGCATAAAAAAGCTTAAGGTCCCGCTGTTCTAACTTATATAGATAAAATATATCTATATGGGGGCTATACCTGTAAGTAAAATTATGATAATAGTCTTTATTATAAAGTTATGTATCCATAATAATTTTTAAAAGCCCATCATTGATAAGATTTCCTCGTTTACTTAAACTGACCCATTAAATAGTCCTAGTTGCCCTGTCTCTCTTAGAAAAGTGTAGGATTAAGGAATAACTTTGTGATTTCGCTGGTATAGGAAATGTCCAAGTGAGGAAACTCAGGCTAGAAATACAGGTTAGCATCTTCTCTGCAACTTCAGAACCTCAGAGAGTTCCCTGAAGGGTTAAAGGTGACTCGCCTTGGGTCATATAGCCAATATGTGTCAGAGATGGGATTTTAATGCAAGGTTTACTGAGTCTCAGACTTCTCTACCCACTATGCTATGTTGCTTCTCCTATCAACTTTAAATGTGTGTGTGTGTGTGTGTGTGTGTGTGTGTGTGTGTGTGTGTGTGTATACATATAGATGTGTGTATATGTGTATATATATGTATATATATGTATACATATATATATATATATCACTACAATAGTTTCTTTATGTATATATAGCTTCAATATTTTTAGAAATTTTTTCCCCAAAAGAAGCCTACATTACAATTTCCCAAGGGAGATGTTGTGAATGTTAATTTAGGAACTCACTGGATCTCCTAGATGTTCAAAACACCAACTAATCTCTACTACATCGGCAATTTTTTTGATTACCACTTTGGCAATGATAATGAAGAATTTAAAAAGCTTCCTCAATCCTGTTTGCTCACAGGAATATAATTTCCCTTATAGGCTTGCTAACTCTTCTGGGGGAACAATTATTTTCCATTCCAGTAGTGGATTTCAGAGAGATGAATTTTGGAATCTATTGATGCTCAAAATGGATCCAAATCAAGTTAATGAAAATAACACTTTAAGGTTTCCAAAGAGCTTTACATGCATCATTTCATTTGAATACTTACAACAACCTTGCGAACTAAAGGTAAAAGGTATTATCCCCCCCCATTTTAAGGATGTAACACAGGCTAAAAAAGATTGTGACTTCCAGGACTGTATTACTATTAAGGGTCTCAAGCTGGATTCAAATTTAGGTCTGACTCCAAGTCCAACACGATAAACTACTGCTGATAGGAGAGTAACAGAATTGTTAAAATCATAGCAAGTGAAGAGATTAATCATAAAACTTGCTCAGAACACAATCTTGATTACTAGCTCCTTATGTAATGGGGGTTTGGTGCACATCTAGACCAAGTTAGATAGCATCATCCATGTGGAATATTTCACATGGGGACTGCTTTCTGAAGACTGAAGAGGGGGAAGCATGTATGCACTTTTAGAATTAGTTCACTGGGAGCACTGTCATTCCATTGACTGTATAAGCAGAATTGTTTTCTTTTAAATTGCTTCACTTGGCATTGGTGGGGTTTTTGGCAACACTTGTGACTGAGGCTGGCCTTTTCATTGGTTCTGAATTTCATTTCTTGTGCACTAGCTGCCTCTCAGACCCTGACCACCACCTCTTAGAAACCCTACTCCCTTTTAAGGCTCTGCTCTAGCACCTAACACCTAGGTGTGTATTAGGGGAGGACCCCAGATGTGTGGAGCCTGAGAAATGGGTCCCTACAGTTGCCTTAGTTAGTTCAGGTGCTCTGATTTGAGTCGCCAATTTGGCTCAGGAATCTAGGAACCAACCCAGTTGTGAGGACCTAAGGAATAACAGTTCTGTAGATACCAGCCCCAGCCAGCATTACTATAAGCTTTGGACTTAAACCTGGTGGGACAAATGCTATGTAGAAACTGAGTTAAACTGTGAGTCGAAGCCTTCCTTTCACCCAAAATAAACAAAAATCAACAAGATGGTATGGGGAAATTATATGAATATGCATTTGCTATCTTTTTTGAAGCAAATGTCTCTTTGCAAAAGCCAATCCAACATTAAGTGGTTAAATGGAATTCAGGATTAAGCCCTGAGAAAAAAGGGGGAAACATTACCAATGGGAGCTTGAATTATGAAATAAAGACTCACCCCCCCCCCCCCTCGGCCAAGGTACTGAAGAACTACCAGGGAAGAGTAAAAATATAACAGGCGTGGCCCTGAGAGGGTGGGGTTAGTATCTAGTCTGTTACATTTGTATGACCTTCACTGCTAACTTGAATTTCCTGTCTTTCACTGCCATTTGAGCTTTATAGAATACTACTTTTATAACATTTAAGAGACAGTTTCCTCATTATGAAATATGCAAAAGAGGTCTAGAGCTGATAAGACCATTTCCAAATACCTGTAATTAAAATGTGTACAGTCAGTAGTATTTAATCTTATTTCATAGGAGGATTTGGAAAGTGGGGCAGGAAAAGCTGGATGAGCTAAGTAAAAAGCTCTATAGTATATACATTTGAGACATTTCAGATAGAGGTTTGCGTATTTCCATTGTGATATTCTACTTGGGAGATTATGACACACACACAATTCTGATGAATCAAGTCAGCAAATCACATGCAAACCTTACTAATTTGGGGGTCCTCCTTAATCCGAACCATTCAGCTGCCAAACTGTGTCATAGCAACTTGCACATCTTTCCCACCCATCTCAGCCTCCTCCTTACCTTGACTATTACAACAATTTCCTTATTGGGCTTCCTGTTTTACCTACCTTTCTCTCTTGAATCTGTCAGTTTTATAGGATTTCCCCAAAACTATATTTGACCATGTAATTTCTTTTCTCAATAAACTCCTCTGGGATCAAATAGAAAGCTTTAAGTTGTTCTTTCCCAGCCCTTTTCCAATCTACCTTTCTACTCTTCTTATACATTACTCCCCCTTCCTGCCCTGTCAGTCTAGCCCACTTGCTTCTTGTGCATTAGCCATCTCCCATGTCTGAAATGGGTGTTTCTCCTCACTATCTCTTAGAAGCCCTAATCCCCTTCGAGAATTAGCTCTGGTACTTCCTTCAATACAGGCCTTTTTCTTACCACCCAATCAACTAGTACCTATATAAACAGTGTGTGTGTGTGTGTGTGTGTGTGTGTGTGTGTGTGTGTGTGTACATGTGCATATGTATGTATGTATCTGCTTACTCTATGACTATATATCACACACATATATTTTGGGACACACTACATATTGTGACCAATTTTATCTTGCCCCACAATTGCCTTGCATAGTTTTGATATGTACTTATCTTCTCAAATAGATTTTCGCTTTTTTGCTTTTTGTCTTTGTTCCCTCAGATCCTTACCCTGTGTCTGGCCTGGAGTAAGTAGATTTCTTGATAAATGATCAACTGATCATGCAAGGAGCAAATGCAGCAATATTCTGGCAGGGATAATTGTAAGACACAATTACTTGAGATTTATGAATTATAAATAGCTCTTTAGTGGCAAAAAAATCCACTATCACATGTAAAAACTGAATGGTGATTAACTAGTATCACTAAATTTTAGGAATTCAAAATCTATCAAGTCATAAAGTGCCAGTTGGCTAATTTTAAGCTAGCCTCTTAAAAGGAAAAATTTCCTAGGTATATGAATGAACATTTGGTAAGGAGTTCAAGACCTTAAAACATAATTTAGTAAATGAGTATTCTGTTAATTTTTCTTTTTCCAAATCCCCAATCTCATTGCATTAAAAAAAACAACCTTACAAAAAAGTCTCATCAGTATAATGGTATGCCTAATATTCTTGAGTTAATTTTAAATTCTCCCCAACACCTAATAAGGGACATAAGTGCTCAAGGTCTTCAAAAGAATTTGATAATAAAGCATCTTTTTGTGGTACAGAGGATAATAAATTTAGAAATTTAGTTAAATTCTGTTCTTTTAGCACATTTACAAATTGCTTATTCTTTTTCTCACTTGAATCCCTTTCACTTTTTTCTCATTATAAAATTTTAACATTTTCCCTTGGCTTTACCCTTAGCCTAATCTTCCAATCAACACAAACTATCTGATTGGGGTACAAGAAGAGAAGAGGAGACGAAAAAGAACTGCTAAAAGTGAAAAAAAAATAGTGTTCTGGGAAAGTAAGGGCTTTAGGCTAAACTTGAGGCATGTTAATTAGAACCATAGTCAGTCCTCAAAGGATGAAGTCAAAACTAAAGGAAGGCCGAGTCCCATAAAAAAAAGCAGCTAGCTTGAAAACCACACACTGAAAAACTACAACCATAGTAAATGTGTGAAAGAGACAGCATGTTAAAGACTTTAGTTAACAACACATTATTCTCTGACAGGATTTATGAATTAAAAATATAATATATGATTCATAAAAATCCTCTCCATTGAGAGGTAACCAACTTACATTAAAGGGAAGGACAAATCCAGTTTTTATTTTTGAAAGACAAACTCTATGCAGAACTGGGTAAAAGAAAATGACGGTGTAAACTGATACTTGGTAACAGAAGAAATTATGACAGAATCCAATTCAAGCATGTATTACACAGCAACTATGCGAGGCATTATGCTATGCACTTTGTAATTTTAAAAGTTACAAGGAGAAACAAAACAGGTGAATAGATAAGTTAAACCAAGATAATCTGAAGTAGAGAATTCTAATACCTTGGGTAGGGCTGAGAAGATCAGGAAAGTTTTCCTGTAGGAGAGGGCCTCAAGATAAACCTAATAATGTTGCTAGTAGTTAAGAACCAGTATGGAGATTAACTCGAGAAATGTCAAGAAGATGAGAAATTGAAGCTCAAATTCAAGGGACAGCAATCAAGATAAGTTTGGCTGGAACAGAGAATGCAAGAACATAGAATACATTTTCAGGAATGGCCAATGGAGTGGTGGAAGGGAATAGAGAAGAATCATAAACATTGTGCTTGAAGACAGGTGAAAACTAATCATCTAATTATCCATCCAACTAACCATTCACCCGACCAATCAGTGAATAGGGCAGGGGAAGGAGTCTGCAACTCAACCAATTACTCACTGGGTTTTTGGACAAGTCTTTTGTTCACATTTTTGCCTCTAATTTCTAGGCTGTGTAAAAAGGAGGTTAGGTGGACTCTTGATTTAAATCACTGCAATTATGCTTTAAATCTTCTGTGAAATATTTTGGCTTTCTAAAGTACCTATTTTTCCTAAAAGTTATCATCCTTATTTTTGAAGGTTAAAAACAGCTTTGCAACCGAGTTAAAACAATAAGCCATACTGCATTTCTGTAACTATATTTGTTTCAACCTTTGGAATTCTGAGCTTAGATGGTAAACTGTTAACTTTTTGAATTTTAGGCATTCAGCTAGGAGAATTTGGAAAATACAATATATGAAGCAAATTTTGTTTGTGAGTTATATTCCTTAAATCACAGAAACTCAAACTTGTAAGGGATCTCAGAGGGCACCTTTCTCACAGGGGTTTTGTGAGGATAAATTGAGCTAATATTCATAAAGCACTTAAACACAATGCTTGGCACATTGCAGGTACTTAATAAATGCTTGTTTGCTCCCTTCCCATGCCCAAATAGGGAGTAAGAAAAGTTTTTGGTAACGAGATATGTTTAAGTTCGATTCATTTATTTCTCTCCTTATCCTCCTCTTCTTCTTTCCTCTTTTACTTCTTTTCTCCCTTCCCTTCTCTTCCCCCTCTCTCCTTCTCATAGAAATTTTTTTCTTTTCCTATTTTGTATTCCTAATTTGTATTTAAGTTTTAAATACAAAAAGTAAAAAGAGAATTCCCTGAGTTAACTTATATCAATAAATGAGAACAATTTTCAATTCTTTCAATATTATATAAAAGTTAAGAAGGAAAAAAAGTTACCCTCAAGCAAATATTCATTTACAATTTCTGGAACCATAATAAGAATTAAAGGCATATGTAATGAAGATATATATTGAGAGGAGTTAAAAATGGTTCCAACGAGAATCCAATGCATAATTATAATAGTAAAAATACAGAGAGGTAAATGTGGGCCTAAGAATGAATTTTTTAAAAAATATACAAAATTACTCACTATGCCAATTTGAAGAGTACAACATAATATATGGAAAAAATTTAAATACACTTATTAGAAAAGTTTCATTTTGAATTACCAAGTTTATGCTTACATATTCAAACAATGCAAATATATATTTATATTGTTAAAACATTTAAATTTACAGCAAAATTTTTTATACTTTTTGCATCTATTTTTGAGAGTTTTTTTTATTATTTCACATAAGAGGTATGAAATACAGATTTCATTAAGAATCATCAAAATTATTAACTTTTGGTCAAAGTAATTGTATATTGAGTGAGGTAGTTTAGAATTTTAAAGTATTACCTTAAGGGATTTAGGATGTGTTTTACAAAAGGCAAAATGGAATAAATATAGCATTAACATTTTTAAAGAAAATAGTTTAGCAGTTTATGTTCCCTTTAAATTGAGTAAAACAAAAACTTTCTCCCTCCTCCCAAAATTCCACATCAACTAGAAATATCTGACTAGAACAATGGCAACCAATGTTCATAATTATGTCTTTGAGGCTCTGTTTTTGAAGTTGTTTTAGAAGAAATAAAGATCAATAATTGTTCAATACTGGTCTGAGTAAAATTTTCCAATTCTTTTCAAATTGGCAGTTCATTTATGGTACATGATAATTATCAACTATTGACCACAACACTGACCAATATGTACCCCATTTCCTCATCATATCAGGTTTTTTTTTTTTGGTAAGATAAAGCATAATATTAATTTGAAATAGGATTCAGATACTTTGACAGTAGTATGCTTGTCATATAAGAGGGTAATTTATAACTATCTTTTAATCCAACAACTAAGAAAGGAAAGCCATGCTAGTTTTAGAATAACTTCTCTTTAAGAAGAAGAAAAATATTACAACTTAATAAACTTAGCTACAACAGACCAAAATATATTCATTTTAGCCACCTGGGACCAGATCATTATTTGTGTCCGTGGTCTGCACAGGTGATTCTGAGTCACAATAATACTACATGTAAGTAAAGATGTGACTAATTCTGAATCTTGCTGAGGGGGGTGGGAACGGGAATAAAGATTTGACAGTCAAATTACTGAAATCTTCAGTGATGGATTCTTTTAAATAAAGGATTAGAATTTCAAATAGCTTTTGTGAAGTGTCAATTTGCAAGTGGTCTAATACAGATAAATGGGTGAACAATATCTTTGGTGGAAGGTATTCTGGAATCTAGTGGAACAGATATGAGAGTTGGATCTAAAAGCTAAGTGGCTTGACTTTATTTTTCAGACTCTTCCTATCTAAAAACCCTAAAGGTCAGAAGTTCTACAATGATACCCTTTCTGAGTCTATTATTTCTACTAAAAACCAAACTCAAGGGATCTCTTATCCTTCTAATTCACAGGAGGTTTCTGTTCTCCTTGAACTTGCTGTTTAGCACAGTTGCATTTTGGTTTGACAGGTGTACCCTGCAGTGTGATTCCATCTGGTACTCTGACCCAGATGTGAGAACCACTCACACATAGCTTCCTTGGATAAATGAAAAAAATGCACCTTTCTATACCAAAGTTCTACTTATATGTCTCATCTAATCAGGATCAAGGTGTTCTTGAGCTCTCCAAAGCTATTCCAAGGGTACACAAATTAACAACAAGCATTTATTAATTATCTACTATGTACCAGACACTGTGCTAAATGATAGAGATTCAAAGAAAGGGAAAAGATAGTCCTTACTTTCAAAAAGCTCATAATTTAACAGCAGAGACAACATCAAAACAAATGTGCACAAACAAGATAGATTCAGGCACTGGGAAAGAGTTTTTGTAGAAAGTAAAGTCTTAGCTGGCCCTTCTTTCAAGGGAGAGATGTGAATAAGGAGGGAAAGATATTAGCCACGAGAAATGCTTTGAGTCAGGAGATGAAAAGAGCAGGATCACTGGAGCACAAACAAGAAGTAAGATAAAGTAAGACTGGAAAGCAGAAACAGATTGGTCTTCCTGACTCAAGTTTCTCCCCACTACAATCTACCCTCCACTCAATTGTCAGATTGATTTTGCTAAAGCACTAGTCTTGAGTCAGGAAGACCAGTGCTAAGGCTATTCTAATGGCCTAGTTGTGATTGATGAGGACGACAACCAGAGTGGTAAATGTCACAATACAGAGATGTGATGAAGGGGAGCAACAGGTCTTAGCAACTGATTGGAAATGGAGAGTGACAGCAAAGAGAGGAAGGTGACAAGCAGATTATGAGCTTAAATGGCTGGGCCTTGCTGATGCTCTCCATTGTATCAGGAAGTCAGAGAGGGGAAGGTTTCTGCAGAAGTAAAGAGTTCCAATTTTGGATATACTGAGTTTCCAATGTCCATGAGAGATATTGTTCAAGATGTCCAAGAGGCAGCTGGAGATGAGACACTAAAGGTCTAGACAAATAGATCTGATGGTCAGCTGCTTACAGATGATAATTGAAACCCTGAAGCTACTGAGCTCATCAAGAGAAAGAGTACAAAGCCTTGAGGAGTGGTCTAGGTGAAGATGCAGCCAAAAAGACTGTCACAAAGGTCATAGGTGAACTAGAGGAGAATCAGATGAGAGCAATGTAACAAAAAACCCAGAGAAAAGGTAGTATCCAGAAAAACTGAGTGATCAAGAATGTCCAAGGTTGCCAAGAGACCAAAAGAGATGAAGACTGAGTGAAAAGACCACAGCATTTGGCGATGGAGAAATTATTAGGTGTTTTACTAAACTTGAAAGGCTTTGAGTAACAATCTGGGATGGGCTCTATGTTCCAAAAATCAGTCTAGCTAAAATTCAAACAATTTTATCTCCAAGTGGGCAGTTTGCAGAAAGACAAATTTTCAAATGAACTTTTAGAGTTCATCTATTGAAGCCAAGTCCTTGTTGCAAACTGCTTTAAAGATTAAGAAACCAAATGCACAAAGCTTATTTCCTTCAAATTCAAGGGCACATCAGAACAACCCATGGAAAACTGCTTTCAAAATGCTCTCACTATTTGTTGGAGAAATGCAAACTAAAACAATTTTGAAGTACTACCAACATACCTATTATTAGGTTGGCTAATAGGATAGAAAAGGAAAAAGACTAATGTTGGAAAGGATCTGGGGGAAATGAGACATTAATACATTGTTGGTGGTACTGTCAACTGATGCAACTACTCTGTAGAACAATTTGGGACTATTCTCAAAGGGCTATAAAACTATGCACACCCTTTGTCCTAGAAATCCCCAAAGAGATGATAAACAAAGGAAGACCTAGACGTACACAAATATTTATAGTAACTCTTTTCTAGGGGCAAAGAACAGGAAATTGCAAGGATGTTCATCAGTTGGAGAACTGCTGAATAAATTGTGGTATGTGATTATGATGGAATATGCTTAAGAAATGATGAGCTGTATGTTCTCAGAAAAACCTTGAAAGATTTACATGAATGGGTGCAAAGTGAAATATACTGTGTACAAAATAACAGCAATATTATAAGATGTTCAGCTGTGAATGACATAACTATTTTCAGCAATAGAATGATCCAAGACAACGCTGAAGGAATTATGATGAAAAACGCTATTCATACTCAAAAGAATTGAAGGTGTCTGAATATAAATTGAAGCATATTTAAAAAAAACTTTTTTCTTGAGGGTTTTTTCTCTTAAGTTTTTCTATCACAACATGACCATTATGGAAATGCTTTGCACATGCAGAATCTATATTGATTCGCTTGAATTCTCAATGAGAGGTGATGGGGAGGGAAAAAGGGAGAGAATCTGGAACTCAAAATATGATAACTGAAAGTTAAAATTGTTTTTTATATGTAATTGATGAAAATAAACACCAAATAAAAATAATTTTAAAAAACTGCTTTGAGAAAGAAAGATCGCTTTTGTAGAGTTTTGAATCTCAACCACTATATTAAATGTCTTTAATATAAAATGAATTTAAAATCTCTTAAGGCTCTATTCTAACTTATTTAAGGGCAACTGTACTTGAGTGAAGTATCTTATATTACTCACTTCATCCAAAGTTAAGCAAATTCATGGAATGGTTCTTTACAGGAGAAACCTATTAATAACCAATAGACCTCATCATAAGGGAGTGCCTCCTGCCTAAGAAAGTACCTCAATATTTCAAGGATTGCTAATATATTCTGTGTGCCCCTCATTGAGGCAGATTGTAACATCTCAATAACTTCATTGGTAATTTGGAGTTATGTTAAGAAAGTGACTAAAATGCCTATATTCTTTGTGCTAAAGCCTACTGACAGATATATGCCCAAAGACCTCGTTGATAAAAGGCTCCATATGCCAAAATATTTATAGCAGCAATGTTTGTGGTAGCAAGAGTTGGAAACAAAGACACCTGTCAACTGGAAATTGGCTAAACAAACTACAATGCATGAATGTAATGGAAAGTTATTGTGCTATAAATATGATGAATACAGCGAAGCATACTTACATGAACTAATACAAAGTGAAGTAAACTGAACAAGGAAAACCACATTCACAGAAGCTACAATACAGATGGAAATAGTAAAAACAACATACAGCCTAACCTGAATGCTGTGACTAAATGACTAAACTTGGTCTCAAAGAAGAGAGATATCAATGATTCTCTGTTGTCTATAGAAACAAATATTAAGAGCTTCTTCTCATTCATTCCCTTTTGGATTCAGCTTTTTGGCCAGCTTATTCCTCACCCATGACATCCCGTTCCTTGTCTTTGCACAGGTGATTCCCAGTGCCTTGAAGCTTGTCCTCCTCCCCTGTTCTTAACTTTTTCAGCTTCTTTCAATACTCCTTCCATAACAGACCTTTGCCAATCCCTCTGGATCCTGCCATTGCTCATCCTTTTCCTCTGAGAACACCTTCCATTTACCCTGTATATATCTTGTATGTACATAATTATTGGGATTCTGTCTCCCCTATTATAATTCATGCTCCTTGAGATGAAAGGCTCATATCATGTTTGGGAGTCAGGCAAAAAAGTTTAAATTTTTATTATGTTTCAGGCACCGTACTAATAATGCTGGGTATTCAAAGAAAATAAAAACAAGTCTCTAACCTGATAGAGTTCTCATTTGAAAAAAAGAAACAAACATTCAAGATATATGTAGAATGGATGGAAGGTGATCTCGAGAAGGTACTAACTGTTGCAGGACCAAGAAAGACGTACTCAAGAAGGTGGGAGGGATTTGAGTCAAGTGGGAAAGGAAGCTAGGGGAAATAAGAAGCACAAAGACACAAAAACCAAAGATGGAGAGAGTGTGAGGGACCCATCTCTGTCTCCTCCCTTCCATGCTCTAGAGAGCCCAGCTTCTTAAACAGTGCTTCATGACCACATATTGGGTCTTGTAACTGAATGTGAGGGTCATGAAATTATGATGTATTATGAATAAATGTTTGATTTGTATACCTATTGTATATATGTATATGTGTATATATATCTACATACCCAGGGTCACATAAACATTTCTTCTGAGAAAAAGGGTTGCAAGTGGAAAAAGTTTAAGAAGCCAAGTTCTGGAGTTCAATAAAATGCAAGAAGACTGGGAAGGAAGGAAGGAGCTGGTTGTGGAGAAGTTTAAGTGCTTAATCAGAATGTTTCTTGGCTGACTGGTAAGCTTTGCTGAATTGTTTTTTCCTCTTTTTTATTGCTATTTATAAATAAATATATTTATATTTATTGCTATGTGGAGGTAGAGAAATGTATACATCGGAAAATGTAAATAAAATAAAAATACATCAACTTTTTTTTTAAAAAAAGTAGAAATTTAAGCATTACCATATTCAAGAAACTCAACCTGTGCCAATCTAATGATGAATCTCTGAAAATAGCTAGGTTGGTCCTCAAGAAAACAGGCACTGAATCATTGCACCCCACTTTTTTATGCAGGAAAAAATAGTAACTTAAGAATAACAAAAATAAAACTCAAAATCTAAAATCTGGACATGAATTTCTCTCAAATTCAAAGTAAAAATCCTTGCAAGTCCTTTAAACTGTCAGGGCACTGGATTGCCCAGGGGAATGTAACAACTAGACAGTAATAGATAGCTACATAATTAAAGTCAAACAGTGGCTCATGTTTTTTCCAAGTAGGATTTTTTTCAGGTAACATTTCCTTGAATAAACTGAAAAGAAACATAAGTTTACCTACAAATAAACATCAAGTCAGGAAAACATGGAATCTCAGAATTAAAAGGGAAGAAAAATCCCTTCAACATCTCTAGTGAGCTGCAAACCTTTGCTTGAACATTCCAGTGAGGGAGAGCTCACCATTTTAAACTACTCAATCCTTCTGGACAGCTCTAAATGTCGGGGAACATTTTATCACAGAAAACCTAAATCTGATTCTCTTCAACCTTTACCAACAGCTCCTATTTTAATTCTGTCTGAGGCTAAGAACAATGGCAAACTCTCTTCTACTTTATAAATCTTCATACACTTGAAGGCACATATCATTCTGAAAACTTACAGGATCAGAAAACAAACAGGGTATATGTTCTATAGCATCTATGGAAAGGCCTACATATCAGGATATCCTGGTGCAAAAATGGTAAGACTGCAGAGATAATAAATGGAAAAGATTATATGTGCCAAAGCCTTAAGAACTCTGAAATTCAAGTGATTAAGGGGATTTGATCATTTGAAATCATTTATCTTTCCTATTCTGATTTAATGGATCCCAACACTAGATATATAGGTTCAGATCATTTCAGATAATTTACTTTTTATGCAGACTTGTAAAGAAGAAAAATTATTAAAAGCTTCTGGCATGCCAACATCTACCCCTCACAGAATGAGGGTAAATATATTCTTTTCTGAATGATAAATGATAAAACTATTTTTGTCTTTTTAGAGAAGAATCTTTTTGATTTTCTTCTTTTTACACACTGGAGATATTTTTTATCTTCTTGTTCATTGTGGTGGCATGGTATGTCAAAATTAGGTTATATAACTGGCTTTCTGATAAGATTGCCCTTCTATACATTGAATACTCCTGGAATGCTCTGATTTGTATACTTTCTTTTGACCAAATCCTTCCTTATACCTCTATTAGCTTCCTTAAGGTCAGCTTTTGTGAAATTAATTTTACTTTTATTTGCTGCCTTCCTTCCAAAATATTTTTAGGATGCAAAATCCATACTCATTTTTTCGACTTAAATTTTAGCAATAAGAATGAATATAGCATTCTTACTTTTAAGCCAAAAGATGATGCTCCAGAAACTAAATCCAAAATCTATTTAAATATTACATACACTTAATACAAGTAGCTTCTAAGTACTTTGTTGGATCTCCAACTTTTTTATCCCTAAGATTTTTTTATTGTATATCTTTATGGTTAAAGCTATGATTTTTGAGTAATTTTAATACCTGTTCAAGGAAAATTCAATTTGTTTTCTTCAAAGCTTTGAAGTCCATTATATAACAGCTCCCTTTACTATTCCCTTTTTCAAACTATTTTGGTCTTACTCAAAAATATACATCAAATCAATAATGTCTAGAATTAAACCCCCTATTTGAGGGGGAAAAATATACTCCACCAAAGGATTAGCATATTGCTTTGTGAAAGCACTTTTAAAAAAGAACATTTACCCTCTTTACAGTCAAATCACCTTGGGAAGTAAAACCTAATGCTGATGTTCACATGAAGGTATACAAAATAAAGCAATTCAAAACCTTAATTGGTATAGCATGTGTTCAAAGAAAAAGAAGTGTCTATTATAATGGTGCCCAACAAGGGGTCACTCAATTCCTATTGCATGTCCTCTTGAGATAGAGAAGTCATTCACTGTTGAGAAGACCCAATTTATTTTCAGACAGCTATTAGTGAAATAAAAGCTGCCTCCCAAACTGTCTACCTAATGATTCTTGTTTTACTGTGTGTGTGTGTGTGTGTGTGAAGCATTTCAATATCTGACCATTCAATATATTTAATAAATTGGAGGTGATAGCACTATTTCAGGTTTTCCCTATAACTAGAAGTAACTATACTTCCTGTCACTATAAATAGATTTGAAACCTGTGTACCTAGTGTTTAAAGAATCTGGAGTAGCATTTGTTTGATATTACGTGGGAAGTATTATAAGCTTATTTATCTGTAATAATAAACTAAGTAAAGATTATGTTTTTAAAAATAAAAATAAGACTTTAGTTCAATTTTCTCTGCATGCCATCTAAAGTACCTAATATTACCTCAATTTTAGTTTTGACTTGAAAGCCTTTGAAAGCTTATTTATTTGAAAAATAAATAAGAATATTTATTCTTATTACAATTAAATTATTAACTGTTATTAAAAATACTATAATTTAATATAATTTTAAGTAATACCAAAATCAATATAAATATGTTTGTATAATAACATTAATATTAAACTACTAAATATTATTGAAGTGGCATTAGAGCTTTAGTAATTATGTAATCTAATCGTCTCACTTGAGAAATGAAGAAACAGATGAGAATATTTAAATAACTTGCCTCAATGCATCGAAAGTAAGGCAGCATGATGGGGTCTATGATTTGTACAATGGCAAGAAGTACACATACACTTATATAGCAGTACTATTTTGATAAGCTGTAATGTCCATTAAGCATTCTATATGTTAACCATACTTTGGGGGTTTAGATTTTTAACAATAATTAATCACAGGGTTATTAAACAGCTGTCACAAAAACTTAATGTCATCTGAGCCTAAATAAAATATGTAACTGTAAAAAAGACGTGGTACTAAGTACTTCAACACAAGATAGATTTTTAGAAATGGAAACAAACATCTTCTATTAAACTAGGATATTGCAATCTATGTGTTTAAGAAATCAAAATAAAACAAACTACTTTTTCCACTCTCACCCTCATGGGACCAACTGGCTATCACTATTTTTGTAATGGAAGAAAGTATGCATTGGAAGTGACATTTAGTATTTATTTTTAAAGTTTTGCCATTAAATAATTCAATTATTTGCCCTAAATCTTCATTTGAATCTTTTATGGCAGAGAAGACTAAAAGAAAAGTTAACCTTGACACTTATGCAAAGTATTTTGCAACTCAATAGACATCTCTTTTAATGAGACTTAAACTTATATCCTCTTCATTGTAAATTACATTTTTCATAATCCTGGAAGAAATTAAGATAAATATTTTGGAGGGAAGTGTTAATATTGAAATATGGTAGATTAATATCATGGCAATAAAAACTTTAAAGGAAACTTACTATAACAAAGCATAATTTTCACTGCAGCAGAAAATAACTTACAGTAAATAGTAAAGCAGTTGATTAAAGTGTAAAGAAAGTACAAGAAAATCTAACTCAATTTTGCTCCCCAGCCCTGACCTACTCAGTCACTTAAATTTTACACTGATGCTTGGTTTCTCCCTTTTTAGTCTCTTCTATTCAAACTATTGGAAAATCTAGCCAGAGATTTCCTTGAGAATGGAAACTACTATTTCTTCCTTTCCATTTTTGTTCCACTAACCTAGTGCAGGCTCTCATTTGGCCCCCTCCATTACTGCAGCTGCTTTAGCTGGTCAGCAACTCAGGAGCCCTTCCTGCCCGCCCTAACTGCGGAGCTCCCTAAAGCACTGCTGGAAGTCAGCTGTTGTAGTTGGTCCTGCGTTGGGAAAGAGAACCATGACAGCAGGGAAGTATGCCAGAACATATTTGCCTCTGCCCTTCCCTCCTGACCTCCCACAACACAAGCCTGCCATTCAGGTCACTTGTAATTCCCCAAACTGTCAGTATTTTTCTTTCACTGGATCTTTGCTTAGGTTCTTTATTCAAAATGTTCCTTTTCTCATCTTCATCAACTTATATTCTTTAAGGTGTAGCTCAAATTCCTCTGAAAATGCCGTCCATGAAACCTGTGATCAATCTTCCTGACCAAAATTCAACTGATTTAGCTTTACAGAAGTTCTAAGTTTTTTCAGTACCATTGGGTCTTCTGGTTGAAGCCTCTGGATCCCTTTCTCAGAATCATGCTTTTAAGTGCATAATATAAAATAACCTGGATTACAAAGGAAACCACTTATACTCTAATATAGTTATGAACATACTTTAAAAAATTTTCACTAACCTTCAGATAAATATAAAAATGTAAGGTCTACCACAGCTGTACAAGGATTGACTTGTTTGAGACAAATAAAGGATAGAACAGGTGGCAGTTCTTTCTTAGGGAAGCCGTCTGAGAGACTACACCAATCCTGCAGGAACCTGTCACAGTTGGGCTCCACAACTGCAGTCTCAATGGCTTCTCTCAAATTACCTTGTGCTTTGATTTATAGCAATGACTGATTCTTTGGCCCTAATTTTTTAAAGATCAGATTTGCTTTAAAACAGAAATGGATTTTTCTGTTTCAACTAATGCTGCCAATTTGCAATGTGCTAAATGCAATACAAGAACATAACACAATCCCTGCCCTCAAAGAGATTATATATTTGAGTAAAAAAAAGTCCAATTGGATTTAGAGTGACCGATGATAATGATGATAATTTACATTTATAAAGTCCTTTTCTGTTGAGTCATGTTAATCACGTCCAACTCTTTTGTGACCCTATTTGGGGTTTTCTTGCCAAAGATACTGAAGTGGCTTGCCATTTCCTTTTCCTGCTCATTTAACAGATGAAGAAACTGAGGCACATAGTGGTAAGTGACTTGCCTAGGATTCCACAGTTAGTGTCGAGGCCAGATTTGAATTCAGGAAGATGTGTCTCCTTCCTTCTGGGCCCAGTGCTTTATCTCCTGCAACACCTTGCTGTCCCATAGTTCAAGTATTAACCCTATCTTACAGAAAAGGAAAGTCATGTTTTGCTTAAATGACTTGTTCAAAATCATACAAGATACTAAATGTCAAAACTAAAATTTGAGTTTTTTTAAATTTCTAAAAACATGTCCAACATGATTATCTATCTGTCCAAGTACACAAAAGGTATTATGTTCAAGTACATCTATCAAAAGCACAAATATAAAAGCTTATTTTAAAAAGCAGTTCTTTTAAAAATGTTAGAAAAATCTTTAAATTGGTCAACCTTAGGATTATTTTCTTCAACTGCATGGTTTATGTACGACTTGGACAAGAATTATTACTACTGTAATACAAACTAGTACTTTTAAAATAAAAAATATATCCTAACTATAAGTTCCCATTTATTCAGATACCAAGAAACAAGAAAGCTCAAATAACCAAAAATCTTTCTCTTGTACTTTACTAAAAGAAAATGACAATAATAAAATGTATAAAATAACAAAAAACCAATTTTATACAAAACAGTCTAGCTTATCCCATTTACATAATTCATTCATTTAGTATATATAGTCAAGTAAATGACAAAATGACATTTGCAATGATCCTGAAGTATATTAAGCTTCTAAAAGGGTTATATAGAATCATTTAAATTTTAAAAAATTTTCATTGTGAATTGCATTTTATTGGAGGCTAAGCATTTGAGGGGTGATAAATATAACTATGACAATATATTAAATATCAATTAAATACAAGATGTCAACCTATTTATATAGAATAGAGGAAATGTTTACCAAGTTTTTACAGGAATCTTCACAAAAAAAAAGAAAAGCACTGAATTTAATAGTGTCACCAACAGAGACCAGTTTGTATGACTTTTCTTTTTTAATTTTTAAATAGTATTTTCTTCCTGAAGTTCTGTATAACTGTAACCAGCATTTTTCTATTTATGCTGTCCACATTCTCATTTTTACCTATCCTCAAAACCTAACAAAAGTAATGAGATCTAAACTTTGTTGGCAGTATTTCAAATGAACAGATGCCATGTGAACTTTTCATAAACAACATTAATGTTCTAGTTGACCGTGAGAAATATATATTTAGTTCAGATACTTGTAACTGAACACATGCTATATACATACTTCCATCCAAAGCAATTTCTTCTCAAAACTTTCATATTTCTCCCAAAGGCATCACTGTCTTTACAGCTAACTAGACTGATAACATCAGATCTATTATTGGCTCTTCATTTTCCCAACTTATATGCACTTGCCCAGTCCCATCTCTGTTTTTCCCAAGTTGCCAGGTTTGTTCCATTTTACCTGGAACTATTGAAATAGAAAAGAAATAGACTAGAATAGACTATCTGGTCCCTTTTTCTTTCTAGCCACCACATAACAATTATATTGATTTTCCTAAACTGTAAATCTGACTCTGTTATTCCTTTGCATAAAAAATTTCAAAGACTCCCGATGATCTCTACAATAAAATATATAACCCTCTGTTTGGCATTTAAAACTCTCTTCACAATTTGCCTCGATCTATTCCTTCTGGAAGGGCAGCAAGGTGGTGCAGTGAACAGATCCAACTTTAATCCAATAAATTCAACTATAGACACTTAGCTGTGTGAGTCTGGGCAAGTCACATAATCCT
This sequence comes from Antechinus flavipes, assembly GCF_016432865.1. NCBI lineage: Eukaryota > Metazoa > Chordata > Mammalia > Dasyuromorphia > Dasyuridae > Antechinus > Antechinus flavipes. The sequence goes on along the minus strand of NC_067402.1, from coordinate 66,972,192 downwards.
GTTTGCCTCAGTTTCCTCATTTATAAAATGATCTAGAGAAGGAAAGGGCACACCACTCCAGTATATTTGCCATGAAAACCCCAGATAGGGTCACAATGAGTTGGACACAACTGAAATGACTGAACAACAAAAAATTCTTATTGGACAGATTTCACATTATTTTCTCTCACACACCATATGTTTCCATTCTGCCCTAATAATTTCTTATACATGACATCCTTTTCTCTACATTTGACTTTATACAGGCTCTCCCCTCATCCTGGAATGCTCTCCTGCCTGCAGACCAATCTCATGAACTAAATAAAGTTGTTCACGATCCTCCAATTGTCCATTCTTTCCCTACCTCTACTGAAATGATTCTTCATTTACTGTATGTGTACTTTGCAGTTATCTATGTATATGTTCACTACTACCTACTTCACCAAGAGAATGTAAGCTCCTTACAATCTATTTTTCCCAAGTATGTGGCAAAATGTTTGACATATAATATACTTAATAAATGGTTGATTGTTGTTGAACTGAATTGCAGACTCTAGAAATCTGAACTACTAATTGAATATTTAACTTACATAATATATAGGGAATTACTGGCATTTTTTAAAAAATCACTATCTACAATCTTAAAAAATTGCCATTTCTGTAAATTAATATGCTTAGTAGTGATACAACTTCAAATAACATTAAGTTTAATCCATATATTTTATATTACAACTGAATTATTTTAGTATTAGAATACTGATTCCCCCAAAAGTATTAATCAAAACCCAAAATTCATTTCTTAAAGGTTACATAAGATATTCTCAGGGCTTTGTAGCAATTTCTAAGAATTAATTGACAAGTTCTTTTAAATGTTTAAAATTCTGTGTGATGATGTTAAAGTTTTATAGACAAAACCAAAACAAGATGTTTGATTTGAAATATCATAATAGAACACTTGATTATATACATGACTTTTCTGTAAATCAATCAAAATCGTCAAAGGGTGAAATATATATATATATATATATATATATTCCTTCTTTCCATATGAGATACCTATGAGTGACTGTCTCCTAAATTTTGCTAGGTAGCATATGGGTAAGAAAACATTCTGGAAGCTAATGAGTTATATCTTTTAAGCAGACTATTTCCCTTTGGAAAACACCAATGACTGCATTGGTAGAGTGAACTCCCACTACCAATGCACATTTCTATCTGCTCTGCAACTTATGAGATGTCTCATTCATCTGAGAACTGAGAGGTTATATGATTGACGTGGCCAGAGTCACATATCAGGGGTGTTATTTCTGACTCTGAAGTCAACTTTCTATTGTACCATGCTGCCTCTCGTGTAGTTTATTTTCATTTATGCAGCTATAGCAATATATGTATGATAACAGGTAGGAAGATTCTAAAACAACAAAGTCACAAAGTCCTATAACTTAGATCATGTTTTGATATTACTTAATTGAGAAATGAAAAGAAGATGGCTCCATAACTTCAATGGCTCCCTAGCTTCATTAGATCAAATAGAAATTCTTTTATGTGACATTCAAAGTTCTTCACACATTGGCTTCCATCCTACATGGTAGATTCCCTTTTAGCTCACAGAATCCCTGATTTCCTTCAGACTTTGCTCGAGTGCTGCCAGTTACCTTGTATGCATTTTATATGTGTTTTGCATGTGTGTATATATAGTGTATTTATCACAATGATAAATAGTGCTAAAGGGTGATGATAACATATCACATATTAAGGATTATTCATTAGTCACAATAAAAATATATAAACTTTGCTATCATAGTCCTACTGAATGAACAAATGGTCGCTCTTCTATCAGGAATACTTATCAAAACCCAGATCTTTTGTGGAAATTACGCAAAAATAAAGAAAATCCTTTATTGAACATTGTACTAATATAGGAAAAAAATTCTCACAGATGAAATGGAAGATATTTAGATGATTATTATCACATTGTTTAAGGATAAGCAGATTAACAAGTTATACCATGCAGATAATGTCTGAGGAAAAATTTAGGTTTCATTTTGCTTAATAAATGTCAGAAATATAGAATCTAAGTTATAAGGAGAATTCAGACAATGCAAATGTGAAAAATGAGGCAGTTTTAAAAATGAGGCAGTTTTCCTTAATTTGTTATTTACATCTCTTGTTAAAAAAATCTAAAGCACAAAAACCATCCAAAAGAAGTCATAATACAAACACCTGTCAATTCTCCATAGCAATTTTCAACTGGTATTTATGTCTATGTGATGTTCATAATAATCAATTCTATCATCAAAACAGTACCAATTATTTCCTTAAAGGGAATGCAATTTTTATTAGTTCTTTAATATACTGATTTATAGTTGTTTTCTAAACGGCAAGAAAAGAGAACAGAAGTTTTTTTTTTCTTCTTTATGTGGTTGAAAGAAATAGCCAGGGAGAAAATTGATAAAAATAAAACAGCATTTTGAAGGGTTATTTAAAGTTATCCAGATAACCAACTCACTTAAAAACTAAGTTTAAAAATTTTAGAAAATTAAAAAAACATTTAAAATGCTCTTATTTATAGCAAGAAATCTGAAACAAATTTTAGGGAATTCCTCATTTGTTGGTTGCCCTATCAAGTAATGTCTGTCCTTCAAAAATTTTGGCCAACATATTTAATGTCTGATATACTATGCACAAGGGTTTGGGTGTGCCATATTACTTGGGTCACAAAAATATGTATTAAAATTTTCTATCATTACTCAGAAACTTTAAACTTTAAAACAACAAACTGAAACTAAGAAAATCTTGAAGAAAATGTAAGATTTGCCTTCTGCATTTGTGACTGAAATGGCCCAACAGATTAGGCTCATATAGCTGATCCATGTCTTTGAAGAAAAAGTTCTAGATAAAACTAGTAAATAAACAGCTAAAAGACAAGTCATAAATACCCGTGAGCCAGGGCCTCTTCTCAGACCCACGTGCACCGACCTCACCAAGGAGTCCCAGAGGATGCATGCCCACCAGTTCTCTTACTCTCTTCCATCATATTCCTCCTCCCCATAACTCTGTTTGAGAAAAGATAAAATACACAAACTTGCTCTCTCCAAATTTTGTTTCGTTTTGTTTTCTTTGTGAATAGAGGCAATAGGAATCCTTAACTAAGGACTTAATGATGCATGTTGGGTGAATTATAAGGGCATGTTTTGAGAGTATTCCTCACCAAGGACAGGTTCACTACCCCTGTTCTAAGTTGCCAAATGAAGGCTGCTTTGCCAGCCTTTTCTGATAGGATGAAGGTGCCCACTAGGTGAGCAAAGTGGGATATTAAAAATATTTCTATTACTGGTAATTCAAAAGCCACAGAACAACAGAATTCTTCATTTCCATTTAAAGCAAAAAATCCCTACCATGGGCAAGCCTGCTGCGTAAGCTTATTAATGATAGCTCTCCTTTGATGTGGTTCTTTCTCTTAAGAATCTCAAATTTTGCAATGACGAGAACCCACTATACCACAGGCCCCTGTGGAGATATCTAATAGCTACCACTGTGATTTAATCAAAGAGATCCAAAGAGATTAAACAGCTGGGTCATTATTTGCTCTACCAGAGGATTCAATATAGCATGTAGACATTTAACAGACAGAGCTGTCTCAGTCAAGGTGAATTTATCTGAACCTAAGTGTTAGCTGTACATAGAATTTTTAAGAAAAATCACTTAAACATTTCTCAATATACCTAGACCAATTTTATGGCAAATTTGTTATGGAAGAGCTCCAGACAATTATAGATAAAATTATATTTGAATTCTTTTTTTCTAAATTCATGATATGTTTTGGAGACTTCAAGAATAAGTGATTAGCTGAGTATCTGACAATTCTACATGGATACATTTATAATTACAGTAAAAATTTCAGTAGAAGGATATAAACCCCCCATTAGTAAGTTTCAAATTCTATGAAATCTAGAACTCTTTGAAGGGATGATCTAGTTAAGAAAATAAAATAACACCTCTCCCATTCTAACTTCTATTTCCTGCGTCTGTTCTACCCTTTCTCCTAGTCACTAGAAGAGTGAGGAGTTGTGCTGATCTTCCATGAGGCCTGGAGTCCACTGGTATCATGGTGACTGACCATGGTGACTAGTATAGGATGAGATTCTTTGCTAAGAGCAATGCCCCAAGTTTTGTGGTTTTCTATTTCAGTGCTCTTGGAGCAAAATCTATCACCCCCAAGCATCTCTGGTTTTTATTGTTAAATCATTTTTAGGAAGCTATATAAGGATGCCCTGTTTTACATAAATTTTCACAAATAGGTTAATTTTTTTAAGGAATTCAGCATAACTGTGGTCATTTGGAAAACCACTATAACCTCTTCTCATTCTCTCAGAAGAAAATCTTTGCTCCAAATTTGAATTGTTCTTGGAGAAATTACAATTAGAATTTCAGATTCTGTCTAATACTATCTAAAAATTAAGTTAATCATGATATTAAAGCCTAGAATCTGTTTTTAAAAATTAACTGAAAACTCAGATAGTAAAATCAACAAATTATAACTACAACTTACAACACTAATCTGCTTATCAGATTACTAATGCATCACTTCTGAAGTAATGATAGGGAAGGGGAATATGAAAACTTTTTCTTCTGGTAACCATAAAGCTCTGGTCTAAAATGATTTGAAGAATGACGTATTATTATATATTTAAAATTTTATAATGTATGTCACATTAATTCACAAGTTATCATAATTCATATCGAATTAAAGTTTACCTTTTATAAAAGAAAGATTTATTTATTTTTAATAGACATTGCTTTATGAATCATGTAGGGAGAGAAAATCAGAGCAAACGGGAAAAATCATGGGAAAGGAAAAAACCCCCAGAAAAAATAAGTGGAAAAAAAAGTTTGTGTTGATTTACATTCAATCTCCATAGTTCTTTTTCTGGATGTAGATGGCACTTTCTGTCCAAAGTCTATTGGAATTGCTTTGGATCACTGAACTACTGAGAATAACCAAGTCTTTCATAGCTGATCATCACACATTCTTTCTATTATTGTGTACAATGCATTCCTGGTTCTGCTTGTTTCACTTAGCATCAGTTTGTGTAAATCTTTCCATGTCTTTTTAAAGTCAGATTGTTCATTATTTTTTATAGAATAATATTCCATTATCTTCATATACCACAATATATTTAGCCATTCTCTACTTGATGGGCATCTGCTCATTTTTCAATTATTTGCTACCACAAAAAGAGCTGCTACAAACATGTTTGCTCATGCGGGTCCTTTTCCCTTAAAAGAAGAATTTATTTAGCAATTTTCCAGCTAAAAAGACTGCCACTGGAATATTTAGCACTTATATACTTTTTCAAGTGCTTTGCAAGTATCCATTTAAGCTCATGTTTGTAACATACTAATTACAAATTTCTCTTACTTTTAATCTACTGATTTAAGTAGGACTTGGAATGGAAAGACCTTTACTTGGGAACTTTACTTCAATGTATATTTCTAAATAATATGACTATTTCTTTATACTTATTCTGTAACTGATTTAATACTTCAGATTCATCTTTTTTGATGCTAGTCTGAAGCCTTAAGACTCTGATGCACTCTATCCATTTTTAGATGTGACATAAGATTTCATCTTTTAGAAATTGTTGTCTTAATTTCATGATATAATTTACAGACTTCTGGAAATGGTGTCTGTTTAAATTCAGACTGTGCTACTTAGATAATGTTTTTGAAGGATACATACATACATATACACACATATATTTGATTATATGAAGTCACTTCTAGCTTTGCATATGATTTCTTTAGCTTCCCTATACCCCAGGTTTTTTTTTTTAAGGGGATTATAATCAATTATCATCCAATTATATTCCAAATCTATTTAGTATTCTCTTATTAAGATTTATAAACTTTACTTTAGTATTGTTATTGTAAATGAACTAAGGAGCTCCTAGTAATTTTATGGATTGATATTTTGGAGGACCATCACTTTCAAGAAAATCAACAAATTCGAGAAATAAATAATTCTTATTTGAAATCTGTAATACTTATATCTATGTGTTCTCAGATCAAAATGACAAATATTATGTCATTCAAAACAACAAAATGTAAGCAAATGTAAAAACTAACCCCATTTAAGTTCCACTAATTTAAGATTATTTCTTAAGATGTGGAAAGAAAATAAAGGTAAAGAGAATTTTAACATTAGAGCTTTTCTTGATGAAATGTTAAATAATTCAACACTGACCTTGGACCAATTTTTACACAGAACTTCATAGTAATGAAGATGCATAAATTCTCTCCTTTGGAAACATTTATCAGTATTCTAGACTTTAATATCTAGGAATAGTAAGAAAAGTAGCAAGCAAAATTCAACTAAAACATTTAATGTATAACCTACTTATGGTAAATTGATAAATGCCTTAAAACAAACTAGTTTAAGGGAATCATCAATCCTCTACTCTTCATCAAGTCCTCTCCAAGGAAAATGAAATATTAATGAAAACTTATGAAAAGCTGTCCTATGTAATGTTGCAAATAAAAGGCAAGTCAATTTCCAATAAGGCTGGCAATTTTACAAGTTTCACAGGTTTGTTATGAGATACTCTAATGAGAAATCACCCTCTGACGATCTAAGTATAGGCAAAAAAACCCAAAAACAAACAAACCTTCCTCTATGTGGTAAATAATTAACATTCTTTGCCCATTAAAATAAATGCTAAGAGTTTTTACATTGTGCTTCAAGAAAAATTGGTGGGAAGAATAGTCAAGATATTTTCCCAGAGACAAATTCTAGACATCTGCAAATATAACAATAATGAAGGCTTAAAATGAGCTTTGGAGGGAAATGAACATCTCAAAGCTATTTAACATGCCAACTTTATGCAAAATCATTTTTACACTGGTAAGGAGATTCTAAAATAAAAGTAAGCTTTATTGTATTTTTAGGTAGGAAGAATAGTTTAAGTCTTGAAAAATTAATCACTTGGAGCTGAACTATTCAGTATCTATGGGAAGAAAGATACAGAGATCAGGAGGCTAGTGCTAAGGCTCATTGGGTGCAGCAGCAGCAGTATAGACACCATTGAGGAAATCCCCCTCCCCAACACTGCTTCCTCTTGCAGCCCCTCACCTTGCAGCTGCAGCAGGTGGCTCTCAGTGAGCTGGCTCTGTGCTTCAAGAAATGATCCTTCCCTGCCCTTTTTCATTTTGTGTGGGGTAGTGAGTCACTTTCTTCTTAAACCTCCCCTCTTCTCTTCAGAACTTCCCTAATTTTTCCTGTCATCCAGATTTGTGACCTGAATTCCTCCCCTTTCACTTGCCCCCCTCAATCAGTTGCCAAATACCATCATTTCTTTCCAAACATTTCTGGGACATACCCCTTTTACTTTACCCACCTATCACTTAATTCAGGCCATGATCACCTCTCATCTAGATTATCGTCAAGTTCAAATGATTTTCCTAACTCAAGCATCTCCGCTCTATAAACCATACTCAACATACCCATCAAAATGATTTTTCTGAAGTGCAGATCTAACCATATCATACCAAATGTACTTATTTAACATAAGAGGCTTTCTTATTGAACCTAAAAGTTTTTTAAAATATTAGTCTTCTCATTTAGCTATATTATTAGTAATTCAGTCAAGCAGATCAAAGGCTGGACTTGAACTCGGTTCTTTCTGTCTTTGCCCCGCCAGCTCTCTTTTTTACTGGGCCTCACTGTCTCTCACTTTCTCGTTCTGAGCTAGTTGCACTCAGCTCCTGGTTCAGAGTCTGACTTATGGACTTCCCCCTAGGTTCTGCCTTCTCCTTCTTCTCACTACTTTATAGTTCCTCTATATGTTATCTTCTCTAAGTAAGATGTAAACTTGATGGCAGAAACTGTCTTTAACAGTTTGCTTGTATTTTAATCCTTAGTATGGAGCTCAAAAACACTTTTCCCCCTCCTTCCACTAATAAATGAAAGAATTTACAAATATTATTTTCTTTATTCCATCTTCTTAATTTTCCATTATGATGTATGTACATTTAAAACAAAATCATTGTAACAGTATACACAAACACATACACACACACATATGAAATTTATAAATAAATACACATTAATGGGGGGAGTGCTAAAAATTTTTGACTGATGTTATGTGATCAGTAACCACAGCACTAAAGGATCTCAAAGGTCCCTTCTAATGCTAAATCTATTCTTAGAAAATCCAATGGGGCAGCTAGATGGCTAGAGTGGATAAAGTGCAGGCCCTGGAGTCAGGAGGACCTGAGTTCAAATCCCCCTTCAGACACTTAACATTCCTAGCTGTGTGACCTTAGGCAAGTCACTTAACCCCAACTGCCTCAGGGGGGAAAAATCCTATTAAAAATACACAAAACAACTATCAAGTGATCATTGACAGACAATGTGCAAGACAACCTCATATACATTTGCAGCTAAAATAAGGAAACTGAAATCCAGAGATGAAAAATGAATTGTATGTATAAGATTAAATACATAATGGACTAAGTGCAAATTTGATTGGAACCCAGAATGTCTGACTTTAAAACTAATACTTTTTTCATTACAAGTTGCCCCAGGAGTCAAAACATCTTCGATTTGTATCATTTCCACTTCCTCTCCCATCTCAGTAGTATGTCTCCAATAACAAAGCTACCATCTTAGTGAGGGCTCTCACCACTTGAACTTGAAGTCCTAAGCTTCAATATATCTAAATCTTGTTGGATGTTCTCACTAGCACCAAGGTGGGCAGCCTACAAGAGGACTACCAGGTTGTCTGAGGAGCGCAACAGTGCTGCTAGAGAGCACTAGGATCCTTCATTAAACAGCTGCTGCACTCCCTAGCCACATAGACACATACTCACACCCAACCACAATCAACGTGCAAAAACTGAAAATGAAATGTTACAAAAATCTTTTGCTAAAAAAATCAAAACTATAGGTTTTATATAAACCTTTTATAAACATATAAACCTACATAAGCTTATAAAAGGTAGAATCTTATTCATCTCAGAAATATTCTGTCAATATGAGCAAGGAAATCGAATTAAGATTTCCTGAATCTTAACTTGCTGATCTTTTTGAACTCAAATGCTAAGAAATACAAAAAAGATTAAAATAATGAAAATATATTAAGTATTAAAGATATATTAAAATATGTAAAACAGATTAAAAGCCCACTGTACAGATAGAAGAAGGTGATTAAGATTCTATAAATCCTATACCCACTCAGAATTGGAAGGGATTTTTTTGATACTCTCACCTCAGGGAAAAATACTTTCTTCTACCTTCCTGCTTCACTTGATGCCTCAATTTCCATTCTCCTGAAATACTAGAAGAGATTTGATAAAGATTTATTAAGAATTTACTGTGGGAATATTTACTTAAAAATCAATGTTCTCTGAAAGCTAAAAGACAATAACAAATCTCCAGATTGTAGAACATCATGTGCAAATTCCATAAATAAATTTTTTCAGGGTCTTTTTTTTTTCAAGATTTTTTAAGTAAGAAAATCTTACTGAGGCTATGCATTGGGCAAATATGTATACTTCTGTTTCTATGCAAATATAGGACTGTGTTTTTGCAAAATGTAAAAATATCCAGGAAAAAAACATCCTATATTTGCAATGACTGAGAAACAAGTTGAGTTATATATAGATATAATTATAAAAATCAATCACCATAAAATGAAAACAAATATAAAGGAATATGTTAAGATACATGAAACTGATACAAAATAAAGAATATACACATTGATTATGTATGGGGAGAAAATAGCAACAAAACTTTCTAAGAACATCATCAGAGAACAGACTAAAATTGCTCTGATGAGGAAATAAGACTTTGAAGGGTAGTTCATTAAGTTACCCATGTTAATCTTGGGAAGACACAGTGACAAATGTGACAAAATGTGAAGAGTTTGGGTTTTAATTTTTACTTTGTTCTTTGGCTTGTCTATTCTATTATTTAGACTCATTGAGGCTGTTCAACTAAAAATTTAAAAAAATGAATCAGCAGATTGATACCATTTAAACATGATAATGAATAGTCAGTGTTGATACTGAACAATTCATACTGAATTCATTATTGAATATTTGGGACAATATCTGGCCATAATGACTAGGCTTTCTGATCACCTAAGGGAAGAAAAAGGTCCATATATTATAGTTGAGCCCTTCAGACTTCGGTGGATATCCTAAGATTGCAGAAGTCACTGGACCAGGCATGTGAACCTATGATGATGAATATGTTTCCATACTGAAACAAGGAAACCCAAGCTAAGTTGCTAAAGTATATTTGTAGAATATCCATTCTCTATAAATCCCAAGTTGTGAATAGTTGAATGGACTAGTAGCTCAAACCAGAACAGAATTTCACTCTGAGTCAGGCCTGGACCTTACAAAGACCCTAGTGGGAAGAGATTTCATCTAATGGAAGTCAGTATAGATGAGTTCATATTTCTCAAATTATTTCTCCCAATTTGTTAAAGCTGAAAATAGAAATGAGAGAGAACATATGATCAGCCCTATGCATTTTCTTTTTTGTACAAATGTATACAAAAAGTATACCTTAAAAATTAAGAAAGGAGAGAAATTTGGGGAGAAAATAATAAATCTGAAAATTAATCCAATGACACGTAGGCAACATTAACAAAATAAAGACTGTAAATAAAATATTATATAAAACAATTCATTAAATAATTCATATTACATATAAAAGTAAAAATATTGTTCCATTATGGCTATGAGGCCTTGTATTTCTATGTTAAGCTATTTTTATTTTTATATATTGTAGAAAAAATAAGCATTTATTAAATGAATACTTTGAATCTTACTGGTTAATATTTCAAACCTATTTTGACTTAAAATGAAATTTATCCTAATTTCAGCATTTTAAAAAATGTACAGGACGAGTTACTAACTATCCAAGCTTAGCATCCCATCTCCTGTTTCCAGATTTAGATCATCTCTCATTATGAGAGATGAACTCTTACATCTCCTCTTTACCTTTCAGAATCCTTGATTCTTCCTTGAAAGCTCAATTCAGATATCATCTCTGCTATACAATCTTCCCTGACCCATTCTCCCTATTATTTGTTAATGCTTTCTCTCTTCCCAACATGTTTTCTATTAAGAGAAAACCAAAATGAAAACAAGTCTTAAACCGAATTTTCTGTAAGAAAACTAAAGTATTTGCCAAACCAGGGAAAAACATTTTTTTAACCCTTCTGCCTCTAATCCAGTCTGAATATAGATGCCAAAATACCTTCCTAAAACACCCATTTCCTCATGTTACTACTTCCATTTAAGAAAGGAAATCATATCATTGGAATAAGTTTAAGCACGTCCATGAGACTAGCCCTTCCCATTCTCATCCCACCTCATCTCTCACCACTTATTAACTTGTACCTTCCATTTTAGTCAAGCCAGTCTTCTCATGTTCTCTCATCTGCAAAATTAATCTTTCTTCTGAGATTGTTCTCAGGATGCTCCCCTTTCCTGGAATGCATAACCAAATTCTTCCTATTTTTTAAGGCCTAGCACAAATTCTAGTTTCTCACTATTCAGATTTTCATTATCAGCCTTCAGTTACTTCTTTTTCTCTGAATTCATAGAATGTTGGAATCTTTACAAACTGCTAACTCATTAGAGTTGATAGATTATTGATCTGATCTTACAAGAAGATGTTTTGGGCAGAACCTGAAACAAGGTACTAAGTAGAACTAATTAGTACAATGCTTGTGTTTGCACCTTTACTCATTGGAGTTCACAAGTATGCCAGCTTCACAAAGTAAACTTTGTAACTTTGTGAATTCACACCTCCCTTGAAGCTCTTAGGGCCAGAGAGCACTATGGGAGAAAACCCATAATCCCTCTCTCTCATATCCCACAATTCCTCCCTCTTGTATAAAAGAAACAGACAGAGGCTGTCAGGGAGAATTCAGCGGAATTACGCCAGAAGCCCTCTCTCTGAGGCAAGAAGGAATATTTTCCACTTGGCTGGCTGGTAGCAGAAGAGAGTTCAGCTGGACTGGAGAGGAGCACTCTGGTGCAGACACAGAGCACTTTGGGAGATTGAGAGCCAGAAGCCCTATCTCGGAGGCAAGGCAGATTCAACTTGGAGCTGGATTGAAGGCTGAAGAAAGCAGAGGCAGAAGCTGAAGGACAAAACCCTTGGATTTGGAGATATTCGGAGGGCTCTAAACTAACCGGGCTATATTAGAGACAATAAAAGATCTGAACTTTTATCACCTGGCTGCATTTGGGAAGATCACCACAATAGAACTTCCTTGTGAAATTAATTTTGTACCTACTTCATGATTTTAATCCTAGAACATGTAACGGATAGGATTCATGTACTCAGAAGCAAGATTATTTTGCACATGAGAGAAAATGAGAAGACAAAGTAATCAGCGCAAAGGGAACCACCAGTAAGTGAGGTGATCTTAAGCATAACACAATCCAGAATATACATCTTTACATATCATAATTCCGGTCCTTACATTCTCTCACCTTTATACTCCCTAGATACAGCAAGGATTATTGGCTTTGTTTTTCATTTAGGAACGCAGTTTTGAATTAAACATTCAAAATCTAAAAATAACTCCCCTTAAAAAACTTTTAGTGAAAAATTCTGCACATAAAAGCTCCCAGTTAATACTGTATGAATTGTTTTGTAGAATATGAAGAGATATGGGGAAGGATGATCATTCAATTTTTAAGTCCTGGCAGACTTATAAGCAGCAAGGTAGTAAGGCAGATAAAGTACCAGGCCTGGAGTAAGGAAGACTTATTTTCCTGAGTTCAAATCTGGCCTTGGATGCTTATTAGCTGTGTCACCTTGAAGATTCCTTATCTGTAAAATGAGTAGGAGAAGGAAATGGCAAATGACTCCATAATTTTTGCCAAGAAAATCCCACAGGGGATCACAAAGAAACATTACTGAAACATATGAACAACAAACTATTTACACAAGATTTTTATGGCCCTAAAACAAAATTAAAAGAAAGCTGCTATCAAGTAACTAAGGTTTTTATATCAATTACCTATTTCCCCAATGAACTTATATTGAATCCTTTTTCAATATTTTTACTTTTTCCCACATGAATTCAAAACTGTTTTACAATAATACATACACTACTCATTTTCCATTTTTTCTACTTACAATATTTGTTTAGACAAATACTAACAAACACTTGCATACAACTACAATAATTTGGCATTTTCATCTGATGTTTCTTTCCTGAGATACAGAATTTTTAAGGTTCTTTATAATAATGTTGTATTTAGTTAACAATAGAAACTCTCCATATATCTTGTATTTGGTGACTCAACTCAACACAGAATAGAAAATCACTGCTTAAACTTCAGAATAAGTTATGGATAGAGGCCTCCTGTACCTGCTACCCATGGAATGGCAAGTGATCAACAAGAAGGTACTTAGGTCAGTGGGTGCAGAATAGGAAGATATGGACAAGAGTAAGAAAATGATTGGAAATAGATAAAAGTGATCCACACTATTAGAAAGAATAAAAACACCAATGAAAACATATCCATCTTAGTAGAAGATCCTAATCTAAATATCAAGAGAAGAAAAACCAAAGTGCTTTATCCCTCCCCCCCCCAAAGCAAATTAGAAAAAAGGTATTAATATGCTCTATGATTTAAAAGTATCCATTATGTTGATGGTACCACCATCTTCCTTTCATCTGACTTCCTAGCTATCCCCAAATCACAGTCACTCCACTCCAGTTTTCATCCAGATCTCCTCCCTCACTACATTCCTTCTGCCTCAGAAATGTGTACTTTGCCCAGAAGTTAGCTTACTATCTGACAAATAGGTTTTCTCCTAGATGTAGACCTCATTTCACTTTCTTGCCATTTCCAGACCATGCCACATCATATTTATTCCCCAAGCATTCCTATATGTATCATCTTCTTGCACTAGAATGTAATCTCCTCAAGGACAAGGACTGTCTTAGGACTGGTCATTTTTTTTTTTTTTTTGTATTTCCCAGTGCTTAGCACAAGATGCTTAATAAATGTTCTCTCTCTCTAGGCCCCAAATTTTATTCATCTCTGACACTTTCTTTTAGTTTGCACCTCATATCAATTTGGTTGCCATATCTTAAGTCACAGCTGCCCTAAAATAATAATCAAATGCCAGTTATACTTATCATCCATGTTATTAAATTTTACCTTGCCCCAATATTTGTCATGTTACCCTTTTCCTGTCAATTCATACAACTATCACTTTGGTTCAGTCCATCACTAGGCCAAAATTATCAACTGGACTATTTCAATGTCTTTGAAATGGTCTTTCTCCCTCTAGTATTTTTTTCTCCAATTATTAACAGTTCACAGAATTTTCTTTCTTATGTCCTGATCATTTCATTCCCTTGCTTAAGACTAAGTAACTCCCCATTATTAGAATGAGATGAAGTTTACAAATTGTTATGTAAATCCCTCCAATTTGGATTCCATCCCTCACCTCTTCTCCCTCTCTAGGTCTCTTCCTGTCCCCTCTCCTTTATCTTCTTTCTGTGTCTCTTTCTTCCTTCCTTTCCCTTTCTCTCTCCCCACTTCTCTCTCCTTTTCTTTTTATAAAGAACTTCATTTCTTTATCTCATGGCACAATCAAACATTTCTGATCACCCTTTCTTCCCTAATATTCTCTCCTTTTTGGGCTTTTGTGTCACTGGTCTCTCTTGGTTCTTCTACTTGTCTTCCTGCTCCTTCTTAGGCTCTTTTGCTAGATTCAGCATCAGCATCATCTAACTGTGTACATCCCAAGGGTTGGTATGGGGCTCTCTTCTCTCCAGGCACTTCCTCATTTGGTAAGTTCACCAGCATTCATGGGTTTCAATTATCATTTCTATAGAGATGATTCCCAGATCTACTTAGACCATGTTACTTCTAAGTGTCAGCCCCAATTTATGAACCGCCTACTAGCAATTTTTTTTTGACATGGATACTTTATAATTATCTCACCTTGAAGATTCCTCATCTGTAAAATGAATAGGAGAAGGAAAGGGCAAATCACTCCATAATTTTTGCAATAATACAGATTAGAATATAGCAAACAAAATACAAGACCAAATCACTTCTTCATCTAGGAGAGAGATAAAGAACTCAACACCAAAGCAGGAGGAAAAAAACCAATCTTACCCAAAAGAGGTCCATTCTAGTATTCTCTTTAATTTCAACCGAAATAAAAATATAACGGGTCCAGATTTTTCATGCACTTCTACAATTCTGCATTCTAAAGTCACTGAGAGGGTCAGACTCACTGCTATTTTTTTGGTCTCTCCTTCCCTCCCTTTCAACTTCTATCTTACTCTTTCTTCTCTTCCCTTTGGAGTGTTTTCTATCCACCTATCTCTCTAAAGAAGCTTTGGAACCCACTAAGAAAGTCTCTTAAACAGGTATGCAGCATCAAGTTCAAAGTCTTCCTGCTAATCAGGAATCATGCCCCTTTCTACACTTAGCTTTCAGCCCTGGGTGGCCATAGCCCTATCCTGCCTGAAGAAGAGATAGGTTACATAGTCAGTGAAGTCTCTGGAAGTCAACAGCGAGAGGTTCATTTTTGCATCCTTTGTACCTAAGTATGTTTCTTTACATGTAAGTTCTTAATCAACGTTCACTTAACTGGATTGTTCATGATGCTTTTAAGATTCTGAACAGCTCTAAGTTCTATGTTTCAAGGTAGCAATAATCTTATTCTAAAGCACAAGTCACCAAAGCATCTATTTCTACTTGCTCTCTGAATGGAGACATTAGATTTTTAACTATTTGAACTTAAGGTATGATATTTTGAAATAAAAAACAAATAAATATTATTCTGACTCACATTCACACACTACTTTTTGGTGCACACAGTATTTTCTTCTACAGAACTTATGTTACAGGTTGTACTAGTAAAATTACTTTCCATTTTACAGACAAGAAAACTGTGATTCAGAGAGGTTAAATTACTTGTTAGTGATTATAAACTGAGTGTCCAAATATTAGGAATTCAAACCCCATTTCCTTTGTCTGCAGCCCTTAGCCCATGCTGAACAAGGGTTTGTCACTAATTTCTTGACACACCCTGGCTTAGGCATCTCTGATGCTTCTTACCGGAGTGATTTTGGCCAAGGCACTTGATCTGCCCAGGCCTGTTTCCATATCTGAACAATGAAGATGTTGGACCATACGGTCCGAGTGTTACTTCTAATTCTGTATATACATCATACACACACACACACACACACACACACACACACACACACACACACACACACACACCCTATATCTCAAATTTTCAAATTTCAAAGTCAAACATATTCACTATTTGCTTCACTTCAAAAAGAAAATGTTTTCCAAGTTTCTCAAAGGAAAAGAAGTTGTTTTAAAGGTAATTTAGAATAAGGATTCTGACAGGAAAAAAATGATATACTTTTTTCTTTTAAGTCATAGCTTTAAGAAATACAAGAGCTGATCAAAGTTTACTATTTAAGGATCCTACCTTTGAGCAAAAAGTAAAACTATATCTCACTGAAAAGATCATTACTACAAAAGGAGTAATACAAATTCATGACCCTAAACCTTAGGTGTGTGGTAATTCTCATAGGAAAAATAACTCCAAGAGAAAAAATTCAAGTTCTTTATTACAATGGGTTTTTTTGTCAAATAGAACTAAAAGGATAACTAAAACCAAGACAAAAAATAGGTTTTGATGAATTGCTCTGTTTTCTTGGACCTAACTTTCTGGTGTTTGCACTTCATCTTTAATTCTATCAAACTTAAATAATAGAAATGGAGACCCCTCCAAAAAAAGTGTTGACTTCAATTCACAACAAATGTGATTAAGCAATTTTAAGTATTAAATACATCTTTGTTAGAGTATACTTTTATTTCAAGATAATGATTTTTATTAACAGTCATCAATTTCTAAATAAACTGGTAGTATCAAGGTATATTTTTAAAAGGATAAAGAATTCCCTAATAACTATCAGTTAACTGGAAAACAATACTGCTTAATACAATATTTTTTAAACTAGGTGATTAGAAGCTTTAAGAGACTGTAATGATGAAGAAAATAACATTTGTTAAAGCACTCATTCAAAATTCATGAAGTATTTTCAAATAATAAGTTTCTTATTTTCTTGAGGTTTTGGCTTTTTGTTTTCAGAAAAAGCTAGTGCTAAAATACACAAAAGTAGAGATAATAGAAGAGGGAAAGTCTAACAGAATAATCCATTTTATCTATAATCTATAGCTAGAATTAAAAGGCCTTCTTATAGTTGGAGGTAATTTTTATTCCTTGTCTTTGCTAAGAGAAGGTACAGGGTGTAATAGTTAAAGAAACTTGGCAAACATCCATAGGAGAGAAAAACAATCAGGCAACTTCATTAACTGTTTATTTAAACTTTTAACCTCAAAGGCAATATAAGTGAAGGATTAAGCCACAAGTAAATAAACATTTATTTGCATTTCACAAATATAGTTGAATTTTGACATGCTTTAAATTTCATTCTACAAATATGGGTTCTTTTTTTCAGGACAGAAATGTTTCTATCTAAAAATCTAAGGAGACCTAAGATTAAAGAAGAGTATAAAATAGGATACACCAGCTTGTTCATTATTCATCCTTGTTAAAGCCATTAACCAAGAAAAGATAGATTTTTTTTTATCTATGTAACCTCATTACTCATTTTTTACAAATATTTTATCCCAGATTTTCTCCAAAATTAACAAACCCTAGGGAGTTGTTTTAGACACGAAAAACAGATAGTAGATATTCACAGTTTGCAAGGATACCTAAAGAAAAATTTCATATACTTACTAAATATATTCATACTAAATTGTAACCTTCTTCTTGGGAGAGGAGGGGGAGGGGAAAGGGAAAAAAAGAATAAAGCAAAAAGTGTGTATCAGAGAACAAGAGAAAACCTACAAGGAAGCAGGAAAAAGGTGGATAACTCTGAATGAAATATATAGTATTTATTATATAGGCTTTCTTGAAAAGGAATACATTTCATATTTTTAAATTCTCTCTCGTGTTCTGCTGTGTACATGGCAATGTTTTTTTTTTCTTTTTCTATTTTGTATCTAAGTTTTAAATGCATTTAAAATAATCTTAAAAAGTTTAAAAAATTTTAGAAGTAATCTCTTGTAGCATTACCTTTAGTCTCATGATTTGTCATGGAAAAAATCAGGCCCTGGAATGTTCTGTTTTCTGTTCCCATTTAGTAATAGAGAGGGTAGTTTACTTGCATTTTTTGGTTTTCTGAAGGAAATGCAGTAATTCTAATCTCTATTTCACACACAAAATTTCTGGTGTGTGAATGGCTTTGGAACACATCATAATCCTTAAAAAATAAACTATTAAAAATGCATATCCTACAGCTGGCATGTCTGCCAGTGATGAATAACTACGGCTAATTTTTATTAGAAAAGGCAAATATTCCCCTACATGTATGTGTGTGTGTGTGAAACACACACATATTTAATATGGCCTTCAGAAAACAAGTATTATAATTTGTTACCTCTTTTCTAGAAGGTAAGTCTATCTAATCCACACTCCCCAAATGTAGTAAAACTTTGTTAAGAAAAAGATAAAAACAAGAGTGGGTGACAGTAGCTCAAAAAGAGTTACTCATGGAAATGAGGGCTATTCCTTGCATAAGTGCATAATGATCTTGTTTTAAGAAGTACTTCTTGACTAAGCCATGATAGAAGACATTGAGATAAGATTTGTGAGTATTCACAATGGATGTGATTATACTTACCTACAAAGATATAAAGAATGAAAAGTTGCTCTTATTATGGCATAATAGAACTTTACCATCAGAGAATTATATCATCGCCTTTTTAGTTTTTTTAAAAAAGAACCAAATACCTGACAATTCAAATGCTGCTTGGTATCTGTATAGTAATCACTTATAAGACCATCAAATCAAATATTCATACTGAATATTTTTCATATATCAAGTAATAGAAGAATCAATGTATATTTTATGACCTTTAATCTTGAATGAGTCAACTCTTACAAGCATTTCACAAACTCTCCAGATCAAGGGAATAAATTACCCAGGTTTAAAACAAAAAGTAAGACTTGGAGATGAAAGCTCTCTTCAGATGGGATACACAGGGACTTAAGGAGAAAGGTGGGAAGTGGGAGAAGAAACAAAGACTAGCTCATCCCCTTCTGTTCCTTTTAAAATCTCACAGAACCAGGGAAAGCAAGGAACAAGGGAACTCCTGCCTTTGCAACAGCACAGTGTACTAGCAGCTTTACTAAACATTCTTAAAGTTGCACAAAAGAGGAGGCTTTGTTCTTCTGTCACATACACTTCTTGGCAGCCTGTCTGATGATTCCCACATCACTGCTTGGCGATGCTGGGACTGAGCTTAATGCTCCCCCATATCTCTAAAGGTCCTAAAGAGAGGGATGGACTGAAAATAACTTATGCTTAACAGTATGTAAACAGTACATGCTTCATTCACTCACTTTCAAGAACACCATGACTCTAATTGCATTGTTACTTATGGGGATCTATGTTTCTACTGAAGGGATACTGTAACGATGGAGTTACTTGCCTCTCTTATTCAGTCTCAATGTTAATTTTGTATATGTAAAAAATGGTTCCCAGAGCATTATGTGTACCTAATTTAATCAAGATAGTAAAATGATTTCTATTATACCAAGAAAACAGACTTTCTAGTAAGGCTAGCTTTAAGAGATTTTACTTGATTTAAACATCTGATTATGAAGATTAAAAAAATATGGAACAACTTATTGGGTTGGTGAGGCAAATGAAGGATTTTTAATCTTTGCTAAGTTTCCTCTAAAAAATTTACAGAGACGAAAACAAACATTAGTATACATAAAAATAAATATTTCCATTGAGTTTATTTTTCAGTAAAAATATTCAGTCATCACCAAAAATCAAAATTGATAAAGGTTAGGATCTCTGTTAAGAGATATAAATTAAAATACCAAATTATTCTATACAAATTACCAAGAGCAATGTTAACAGTAAAGCAAAACATTCCTGAGGATGTGGGGGGTGGCAAGATTTTACTTATTATTTTAAATACACATAGAATTTCTGTTTATACAAGTAGAAAATTGTAAGACTTCCTTTTAAAATCAGAATATCAATTGGCAGATATTTTGGAAAAAGGAAGAAATGTTCTAAAAACTCAGATAAAACTAGTGATCAATGAAACTGAAGAATTAATTGAAAACATCTCATGAAAAATCAGATGAACAGATGAGATATAAAGCTGACAAGTTCAAATATACTAGTTCACTTTGGTTAATTTAATAACAAAAATTATAAACTCTAGTAGGTCTTGGTTTTATTCCAAAGCATTTTTTTCAGTTAACTAGAAAAGTTAACATTCATTCTTTAAAATTATACCTAAGCTGCTCAAATATCTACCACCAAACTGTAAGCTTCCATGTTCACTTAATATCTATTTCAATTTTTCTCCTTCAAAAGGTGCTGTAGTCTAATAAGCAGGCTAGATTTTATTCTCCTGACATCAAGAATTTCATTGCATTGGGAATTTTTTTTTTGCATAAAGAGTATGTTTTTGTTAACACTACTGCCAAACAATATTAGTAGAGAGAAGCTTTTCCCTGAACAGGTTGGCCTCAAGGTGATAAATTTTTTGGCTACAGCAATTTTAGATCAACTACTGGATCAGAGGAAAGTGGTGATGTATAGAGAAGCATGTGCCATGATGAAAGAAGTATAAAGAATGAAAGTGAAGATCCCTGGAGTAGAGAAATACTATTAATCAGTTAATCCAAAAGAGACTCCTTCTCTTCAAAGCCTGATATAGGACAGAGAATGCAAAGAGAGTCGTCTGGAAGGAAAACTCAGTCATTTCCATCAATGGTACAGTGTCATCAAGAAAAGAATTTGCAGAAAATAACAAAAGCCATGTAGAGTTCAGACTTCTGGAATTGCCTTCTTTTTCAGAACTCTGATCCAATAAAGGAAGTGAGACTCAAAACTGAACAAAGATGATGCCCTCATCTTTAGGGTTGCCATGTCCTGAGGGATATACGGGTAAAATAGCAGAAAATCTGACTAAGAGTGGTGTACTGCTTCCTGGCAGCCAAAGCAGTTCTTAAAGTGATTCCTACTGACACATTTCTAGTCTTTTAAAAAATCCTCAAGTTCAACCTGCAACTGTGTTCTGAGACGGAGAGAAGAGGCTGTGAGTTACTACTTCATTGAGGACTGATCATTTTGAGAGTGGCCAGCAGAACGTACAGCAAGAGGTTTTCTGTTGGTATCATCACCAACATTGCCACTGCACCTGAACAGTCTTCACCATTCTCTCCCTGCTGAATCGGCGTCTTCAGTAGACTTGTTATCTACTTGAGAAAACAGCCCTTGTTATTACCCCCTTCACTTACTGTTTAGTAGCAAGAAAAGGAGACTCCATTTGAGTAACTATATATAAGTTCAGATCCCACCTCAGAAATCACTTCACCATAACTTAGGAAGATGAGCCTTGAGACACTCTTGAAGGTTCAGAGGCTACAAATAATCTAAAGAGCTGATTCTGAATCTTTCTGAGCCATTTGAAAAATCTGTCTATCTTTCTATATTATGATCCTTTCTAGAGCAAAATTTAAGAAGAAAATATTTTCAGAAATGCCCATGATGATTTAGTGAATTTAAGTTAATTAAAGTTAATTAAATGGCTTTAATGGCTGACCTTTCAAAGAACATTTTGATAAATCAAAACTCAAATGTCATGAATCTATGAAGGAACTTTCATAAGAGCAACACCATTACCAACTATCAATTTAAATTTTGAACCAGTTGCAAGAGAAAGTGAAGTTTTTGCAAGAAAGTCTTTTTTAAAAATATATTATTTTAAAGGAACCCTCCCAACAAATTTCTAGAATAAAGATTGTGTCAAAAAATCAGTAAGGAATGTTACTTCTGCACAATGAAAAGGGACCACAGAAAGATGCTGGTTGTGACCTGATGTTCACAGTGACAGGTGTTTACTACCCTCTGGTGAGGGGGTTTAATCTAACAGTTAGAAGCTAGTCATGGCACATTCCACCATCAGTCACATGCCAGAGCATGGGTCTGGATTGTGCATATAATGTACGTGGCTTACCTTTAGAGAACAAGGTGGATGGGCACCAACAGATCAAGCTCTTACACCCCACACCTCCAACAACACTGAAAAAGATCTTCAGATCTTTCTTGGTGCAGGAGGGACATCTTTTTAATCTTCTTGTGGTGGTAGTTTAGAATTTTCCTGAGGAAGGAGAGAAGAATAAGAGATTATATTGGGGCTGTGACTTATCTGATCCAAGATGATGATTCTGGCCTGTAAAATTTAGTCTTTGAAGAGGTTGGCTCTAATAACAAGTAATATTTCCTAGAGAGCTACTTTTTTTCCTACCCACATTAAGCCTACATCCTTCAAATGAGTGCAAGTCTAGTATGTCACTAAAAGAACAGATGAGGGGCTGAGAAATGGGAAGGAACAATTGATGTCTGACCTGATGAACGGTCACACCTGGAATTAAACTCAACCTTCACATGACCAAGGCAAATTCATTCAAAAGCGGTAGAGACAGGGAAAACATGGGAGAAGCCCCACGGAACTCTTTTCTACTCCTCTCTTTCAAAGGAATGATCCAAGCCCTTGCCTGACAAAGGGCAAAAAACTCAAACAGCAAGCTGTGCTGGAAGCAGAAGACTAAGGAGCAGTCACCTGCAGACCAAGTCACTGCCAAGGGGATCTAAAGTTTCCATGTCTTCTTACTTTCGGGCAAGTAGTCACTGTTAGGGGTTGGGTATTCTACATTATTGGAATCCCATTCAGAGATATTTGATGAAACAAGCAAGTATTTTATAAAAATGCCAACAGCCACCTTATATGACCTAATATCCACACAGCTCCAAACATGAACCTGAAAACATCTGAGATAAAAAGAGCAGAAGGAAACTATGACTTTTCAAAATAGAAGAAAATAAAGCTTTGGAATAAAGGCCCAAGAAATCGCAAATTGTGCCTATAGCACATTACCATACATAATACTTTTCAATTAGGCAAAAAATAGAAAGACATATTAACACTGTATTGAATTTCAAACTAATTTTTAAACTTCATTTTGATAACATGGCAAGCTAGTTCAATTATTGAAAAGTAAATCTACTTTAGCAATACACAAAAAACCTCTATGTAGGGTTGTCTTATACCAGTAAATTATTCAAATAGTAACTTAAACCAAATTATCAATAAAATAATAGTAATAGCTAATATTTCTATAGTGCTTTAAAGTTTGCAAAGTTCCTTACAAATATGATCTCACTGATGTAAGATTTAATTTCGGGCCTCGTTGACTTGGCCCCGTATTCTATCCACCATACCATAACAGGTCCTCCCAAATACAGGGAGGGGAAGGGGAAAGGAAGAACAAACCTGTTGATTTGTCTTAAATACACTAGACACTATAAATCTTTGTTGGTTTCCTATGTATTACCTAGCATAGTACCTGGCACATTTGAAGCTCTTCATAAATGCCAAATTAATTGAATAAATTCTTTTTCATGTCAAAAGAGGAAATGGTTGGTTGATAAAACATAAGTGTTACAAAACAAATTCATTAAACTGGACAACTTTTAGCATTTCTTCTTTGATTCAATCACATTTGAAAGATGACACCTCCTCTTAGTTGACAGTCAATTTGAGTTCCAGAGATTCAGAACACCTATGTCCAAAACACAAGTTCTGCTGGGTCTTTCTTAGTTGGAAAAACTTGGCTGCCAAAGATGTCATCTAGGTAAGTGGAGGAGTTTAGCCACTAGGTAATAGATTTTTAGCCAGGCCAACCTACATATGTGAAGGGGTTATAATGTTTTGGTGTAGGATCACATTAATCAGGAAAAAGAACATTGTTGTGCTTCTTAACCATCAAAATAAAATAAATAAAATTTAATAAAGTTACTTCTTGTTAGCAAACTAAAGAAGGGGCATTCTCTTGATTTAGTAGGCTATTCTTTAGTAAACAGCCAATAGAAATGAGAAAGCAATTAGCTAATGTGTAAATTATATTTCCATTTATAATCAAATTGTCAAAGCTAATTTTAAAATATATTACACCTTGATTATATGAAAATTATATTTCACCAAATATTCTTAAATTTTTTAAGTGTTCCATTTTTGATTAGATGTCCAAGTTCAAATATTTCCTTTGGTTAACACTTCTGATCACAATAGAAAGTCTTAAACATTTAAAACATTAACTTAGATGATAGAAGTTCAAAGCACATTTCATCAATTTCCTGATGGTTTCATTCTGTGCAAATAATTCTTGATCTTTAGAATTTTTTGAAGGAAGGTAGGGACAAAGCAGAAGGTTGTCTGCTAAATGAAACGTGTTAGATTGTATTCCACATTATAGGCAAATGGAATCTCTAGAAGAGAATATAGATTTACTGAACAAATGGAATGGGGAATGAGGATCTGCTCTGGGGAGTAGGATCAACAACATTCTTTCAGCAGAACTGAACAAGGGATTGAGAGCAGATTTCATGGAATCTCTTCTTCATAAACAGTTGGCCTTTTACCAAAATTTACTAGAGAGTGTAAATAAGATTCATCTATTAGTCTTAGATCCAGAGGTTTTAGTGTTCTCATATATTGGCTCTGTAAAAATAGTTATATTAATAGTACTAACACTTCATTTCTTTCCCTTTAGTTACACAAAACTAGCAAACTGATGGTAGGGTGTCTAAAAATATACTTCTTGTTGTGGTTCCTCTTTTGGCATTTGCTCCTCCCTTCCTCCCTCCCAAATCACTAATAAACTTCCATATATATATATTTCTTTTGTCACTAATTTGTAGATATGTCCATGACATGTCCAAGGCTTCAGCAAAGTACTGATTGATCATGTATACCAATGTTGTGATTTTTTTCCCCTAACATTTGAAGCAAAACATTTTTAATCTTGTCGACATTTACAATAACTTCTATCACTTAGATGGCTATTATTAAGCTCATTTTTCTGCATTTATGTTTTATGTTTTTTTCTATAATAGCTAACATTACCATCCCCTTACATTCTGCATAGACAGAGCTAGTGCTTTTACATCTATTATTTCATTTGTTATTCATAACCTTCTATGAGTTCTATGTAAGTGGGTGAAGTATTTTTATTTTACATAGAAGGAAACTGACTTAAGTGATTTTTCTATGGTCATAAAATTAGTAAACAGTCAGACTAGACTTTATAACTCATAATTTAATGGTTTCTTTAACAATAATAAAGTTACATGATTCAAGAGAGAGTATGTGAAATTATTTTCAATTATGTCAATTCAGTTACCAATATGTTATATCATTTTGCTTATATTCATAATATAATAGCAAAATGATCAAGAATATTTACTAGAAATCCACAGAAAGTCAACAAAAAGAAATCTTACTGCCTAATAGGGTAATCTTGGGAAAATATTCCCTTGATCTAATCCTACTCATCACCCATATCTTCCTTAGAAGATATCCTTTCATATCTTCTTACAAAGATTCCTGCAACTAAGCCAAGAGATAAAAATCATAAATTCTATGTGACCAAAGTGTATTCTCCCTAATTATGTATGGCTTAACTGCATATTCACCTGTACTCTATATTCATTCAATTCAACACCAAAAGATTTTTTAAGTCTTCCTTTTGTACAAAGTAGTGTCTGCCCCGCTAAAATGTATTTTCCTTAAGATAGGTTCCCCTTAGTGGTCTTATTCACATCCAGGTATAAAATCAGGCATTGCAGGAAGCACTTTTCATGCTTTCAGAATTCTAGGTATCATTTTCTGGGGTCTGCCTGATCACTCACAACAACAGAATTCTATAACATGTCCAGGACTCAGCATGCTATGACATCTGTTCTACAGGGCAAGATTTTAGTTGTAAAGGAGAGGCTGTGCATAGAACATCTGAATCAGTTACATGTTGTAGTGTTTTTCACATGAGCAAACATATCATATTTTCCTGGAAGGTTAGGTTGGAAAGACTAATAAGGCAAGTGGTTATTTTCTGAACTGCTTTGAAGGCAGGAATATGAAACAGGTGAAGTCTCCAGACTTCCTTCAGAACTACTGCCTATTTAGTGTAAAATATAAAAACTATATCAATTCATACCTTTGTAGCAGTTGAATAGGTAACTAATATAACAAGCAATTTTCTAAGCATTAAGAGGACTGGAATTTGTAAGTTGATATCCACTGACCATTGAAAACTATAATTTATTTTAATAAGCAGTTGATGATTCAAGAAATTGCCTGCTTCCTGTCTCAACATTCATATCTTATATGGTTACTATCCCTACATGACCTATGAAGCTCCTTCCAAATCGTACTGCACCCCCCCCCAATAATTCTATGCTATCTAAGTGGCTCAATTTTTTTCCTTTCCTTTTTCTACTTCTGGTACACCTTTATCCTTATTCTCTAGTGCCTTTATGCTGCTCTTTAGCTTCTCAAAAAAGTATACAGTTCATTCAGACTGCTTAATCCATTTTGGCACATAGAAGGAATTTAATAAATGCTTACTGAGAGCAAGATTGCATATATTCAGTTAAACTTCAGAAAAAGTGCTATTATTAAAACAATTTTTTCAAGGTGAGACTGACAAGCTTCAATCAAAACATATGTTCATTTGAAAAGAGAAATTTGTGAATCCATTATTGATGTTTAGTTGATAATCTGTACATCTTCTTTCCTTATCTATCTGAAATGATCTATATAATCTTCTCTCTTGAAAAAGAGCTTCTTAACATCCTATTTTGGAAATAGATGATTAATCCATCCTATGTACTATATGACAGTATTGTCTCATCTGTATCTCAATTTTTAGTGTACTCTAAAACGGGGGAGGCAGAGAAAGCCAATAAATATTGTGAATATGATAAATTTGTCTTTATTTAGCAAACCTGCCCTTTCAACTGCACATGATTTTTAATGTATGTTATTTAACTACTCTCTTTTTAGTAAACTTATATTTACTTTTTGATTTTTATGTTAACTTTTATTCCATAGCAAGTAATTCTTACAAGGGAATAAAAATTTTCCATATTGTAATTTCAGCATCTTTCAATGCATTTTAGTTTTTACATACCTGACTATAAAAGTTTTCCTATTAATAGTTTTTTTTTTGGGGGGGGGAGGAAGGCAATTGGGTTAAATGATTTGCCCAGGATCATACAGCTAGTAAGTGCCTGAGGCTGGATTTGAACTCAGATTCTCCTGACTCTAGGACTAATGCTCTTCCCATTGCACCATCTAGCTGTCTCCAACTTCTTTTTCATAAAACATTTATTAATTTTGAAGATTAACCTTACTCCCAAATTGTTTTCAATTTAAGATGTTATAATGTTGTTCAAAACTTTTGAACTTAAGAATGAATTTCTTTGAGTAGTTATACATCTTCTATAATATCATTTAAATTTAACTCTACTGAATTCTTTTTGTATCCTTAAAACTTTTTTATAATTTAGGAATGTAACAGCATCTAGTAGAGAGTTCTCTTTGAATCAGCCATACAAGGGGCTTAAGGGTTAACAATAGTTTTTGATTCATATCATACTTTTCCTTTAAAAATTCTAAATATTTGTTATCTATAAAATATAGTAACATTAGGACAGAATTCTTGACAAAATCATAAAAGTCTGAGTTGGTAGGAGCACTATTCAAGAGATAGGTATCTAAATAGGTTTATTATTTTTTTTCTGTTATGGTAGATATGGTGGGCATGAGATAGAAGGGTAGAAAGGAATGGCTGTTAATGGTCTAATGAATCAGATAATCTGGTAGACTTAGAAGGAGTTTATGTATTTTGATAAGAAATGTTTCCAAATGCCTTCCCAAAAGATTACTATAAACTTACTAGTTGGTATCCTCATTTTTAGATCTCTCATCTTGACCATTTTTATACATAACACAACACTGGATCAAATTATATTCATTAGCAAAATTGGAATGAATAGTGATTACTGGTATAGCATTTTCTTGACTGAAGAATTTCTGTGCTTAATAATGCAATCCTTCTAGAATAGTTCTGTCTTTTTCGGTTCTTTTTTTGTCATTAGCAGTATGTTTTATGAAAATGATTAAAGGTTACAAATTTTTTAAAGGAGACTATGTATTGCTAGTCAGAAAATTTCTTTAACTTTTTTCCCATTGTGAGATAATAGAATAGGTATACAAATAATAATTTATAATGGCATATGAAATAATGAATTGTGTAATCTCAGTTTGGAATATAGAGTATGTACTTTCATATCAAGGTCCAATTTCCTTTTTAAAGTAAATTGAAAGATCATTCCATGAAGGATTTGTTCTGAAATTCTAATCTCTCTGGCATTTATATTTTATAGTTTAAACTCTGAAGAAAAAAAAGTTAAACTTAGGCAAACTAAAGCTGAGGAAGAAATAAAATTATCAACAACACATTTATATAGCTCTAAAACTATAGAATTTTTATAGCAGAAAAGGATTTTATGACATCATTGGTCCAACTTGCTCGTTTTGTGGATTGAGAAGGTGATACCCAGACACATCATTTTTTCCTGATCTCTTTAGAGTCTTAAAACTATAGGATTCCTTGATTCCTTCCTTCCTCTTTCTCTTCCCTTCTCTTCTCTCCCCCCTCCTTTCCTCCTTCTTTCCTTCTTCCTTACTTTCTTTCTTTCTTTTTTCTTTTTTGGTTTGAGAATAACTTATTGGTTGATTTTTCTGGGATTTAAAAAAAATTCTTGTTTTTTCAGCTTAGTATTTTATTTTCCCCCAATTATAATGTAAAAACAATTTTTAACATTCACTTAAAAAACTTGATGAGTTCCAAAATCTTTCTCTTCCTCCCTCTACATTCCTCCTCATAGAGAATGCAAACAATCTACATCAATAGAGGAAGAAGACATTCTATATTGAAAATATAAAAACACATAAGATTTTCAGTGAAAAAAATTTCAGAGAATCAAATTAAAATAAGCTTTTTTTACCTTTGTTTATTACTTTACCTTTTAAGAAAATATTTATAGATCAAAATTGTGAAACTTTTATATACTAAGACTTAACAAAAAATTTTAAGAAAAGGTACCCTTAGTGCTACTCTTATTTTTTCTTAAAAATTACACGTAGCTACATTTTTTGTCTAAAAATCACTTTACATGTCTTCCCAAGAAAATTAAATAAATCCTACTTATTCTTATATATATTTCAGTGTTTAAATTAAACCATGAAAACTGTTAAATACAGAGTTTTTTATCTTCTATGATGAAGATAATTTTGTTTTATGAGACCACGTTAAAATGTTGAAAACTGTTTATAAGGGGAAGAAACTGAATAAAAGTAAACTACAAAAAAGAACAAAATAGTGATCACCATATTTGTTGATTGAAAAGTGAAAAGGACTAGAAGTACATCTAGTCTTATATTCTGCTTCATGTAATCAATTCCCTCTACATCTCTTGGAGATGGATTTCTCCTTTTTCTGAATAAGATTAGTGACAGGTTATCTTTGCCCCAATTCTCCAACCTCTTCTTTCCAGGTTATATACTGCTACTTACTTTATCCATTTCTCCTATGGCAGTGGTTTTAAATATCACAAATGGAGAATTGTCTTCATTCAAGACTACTGAGTAACTTATCCAGGATCCCGCAGGAAGCAAAATGAAGAATCAGCATACTAAGCTTAGTCTTTTAATTCCAAATGCAGAAGGCTTCCCTTTGCAAAGCATTTTCTAAAGAGAACAGTATTTGCAGATTTCCTATTTCTGACATCTCTCTCCAACAGGCTATATTTCTTTAAAAATTACTAAGAGGGCTCTATAACTGGATCTGCAAATTTTTATAAGACTTAACTTAAAAGAGAACCTAGACATTTAAGCATTTCTTCACTTATTTCTTTTAAAATATGTTCTAAGTGTTCTAGTGTGAAGATTATACAGAGAAGATTTAAGCAAGAGAAATTCAGAAGTTTTTTTGTTTTCTGTCAACTTTTAGCAATATGCCATCCTCAAAATATTAGCCCATATTGTTTAAAATAACTAAAAGTGTTTATTATTCTTATCATTCTTCATATTTTCTCTAATCTTTTTGGGATGGAATTTTTCTAACACTGTATTTTATAGGTTCTTGTCATTCTTTTGAAATAATTTTATCTATCTAGCTTTTGCACTTGTCCTTAAAAAATCTGAGTTCACAGAATGTATGTGTAACTTCCTTGATTTCTTCAATCCCCATCCTGTCCTCCAAATCATGATAATTTGTAGGTATACTGTTCGAACAGTGTGTTTTAAAATTTCCTATCTTTCTGTATCCATATTTACTGATACATGTAATCTCTCTGCTAATAGAAGAGAAATTTCAGAAGGTTCAGAGAAAAGAAATGCCATCATCAAGATCAAGTGTTTTTTCATCCTCATGTCACAGGAAGTGAAAGTGAAAATCACAAGTTCTTTATGGATCAGAAGGCATTTCAGCCCTTTTGCTTCAAGATCTGTTTCTGACCCCATTAGACATGCCGTCTGTGCATACATTTGGCCCCCACTGTATTGCTTTCAGGTCTCTCCACCATGCTCCCACTCTCTGTTGCACTGATCTCCAAGCAGAGATGCCTCTTTTTGACCATACAGTGTTGCTAGGCTACCTTCACGATTCTGACTCATTCACCTTTCCAGTCTTATTATTCCCCTTTACATAGTGCTCTGGCAGCCAAACCAGACTCCTTGTTTCTCTCTAACATGACACTCTAGCTCCCAGATTTCTGGACCTTTGTGCATTTCCTGTAAAAGCATGGTTCAAATGTCACATGAGGTTCTCTATGACATTCTCCTATGTGACACCCCCACCTACCATGATTTATACTAATAGTCTATTGTTTCCCACTATAAACTAGAAGCTTTTTTGAGATCAGGGACTTTTTCATTTGGATTCCTAGCATCTAACACACCAGAAGGAATTTAATAAATGTTTGTTAATAATTTTTTCATGTTTGCTTGTCCTCTTGTACTTTAGATTTTTACAGGCTGTATCTAAACACTTTTCTCACTTGCTTTCAAATTTCAGTTTTAAAGGCCTCTTGATTAGATCAGCGAGTCATTTTCCAAACATGCCTTTCTTAATGTTTGAGAGAGACAAAATTGTCCCTAACCAGGACTGACATGTTAAGTTATATCAAGGAAAACAAACCCTGCCCTTAAGCACCCTTTCAAAATTCAGTTGTTTATCCCTCCATCCTCTCCTTTTTCTTCTAGAAATGAAAGTTTTAAGGCAGAAATGAAATGGTTCCTCTCTTTCTAGTTCCTTCTTTTTCCACCCAGGGGATCTAGATTCTTTCAGGGCAGAGGCTATTTTTCATTTCATTTGTATCCTTGGAACTCAGCACATAATAGATACCAAGGAAATGCTTGTTGTATTTGGATAAGGCTTTCATTATTGCTAAATTTTCTACTGCTGGAATAATTTGTTTTCATCTGGGTAAGCAGAAGTGGGCAATCTGAAAAGATTCTGTCATGGCCTGGATTCCTATTCCAGAAAGAGGCAACCCCTGCTTTCCAGGGAATCCTGTCTACAATCAGTTGTAGCCATACCTCTCAACATGAGGTCACCAACCACAAGAACATATCTCTTCCTCTGGACCACTATTAGTTTTTTTTTTTTTTTTTGCAACTGCAAAGACACTATTAAATGCCTGTGAATATACTTCATTGTCCAATGAAATGTACGGTGCTGCGCCTTTAGAAACCCAGATTTATCCTCTATGGGAAAGGACTCATACCTGTTGTATAGGACCACATGGTTCAGAGTTTCTCCCTGGTTTCCTCTTCATAGATTATTTCACTCCATCTGTTCAGTAACTCTTCATCCTGACAAACTGGAACACAGAGAAGCATTCTTCAAACCCTTAATTTTCTCCTTTAGCAAGGAGAACATCTTTCACTACAATTCATAAGTGCCTTCATCAGGGAGACAAATGTATCACAAACCCTTCAGATGACATATTTCCTTTCCTTTCAAGTTTTACCCTGGAAACTTCCCTTGAAAGTGTCTGCTTGTTTTAACTGGTTACTAGGATCACAAAGAGACTTTGGTAAGGCTATTTCTTAAGCCAGTCCCTATGTCTATGTCTCCTTATCTCCTTAGGGATAAGGAAACTCTTTCCAGTTTAGAGGAGAAGCAATATATTGCTTCCAAACCCTTCTCCCTGTCCTTTCTTCTATGCAATACTGAAAATCTCTCTGTCCACTGATATTATTTTAAATTATATCTTCCTGGAATGTTAAAAGTGCTAATCAGTTCAGGTTTTGAGAAGTGATTGTAGTTTGCTTAATCAGTTTAGGCTACCAACCTGACTAAGCCTCTACCTTATTGAGAACTTTGACAAGAATATTTCAAAATCTCGTTTTTTCTTCTGGAATCCCTTCTATTGCCTACTTTACTGGCTAGAAAGCTACAAAATATAGGACAGATTTTTAGAAAGGGACCATTCTCTGTAATGTGTTAGGAACAGACAGAAGAACATTATTGTAACTATAATGTGCTCCTCCTAAGTTGAAATTGAATAGTTTGTCCATGTGTGTGTTGACCTGTCTTGGGTACAAACCAAGGGAGATCTCTCTGGCTTCTTTTCTCAGAAGGTAGGTCATTTTATCTTTGTGGTCTGGATTGAGCTTTGTCTAAGGGCAAATTTAGAAATAACCTTAAAACTTATAAATTCAAAGAATGACTTAAGATATTGGGATCTTTAAATATTAAATCACTAGAAATGCTACAGATTTAAGGCCAAAGAATGTTAATGGATTTTATTGATTTTTAAGTACCTAGAGGTAAATTTCTTTTACTACATATTCTGTATGTAATAAAGTATGT
Organism: Antechinus flavipes; assembly: GCF_016432865.1. NCBI lineage: Eukaryota > Metazoa > Chordata > Mammalia > Dasyuromorphia > Dasyuridae > Antechinus > Antechinus flavipes. The sequence goes on along the minus strand of NC_067402.1, from coordinate 66,939,299 downwards.
ATTCTGTCAAGTTGCATAAATCTGTATATTATACTATGTATACAAATAATTTGCATTATAGCTTTGTACGTGAGTTCTTAGGTTCCTAAAGAGCCCCAAAGAGGAAAATATTACATAAGTGTAAAAAAAAAAAGATCTTGATCTTTTCATTTCTGAATTGTACAGGATAAGATATGGTACATGGGAGAATAGTTATAAAAGCATGTTTGACAACATGTCTTTATGTGGTTGACTTTATGGAAAAGGAGTATAAATTAGCTAATGCATAAAAATAAGACATACTCTGAAAGAGAATGGTCTTTATTCAATCAGTATGAATTGGTTCATATGCAAATACAAGTTTCTTAAACAACCTACAAAATTCAACATTCTGTATATTAAATTTTCTATCAATAATAATGGGGCATCTTTCTATTTCAATTCAAACATGGCCTTGGTGAAATTCAGGAAGACAATGATGCTTTATAATCAATACCTTCCCATCACTTCATTTGTAAACATGGCACAATACTGATAAATATATTAGATTTAAGGATTTTTTCCCATGCCTTGGAACATTACCTGCTATTAGGCAGCTAAAGATATACATTAAAAATCTGGCTGAAATTTGGGGGTCTTATATTTTCAACAAATTCTATAGTTTTCATTAATTGAGGGTTAATCAAAATAGAGATAAGAAATACCATTCTTTCATAACAACTGTTTTTCAGACTGTCTGGTCCAGATGCCATTTTAACCACAAACTAAAGAAAGATCTAAGCTCCTGGTAGAAGAGCTTAAAAAAAATAAAGATAGCTAGGTTAATGCATTTTCATACGAGATATTTTAATGAGTGAATAACTGAAATTTTCATTAAGCAGGTTACATTATTCTGGGTGAAGATTGTTTTGGGGGTTAGTTTCAGGACATTTTCTTTTAAAGGTTTTTTTTAAAATATAAACCCTAGATTTAAAAACCAACCAAGCAACCAACCCTATAAGTACTCCTCTGCTATTCTGTTCTTATTCACTCACACACAGTCACATGCAACCTTTTTGCTTTACACCAGTAACACAGAATTGTTTAAATTAGTAGCTTCACTAATTTTTTTTTAAATCAGTCTCAAATAATCCCCAAACAGGTATGTATCAATTCTACTGAAAGTTATGCAATCTACATATCAAAATGGGCTTCATCACTGCATAAGAAAATTAAATTTATTCTTTCATTAGGTAACCTAAAAATACAAGGCTTTTCTATGTTTTGTTTAGATTGGCTTTGGGCAATTTTCAGGTTTGCTTTTCTACTTTTAAATTTAATTCAATAAAAATACTATCATAAAGAAAGGCTTTCTAACAGGAGATGAACATCTTCAGATATATTATACTTGAGCATTATTGTAAAAGTTTTTTCCTCCATAGTGATTATCCAACTTAGTTATTTATAATCATATATATCTGTTCTTCCCATAGTTCTATCATGTAAGACTACAAAAACAATTTATTAGGTATTAGTTTTTTCTTTTTCATAGTCCCAATCTCAATTTCTATTCATCCATTTCTGTATCATTACTCTTTTAAATTCTTATTTCTTCTGAAAGCAAGACCCCCAGAACTTATTATTATATACTAAGCTGACATTTTCAGGATGCTCACATTTTGATATCTTTACTTAAGATAGGCCCAAGCTTGGAACTGCATTTTTTTCTGCAGTGAAAATTAAATTAGTTAGAATTCCTGCCTGAAGAGTTACTTATGAGCAAGAAATATTTTTGGTATACATCACAAACTAATGTGTCATATTTATATTCTTGCTCCATCTGACTATTTTGCATGTGTGAATCTTTATGTGTGAGGATTAGAATAATCCCAGCACACTAGCTTCTCTCTTTCAGCAGGGTTCAAGGAAACTGCCCAGGTCTTTAAGTTGAAAAGCCCAAATCTATTTCTTACTTGCCAGTCTAATAGCTCTTTTCCAGGTTTATCTGGAAAATAATAAATCCAGACATCAACACAAATTAAATTTCATATACTGATGTGGAATACTTTACAACTGATTTTAATTTTGATTAAAGCATTTAAAAAATGCATAAAAAAGTATTTACATTGCTTTGACTTTTAACATGACTTGCATATTATATACTAGGAGAAGATATAATAAGTGTCAAATCTATCAAAAGTCCTGAACTGGATAAAATCATCTTTGGATTCAGTATACCTCTGAGACCAGCCACTGGGAAGAACTTATTAGCCCAACTGAAGCAGTACAACCTCTATTTTCAGAGGTTTAAAGCGCCAACAAATCTATTCTAAGAATCTGAGGGATTTTTTAACACCTCATAAAGTCTTTTAGTTTGTCCTACCAAAATGTTAATAACTGGCTATTAAGCTGTTGAGTCTAGAATTTCCCAGAAATGTATGTCATATAAGTTTAAAATAATTATTTTGATTCTTTCTAACTTGAACTGAAGCCCAGGGCCTTAACTTCTTACAACATAGTAAGTTTCTAATTTTCTTGATGTTCAGAAAAATTCTGTCTACCACAAAAGCAAAAGTTAGCTGAGTAAACTAAATTATCAGTTATAATTTTAAAAAACTTAGGAAAACTGAGGTAAATTAAGCCCAAACACATTGACCAAAAACAAAAAGCAAAAAACTCTATCCAAATGGCAACTGTAACAGCTGAATTCTTAAGCTGCTACTCTGATAAAAGTACTCTAATATTTTCCAGAGCAAGAGATCTTAGTGCCTTATAAACTAAAAAAGTCTTTGAAAATATACTCTTACCTATAAGGTAAAACTAGAATAATGCTATGATAAGGCCTCCATATTCATCATTAAGAAATTTAAGATTTCTTAATCTTATAGCAAATGCTTACAAATTCTGAACCCAAACTGTTTTAAAATATTTGAAAGAACAGAACTAACTGAACTCACAAAATTTGAGGGGTACTATCCATTTAGTTATTTCCTGCTACCCCTGATTACCTGAAATGCCATGCTATGTGAGTGTTCCAAACACTCACACTCTCATTAAGATCTGACAAGTATTAGAACCTGAGCAGGCTTAACCAATTTTGATATGGTAACATTCTTTGAGAAGAGCACAAGTTATTACATAAATTGGAGAACAGGAATAGTTAGTAGACACCACCTGCTAGTTTCCTAAACACTATGAGACAGAATTCGTCAGAAAACCTACCAAGTCTAGGGAAAGTGAACCAGCTTCCCCTGCTATAACTGAGGACTGTTACCTCCTAGGAAAAGATACTGTACCAACCTCTACAGAAGTTAAGGGGAAAAAAAGATGAGAAAAGGAAACTTTTTTAGAAAGAGAATTTATAGGTATATGGATAAACAAGGGCTAAAATGGTATGAATCTGGTGAAAAATATAGCCAAATTTTTTCATAGCATAACTGAATTGTTTGGGTTTTTATGATGTTTTCAGTTATAGTATTGCTACTGAGTTTTTTTTGGGGGGGAATGTTCATCTTTAGTTCAGTTTTGCTTATGTTTTCCCATAATGGTATTAAGGTAATGAATTTTAAATCTTTGATTTTAAAAGGCTTACTAATATTCATGGTATAATTTTATTATATCCAAAAACAACTCCCCCCACTAATGGAATGACTATTTATAACAGAAATTTTAAAAAAGGAAGCTTCATGATAGCAAGCCAAAGTAATTTTTATTCAGTAATAAGGAATACTTATTGTTGTGCTTAAAACAGAACTAGACCAATCTGTCAAGATTACTATAGCACAACCTAGTCCTAATAAAAACTGATCTTTAACTAAATGGCAAAAATAAAGATTTAAAATTGATGATATGTTTATCTCACATACCAATTGAATCCATCACTCAAGTATAGTTGATACGTTAAAATGTTAAATATGTTATATTGCAATTACCAACATAATACATTCTCATTCCATAAAAGCATTGATGTTTTATTACTCATGTTTTAATCATTGAAATAAGCAAGTATTAAGATACATCAGTAATATTCCTATTTGAAAATAGTTATTTTACATAAATATAGTTAAAATGAAAATTTCTTACCCTTTGATTTCTCTTCGATGACTAGTCATTCCTTTAGACTTTCTTGATAGGGCCCGCCTATGTCAAGCAGATAGTAGCCAATCACAAAAATGGCATTTGGATGCTCAAATCTTCAGACACGTGTCCTTTCGGCCAATTGCCAGTTGAGAATTTAAACTGAAAACTAAATTACCCAGACTTTATTAAGATGCTCCCAGACCCACCAAATGTTCAAGAGAGAAGAATTTGTACTAATGGAAACTGAAAGCAAAGGATCTTCTCACTAGTTTTTCTTCCTTTTAGGCTCAAGAAACAGAAGATAGAAACTGAAAATAAACAAATGGGTAATAAAAATAGCCTCAGTACATATTTTGTGAGGATAGAGTTTGAATAAATCATTGACAAAACTGTTTCCCTCAGTACCCTGCAACCTACAGTTATGTAAAACAAAGATGGCATATTCACTGGCATTTACAAATTAAACACATTCTATTACAAGTATTGTAAAAATATAATCAAACATAAATACTTTTTAATGTGGGGCTAAATGTCAAAGAGATTCTACAGCATTCTTTAGAGAAGACTACTACCCTCAATTTACCAACTAGTTGAACTGTTATATCCTTATTAACTATTGATGGTTGCCATAAACATATTGCACAAAAGCTGTAATGAATATTTTGATGGATTTTCAATGCCAAAAACATGGGGTATATTATTATCATCATTATTAGTTTGGTCTTAACTATCAGTACATTTCTCACAGTGACTCACTTTGTCTACCTGTAACTCCTGAGAAAGATGAAGAAGCAAAGTATTTCATCTCTTGTTCTACTTTCCACGATAATCCTACTGCTTTAGTATGGTTTTCAGTTTTATATTACAGATCCCTAAAATAATTCATCTTGCCTTTAGTACAGTAGTAGCTTACTTCAAAGCATAACTGCTATGTACTTTGTCATTTTCCATTCTCATCATATACTCAGTTCCATGAAACAGAATAAAAATGACAACAGTCAGTATCAGTGGACCAATTGCACTTCACATGTTAAAGTATCTATCCATGGACAATCCTTACCATTGACAAAGTTGGTCCCATATGTGAAGCACAGAACCTCTATATTCATATGCAGAAACTGCATGATTGCTAATGTAGCAGAGTGAAAGCACAGATTACAAAATTATCTAGACTTGTGAAAAAAATGAGACATTCATATAATACTTACTTATCTACCCATTCCATATCTAGTACCAATTTCTCCCTTAACTGATGTAGCACCATGGAAAACAGTTGAGACGCAGATGGGCAACAAATGAGAGAAAATCAGAGATGTTTCATAAAGTAGAGAATCCACTTTTCTTGTCTGGATCTTGCTCCACTGAAGCAAGGCAATCCAAGAGTAGATAAATAATTTTCATTGAAAATTCTAACCAGAAGTTAATATTTAAGGAACATTGAAAAGAACAAATGAAAATACAGTTTATAATCTAATAGTGCCCAAAATACATAAAGACCAATTTAAAACAAAAAGCACAACCAATCATATTATGTAACTTTGGTTTTATGAACTGAAGTGAATCTCAAAGATCATTTTACCAAACTCTTTCATTTTACAGATGATGAATTTAAGGCTTGTCTAAGTTCACACATGGCCAGGCATTGATAAAGTTGAAGAACTAAAAAGAATCTTAGGGGCTATAGGAGCCCAAACTTCTCATTTTACAGATGAGGAACCTAAGACCCAGAAAGGTAAATGGCTTGCTAAAGGTTTCATAGGCAGAAATTAGCAGAGCTAGATTCTGAACCTAGATCTTATGATCCTAAATTCAGAATCCTTTCTACTGCCCAATACTGCCCATTTTGTTGGCTCTCAGGTTCATCATACTTCTACCACACCATTCTGCTATGTGTTACCAGAAAAAGAATTTAGATTTAGGAGCAGCCTTAAAATAAGAGAGGTCATCTACAGCAACAGTGTGTACATCAAGAAACTCAAGTCTGCGTAGGAATGACTTGCTCACACTAACAATAAAGATACAAATCTCAGTTCTTTTTACCATTCTGCGCAGACACGGATATGGGGTTTACTGGAGTATGCTCTTCTTTAAGAAGCAAATTTGAATCAATCATAGCACATATAGTTATTTTCTTCTCGTTCAGCCTGATGAGAACCTCAAAGAAAATGACATTAAATCCAGGGCAAGGATGAAGTTGCCTAGATTTTCACAAGCTAGAAGAGATCCAAAGAGAAATTTCTTGGCTAATTTAGGTTAGGAAATTAAAGTAGAGGCAATGCTGCCTTTCTGAACTGTATTTATCTTTACAAATGTCCTAATTATCAAAACTTGGTTCCTAATACAGAAATCAAGTCAACAAAACCATGGGACAAAGAATATGGATCAAATTCTACTAAACAAAGGGTATTATAAAGAATTCTGATCTACAAAATCTCTTTTGTACTCCCCAGGATGGTTTGCTAGTCCTAACTGATGACAACAAATTCTTTAGAATAGGGCTTTTGTGACTGTATCCAACAGTCATTTTTGAGGAAGAACCTAATGGTGGACTCTTGATACTGTCAAGAAGTAGCCATGTTAATCTTTTCTCTGCTTATTTTCAAACATGGCAATCCTAGCTGCCAGTAAAAACTACTGACATAGCCACATCAGAAATGTTAGAGAAGGAAAGAGAGATGTAAGACTGTCATTCTCTCTGCTTGTAATGTTTTCCCATTCTCTGTTTTATGGATCCTTTAGTTCTTTTCAAGGCCCAGCTCAATGATTCTCTTGGAGATAAGTGCTCCCCCTCCCTGAAATTCTTTTGTATTTACTTATGTGTTCATGTGTTGTTTTTTCCCTGGAGTTTGTAAACTTCCCAAAGGCACATGCTGTTTACTTTTATCTTTATATTTCTAGGATCTATTGAATACCATGGACACAACAGGTGTTAAATATTTGCTTGTTAAATTAAATAACCTCTTTACAGAATTCAAAGTACTTCTTTTCAATTGGTAATTCAATACAACTTAAGTTATTAGTGTTTCATCTTTAATGCTTACAGATTATGAATGTCAGTTCCAAGAAATAAAGAAAAGGGTACCCCCCCCAAATTTGTTATAACAGGCTTGAACACCATAAATAAATTACTTTATTCTTTCTGGTATTTCATTTTACTCAGTTCTTTACAGATGATTCTAAGTTATTACCCAGGATACTCCAACTCAGGCCAACTAGCATTTGTTAAGTACTCATTACATGCCACGCAATATGCCAAAAGTGGAGGATGCAAAGGCAAGATCACTATCCTTATCTTCAGGGAGTTCACATTCTAATGAGGAATACAATGTGTAAATAACTGTAGATATAAGACAGACACAAAATAGAGGGAAGCTCATCTCAGAAGGAAGACTCCAGGACCTAACAGGGTGGTAGGACAGACCAGAAAAAGAAGATGGGATCTGAGTTGAGGAGGGAGTTAAGGAAGGAGAGACAGAGATGTGGAAAGAGGGGATTTCAGGCATGGAGGTCAGCCATTGACTAGTCATGTTTGGGGTAAAATAACTTTTACTGGGTGGCAGACATTGTGCTAAGCACTGGAGACACATGAATAAAAAAGAAACAGTTCTCCTTCTGAAGGAGGGCTTATCCTAAACACAGAAGTAAATACAAAACAATTTCAGAGAGGAGAAGTACTAACAACTAGAGTTTGAGCTACAATTCCAGAGTCTTTCCTGGACTGCAACAAGATTTACACTTAAGCTTGTAACATGAGTTCACAGAAAAAAAGAATATTATGAATAAGTATTAGTAGAAATTCCAAAAAGAAAGGTCAAATTGGGATTTTTCTAAGTTCTAAAGATAAAATTAGCCATGGTCTAGCTTCTTCAAGTTACAATTCACAAGTTATATCTAGTAAAGAATAACAAGTAAATTAGTTTATTTTATTTATCGAAACTTTTTTATTTTTAAAACATATGCAAGGATAATTTTTCACCATTGACCCTTGCAAAATCTTGTGTTTCAATTTCCCTCCCTTTCTTCTACCTCCTCCTCTCCTAGATGGCAAGTTATCCAATATGTGTTAAAACATAGTAAAAAAAAAATTATACACACACACACACACACACACACACATATATATATCCAATATAGGCATACATATTTATATAATTATCTTGTTGCACAAGAAGAATCAAATCAAAAAGGAAAAAAATGAGAAAGAAAATAAAAGTTCAAACAAACTGACAAAAAGAGTGAAAATGCTATGTTGTGATCTATATTCAGTTCCCACAACCCTCTCTTTGGGTATACATGGCTCTATCACAAGATCATTGGAACTGGCATCAATTATCTCATTGTTGAAGAGAGCCACGTCCTTCAGAATTGATCACTGTATAATCTTGTTGTTGCTGTGTACAATGATGTCCTAATTCTGCTCATTTCAGTCAGCATCAGTTCGTGTAAGTCTCTCCAGGCCTCTCTGAAATTATCCTGCTGATTGTTTCTAATAGAGCAATAATATTCCATAGCATTCATATACCTCAGCTTATTCAGCCATTCTCCAATTGATAGGCATCTACTCACTTTCCAGCTTCTAGCCACTACAGAAAGGACTGCCACAAACATTCTTGTACATACAGGTCCCTTTCCCTTCTTTAAAATCTCTTTGGGATATAAGCCCAGTAGAAACACTGTTGGGTCAAAGGGTATGCACAGTTTGATAACTTTTTGAGCATAGTTCCAAATTGCTCTCCAGAATGGCTGAATGCATTCACAATTCCACCAACAATGTGCCAGTGTCCCAGTTTTTGAACAACCCCTCCAACATTCAGCATTATCTTTTTCTGTCATCCTTGCCAATTTAAGAGGTGTGTAGTGGTATCTCAGAGTTGTCTTAATTTGCATTTTTCTGATCAATAATGATTTAGAGCACCTTTTCATATGACTAAAAATGGTTTCAATTTCTTCATCTGAAAATTGTTCATATCCTTTGACCATTTACCAATTGGAAAATGGCTTGATTTCTTATAAATTTGAGTCAAATTTCTATATAAAGAAAATTTGTTTTAACAGGACACAAGTCATAGTTCACATAAATAAAAATTATTCGACATATCTCCATTAAATGGGCAAAAAAGCTTAAAAACTAGTTTTGACTCAGTCTGTGTGCTTTGCTCTTGACTGCCATTTATTACAGAAACAGAACCAAAGATTTTATCACTTAAAAATAAAATCTTTTTATTGTCATTGAAAAATTTTAATTACAGAGATATGGGTAAGTTTTAGAAGCTTAGTTACATTCTACACAGACACTAAGCAATATAATTTATCATGTATATTTGAAAGAATTGTTCTTATGAATTGTATATTTGAAAGAATTGTTCTTATGAATCTAACTAAAACTTTCTAGTTAACTGAAAATACTCTATCACAGAGTGACAATTATAATAGCGTTTTAAAAAAGATATTTCACTAGCATTGTAACAAATATTTTAGTGGAGTATAGAGGGCATATCTACTCAGCACAGAATACCAAAAAATCATTTTTTTATCTTTCCAAGAACAAAGCTGCATTAAAAGTATAATAATAATTTTCCCTTAAGGTAATAATTCCTGCAGGGAAAAAAAAATGCAACAATAATAATGAGCAGGTTCATTCATGCACCACTTCTAGCAAGGAACCCTGAATGTCAAAATGAAAAATCTGACTTTTTCTATACAATTTGTGCCTTTATAATTTTAGTGATGCTGGTTTCTAGAGGGATGATCTTATTTAAAGAGAAACATGTAAAGATGTTGGATCAATTTATATAAAGCTTTACAAATATTGCGACAAGAAGCAGTGACTTAAAACAGAAAAAAGCATTTGTCAAAAATAATCAGTTGTACTAATACCATAACTATATTAAATGCTTATCTTTTTCCTCAATCTTTCAGAATGGCAAAGATTAATAATTAAAGAAAGCTCCCATGTAGAATGAAAATAGCTGTCACTATATTACCCCTTCTATCTTATCCTTCCAGGCATAAAACCTACATGGCAATTATATTTATAATAACTGAGGTACAGGACAATATTATCTCATATTGTATTGCCCAAATAAACTTCAAATATATGACATAAAAGGTTACATCATGAGGCAATTAGAAAAGCAAGTAAGAAATTACTTTGAAAGAAGAGTTCAAGACCAAATATGGGATACCGAGGATCACATTCCACAGAATGGAATATCATAGAGCCACAAGGACAAAATGGACACTTTCAGAGGAAACTAAAGATTTCTATGAATTAATGAAGAATAAAGTGAGCAGAAGAAGAGTTCAAGACCAAATATGCGATTCAGAAAATCACGGAAGATAACATGATAAAATTTTGTTTATATATTAAAAAGTTTTTGCACATATCCCTACCCACTCCCCACATACTAGGAAAACAAACTAGGAAAAAAAAATCTCTATAGTAAGTTTTTTTCTAATAAAGATCTCATATCCAAAAATATGTAAGGGATTAATTCAAATTTATAAGACTAAGTTATTATAATAAATAATCCTAGAGATATGACCAAACATTTTTCAAAGGTACAAATTTATCTATGAATTAGTAAATGAATTAGTTTGGTCATTCGGGAAACAATTTGGAATTACACTCCCCTACTTCCAAGTCACTAACCTGAGACTTTCCTTTGACCTAATATTACACCTCCTAGGCATATATACCAGAGAGATCAAAGGAAGAGGAAAAGGATCAATGTGTAGGAAAATATTTCTAGCAGCTTTTTTCATTTTCAGGAAAAAGCTCTTGGAACTAAGGGGAGAGATATCCTTCAACCGGGGAAAGACTGAATAAATTATGCTGGGTGAAGGGAATGGAATATCATAGAGTTAACAAGGACAAAATGGACATTTACAGAGGAAACTAAAGATTTCTGTGAATTCATGGAGAGTAAAGTGAGCAGAACTAGGGGCATAATTCATACAATGGAAACATTAATGAACAAAAACAACATTGAAAGGCTTTAGAACTCTTTACTGAGGCAATGAAAAACCACAATTCCAGAGAACAAAAGATGACAATAACAGCACTTTTCCTAACAGAAAAGTGACAGTCTAGATAAGAATGAGATATACATTTTTGTACTAGGGCAACATGAGACTTTATTTTATTTGACTTACAAAAAAAGTAAGGGGGGAGAGAGATAGATAGAGAGGCAGAGACAGAGAGGAGAGGGAGTAGAGGTGAAGGGAGGGAAGAAGGGAAGAGGAGAGGAGGGAATATAGCCTGAATACACTCCTTATTAGAGCTATGTCTGATAAAATCTTTCTTTTTCTTTGAGCTCTGGGCTCAGATACTACCTCTTCCTTGAAGGATTCCAGATTTCTGTAATTGAAGACAATCTCTCTCCCACCTAAAAATAATCTGATCTGGATCTTCCCCCTCTCACTTCCCTTTATTTTTCTGTATTTTGTACTTGTATATTCCCTATGTTCCTCTGGAACATAGTTGGTACTTAATTGATTTGTTGGATAGAATACTTGAAATAAATATAAGTTGTTTTAAGAAACCTGCCAAATAATATTATTGTTCTGTAAGGAATGACCAGCAGGATGAATATAGAGAGGACTGGCGAGTCTAAGTGATGCTAAGTGAAATGAGCAGAACCAGGAGATCATTATATACCTCAACAACGATACTGTTTGAGGATTTATTCTGATGGAAGTGGATCTCTTCGATAAAGAGAGCTAATTCAGTTTCAATTGATCAAGGATGGACAGAAGCAGCTACACCCAAAAAAAGAACACTGGGAAATGAATATAAACTGTTTGCATTTTTGTTTTTCTTCCCAGGTTATTTATACTTTCTGAATCCAATTCTCCCTGTGCAACAAGAAAACTGTTTAGTTCTGCATACATATATTGTATCTAGAATATACTGTAACCTATTTAACGTGTATAAGACTGCTTGCCATCTGGGGGAGGGGCTGGATGGAGGGAAGGGAAAAATCAGAACAGAAGTGAGTGTAAGGGATGATGCTGTAAAAAATTACCCTGGCTTGGGTTCTAGCAATAAAAAGTTATTAAAAAAAGAAACCTGCCAAATATCCCTGATGTGCTTTATATATGAAATAACTTATTCTATTGAAATTAATTCTTAATGTAAAAGAAAAACAATTCAAAACTTTATCTGCAAAAAAAAGAATTCCTTATTTTAAAATCACGTTTTGAGTCATTAAGAATACAGTGGCCTGAGACTAATACAAATGATTCGTAAAGGTCCCATGTTGATTAGCCTGTGGAAGGCCTCCCTTCACATGGCATTGTGGTTGTAATTCCATCTCCAAGAGGGCTATCACAAGAGAGCTGTTGGGTTAAACTGAAGACACACCTGGGCTGCCAAAGAGATAAAGTAAAATCTTGTTGGATTTATTTGCATTTTGTCAAAACTTCATTATGACCATTTCACATTTCATTAGTACTACTCAAACTCGTTTATAAAACATTATTTGGTGGATTAGTAATTCTCATATAAAATTTAAGAAAAGATGTAATAATCTCTTATAGGCAGAGCCTCCCAAACAACTAGAAACTATAAATGCACTGACTGATGAAAACAAAGCTCCCCAGTTCTCTAAAGATGTATTTTCCTTTATGACACCATTACTCCTCCTAACCCTGCCTCAACCTATACACCCAGAAAAGTAACAAATTCTATTCATTTGGAGGTTTGTACATTTATTACATTTTTTATTCTGATAACAAAATAAGGTTGAGAATTTTGATAGCCAATTAACCGACTGTGAAACTAAGGCACACTGTATTCTATGAGGCCTTATCCAAATTCAGAGATTATCACAGTGCGAATACAGAATGAGATAGTACATACAGAACTCCATACCTAGCTTCCAATGCTCTTTCATAAGGTCCTTATCATGAAATAAGTCATAGGGGAAAATATTTCTTACCTTCAGTCAGTCAGTCAATAAGTATTTATTAAACATTATATAAAGTGTTATCTATGAACCTCTAGAGGCTTTGAACATCAGACTGTTAGTTTATTACAGAGGAATTAAGATGAGATCCTCTTAGAACAGAATGCTTTATGGCTGCTAATATTAATACACCACAATATCTAAAGAACTCAAAGACAAAAGATGTGATAGAAAAGTGGGGGAAAGGAGTCATAAGAAGGCTGCAATCCATTTTCAATGATGATCTATGTGTACGAAGTAGAATAAAAGACATTATTATACAAGATATGTATAACCTCAGCAAGACTGGGAGGACAAAAAACAGACAACATGAAATATTGTAATAGTATCCACAGAGAGGGGCACATGAACACAAATTGTACCAAATGAGAATGCTTGGCTAGATTGCAATAATCTCACATCTCACATCTCACAATAATCACATATATACTGAAATACTGTTAGATGAAGTTAAAAGTTAGCTAATTTCAAAAGTCAAAAACATTCAAGTATAATATAAATTCCATCATCATCTCCACTGTCTGTAGAGATTATTTTCCTTTGCCATATGACAATTTGTTGCTGGGAACTATCTTTTCTTTAAAGAATGAATGAAACTTAAGTAACTTAGCTGTCAGTAACTAAATCTGGCTTACTGTTTTTCTTGTGTTACTAGCATTAGTAAGTTAAGAATTTTAAGAAATGTTTCCAGACATAAGATGAATCACAATTCTATCTAGGAATATGAATTTGTGAGAGTTATAAATATTTATTTATAATTCATTTGCCTAATTCTAAGCTCTTCCTCAAATATGAAACAATTATTCAAGTTTTAGTTCAAAGTTTTGATTCTCTTCTACATTTATGTATTATTAAGTTTTTATACACCTACACTTATCTTAAAATCTAGAACATTATAAACATCTAACTTCTAATCCTGGATTGTCTTTGAGGCTAAGCTAACACTAGCAAGAGACAAATATAGTAATAGTTTTTGCCAATTAAGTTGGTGAGTTCCACTAGAATTCTGTATAACCTTTATCTTGTCATAAAAATAGACTTTAGCTTTAGTCTTTTTAGGTGTTAGCCTTAGGATCCTACTTATCATAGAGAGCTGATAAGGTCTTTCTTTAAATGCTAGTTAGTTCTACCTGTTCATTTCACAGGTGATGATTCAAGTAGCTAAGTGGTTGCCTATGAGCCCCCATGTACTGAGTGAGAGCGTCAAGACTTGAACCAGGGTCATCTGACTCCAAAGCCAATGTACTGATTTGATTTTCCAGGGAATTATTGAGATTAATGAGAAGATTGCTAGATTCAATGGACAGATTATTTACAATTCCTATTTGTTAACTTAGTTACTTTTATTCGTATATTTCTTCAAACAAGTTCTAAGGTTTAGAATAACCTAGATATGTATTTTATTTCCATTACCGATTAAAGTAATTTGATGGTCTTTTTGTCACACAGTTTTTCAAGATATCTTAAGTATACAGATTTAATGATCTTCCAATATCTTTCTGATATAAATAGTTCACATGTTCAAAATGTACCAATGCCCATTTATCTGGCAACTTAGATTTATTAAAAAATAGCTGATAACTAGAAAAAAAGTTTAAAAAAAAAAAGCCTGTCCAGTCAAAACTGATTTCATTATGCACTAAATGCTATCAAGATGTGTTTTACTTTGAGGAGTTTCTCTTTCACTCCAAGCCTAGATACTCTTAGTTTACACACACACACAATCCTTACAAATTTGGTTATCTGCTTTCTCAATTCATAAGATGTTACAATGGAGCACTGGACCATAGGTTTAGAACTAGGGAAAACTTTAGACACTAGCCTTCCTCATTTTACAGATGAAGAAACTGAGGTAGAAAGGTTAAGGGAATAACCTTATAGTATGGACCTAGTGATTTGCATGCTGGTCTCCCCTTTTAAACTGTGAATTCCTAGAGAACAGAGGCTGTTTTCACCTTTGTTTCTCCGGAATTTGGCACAGTGCCTGGCAAATAGAGTTATATGCCTGAATAACCTCTCACTGTATTATTTGGTACAATACAATAACTTAGATTAATAAATGACAATCCTGATTCATTACAAAGTTATGTTCTTTATACTCTAAGAAAGATGGAAGAGTGAAAACATGGAGAATTGTAAACAAAAAAAAATTTGGCTCTAAAAGGATTAAATTTCAATTATATGGAAAATGACTGAATAAAAAAATCATTTATTAATTTCTTTGTATAAGTATGTAAATCATTTATTTAAATAAAATCATATGTCCCTAAGTATGATATTCATATGAAGATGGCCATCTTAATTTAGCAAAGCAATACACACACAGCTCTCAATATTTCAAAATTCAAAATAAAAAAATGATTAGGCTTGTAATGATTAAGTCACTTCATTACAAGTTATAGTTCTTACCTTTATCTCAGAGATTCCATTGCTTCACACAGATTTTTCCAAGGAGGTAAATGATTAAAAATAAACACTTTATATATACCCATATATTGACACTAGCACATTTGTGGTAAAACACAACAGAATTCCTGATTATAAATATAGAGTGGAAACAGAGTATCCCAGCCAGAGTAGAAGAGAAACCCTTTTCAGAGTCAGAACTTAAAGAAGAAATAACAGTGATTTTGGTGTCTACTGATCACAGCATCCCTATATCTTAACCAGCATTTCTTTTGCATACTTGCTAAACAATATCTGTAAATAATACACCAATAGAGATGGCAATATTAAAAATGACTGCGATGATAAGAAAAGGAGCTGGCAATAACTATCTTTATCTTGCCTTTTCTTCTTCAAAAGTTGAACATCCTTCCATGTTATCATTCTGCAATGTACAGTTAAAGCCTTTAGAACTAGGGAATAGAGATATCCATTGTTTTGGGAATGACTTAATACATATAACAAACCTTTATTAATAATTAGTTGATTAATGAAGGAATGTTCAAGAATTCTGTCCCTCAGACTCAAAACCTTGAAGGCATGCATACTTCTTCCCAAACTCTCTCTTATTCAGTCAGTTGCCAAGTCCTTGTGATTCTATGTTAATAATACCTCTTTGTAACTTTCTCTTCCTCTTTTCTCTACTGCTATCACCCTACTTCAAAGCCCTTACCTCCCAAACTGATTCATTTATTCATTAATTCATTCATTTAGTTTTTTTTTGAATAGGTAAAAGAAGAGATTCTTTGCCTCAACTGCTATCCAGCCTTAATCATTGAATAGGTGCAGCCTCAGTCAGACTGAGATTTATTGAAAACCTTAGCTTAAAACCGCCAAGGGCTCCCCTTACATCTAGGGTCCTCTCTAATCATCCTCATCTCTATCTGGCCACTGAATCGGGCTAGCTCTGGACCTTGCCCAGGCACTCTCACTTAAATCCAATTCACTTATATGTCACAGCATCACCCCCCTGATATCATGGTCCTCTTCTAAAATGAAGAACAAACAAATGAATATAATGGCCACGACATGACCATGTTTCAAAAAAAAAGACAGAAAGGCAATGAAGACCCTATGAATTGATGCAAAATGAAATTATCTACAATCAAGAAAACAACATACATGACAATAATGATACTAAGAACAATAAAGCAAGTGAAACTGAGTGCTGTAAAAATATAATGACCAAGACTGGCTCTAAAGAAGGCAAAGTAAACACCTCTTTCCCTTTGCCAATGAGGCAAACTATAGCTATGGAACACTGACAGAAACCAGACTTCTTCAATGTGTTGGTTAATTCTGTTATCACACACACACATTGAGAGAGAGAGAGAGAGAGAGAGAGAGAGAGAGAGAGAGAGAGAGAGAGAATGAGAATGAATAGCAGTCTGGAAGGAAAAGAAATATTATATTACCTAAGTTGAGAAATGTGTGCTATGTAAAAATAAATGTGTGTTATGTAAAAATAAAACACATTAAAATTTCTTTTAAAAATTAAGTCTGTCATGTCAAAATTTAAATGCACATTTAAAAATCTATCTGAAATTTGTAGAATTGCCACTTTATCATAGTGGTTTTATTTTCAAAACAGCTGACAAATTCACTTATCTATTAAATGTCATTCAAAGTCAAAGATGAGTTTCTGGTGAAAATTAAAATAAATTAATAAAATAAAAAATTAATTAGAGCTAGCCTCTTCCAATGATATAATATCCTTTCTCCCCCTATCTCCTGATCAGCTCCACCCTTACCCTTCATCCCCCACCCCCTCTATATCTGCCTTTTTTTTCTTAGAGGAAGAAAAAGGCTACCTTGCTTAGTCCCAACAAGGCAAAAAGGCTATATATTTTTCATTTCATGTATAATCTCAAAAAAGGGTTTGCTGGCATTTGATCTTAAATCATTAAGATTTAGAAAATCTTAACAGCAGAAGTACCAAAGCATAGCCTGACCATTTTAAACAGGGCCTCACACAATAGTCAGCTCAGCAGTAGGTAATTTAACATGTATGACCCTTTGCACGGCAACAATTCTAAACTATAACGGCCAAAACTGCAGTCATCTATTTGCTTCATTACCATCATTTAAAAAATGAGAAAACAGAGAGACAGGCATGGTATAAAGAATTAACAGGGTACAGTTCTTCAAAAGAGAGAAAGAGAAAGTGCAAAGCAATGATGAAAAAAGTCCAAGAATGATCAAAGACAGACCCAAACTAACAACTGAGAAAGAAGTATGTAGCTTTTTTTTAGTCTACTTGTAATGATATTACTAAATAGTCTAGCTAATGTTCATAAATTCTAAACAAAGAAGCCAAAAGAAAAATCTATGAGAATGTATATGTAGCTAAATTATCTCTCTATCTCTATACACACACACACACACACTGACTTTAATAAGATTCGACTAAAATTTTAAAAAACATATGACTAAAGATGACACAAATATAGTGAATTCTACTTCACTTCTTAGATTGTATTAGATCACACTTATTAGAACATAAAAACAATTATCCAAACTAATTAGGCTTGTTTGAAGGAACTGATTTTTACACAAATCTTCAATGGAGCCACTAAGGCTCAAGTATGGACTGTTCTAAATAAAAATCAAAATTTATGTTAAATGATAAAAACTCAATGAAGCCTTTTTTTTTTCTGCTGAGAAATCTGGTAACATGATGTACCTGGGGAAAATAAGACAAAAACTTTTAACTTTTCTTACTTTCTCCCTAGAAATTCATAATATATATTTTTTTCAGTATGAATAAAAGTATGTAACACCTCATTTTCAGTAACAATAGAGGTATGCACTGTCCTATAAGCGAGTTTTTCAGGTAAGTGAAACATCATTCCTAAAATACCAATGTTTTTTCCTATTTATTTTATGCGATCTAAAAATATTATATTTCACTGTCTTTAATGGTAATCAATCCATAAAACAATGTCCCATAATACACTAAAATCCTCAGGAACTACTTAAGTGTGATTATGTTAGGGTCAACCTAATATAAGTGAATATAAGTGAAGTTACTTTTTTTAAAACATATTATTCCTATGCTCCTAATATGCCCTCTTATTTACATTTACCTTTCCTAACAAGTAAAATTGAATGGACTTCTTTTACTTCTTTCTAAGTTCTTTGCTCTGTCCTAAATTTCAATTTACCTAAAATATGATATCCAAATAAGTAGAATGTAAATATATCTGGTCAAATTTTTAAAGAAATTGATGACACTGTACAGAGTCTTAGAATTGAGTTAGAAGAAACTCTTAAGTTTAAACTTCACCTCTGACACATTAATTGTAGCAATGTCATTTAACCTTTGAATCTCATGCAACTCTAAGGCTACACTGGAAGTTCCCAAATATTTAGGTGGTACAGCAAGAGTACTGAAGGACCTGAGTTTAAACCTGGCCTCAGATACTTGCTTAGCTGGTATGTCACTTAGTTTTCTAAACTGTAAGATAGATAACACGACCTATCTCACAGGACTGTTATAAGGATTAAGTGAAAAAATATTTGTAAAGAGTTTAGCACAGTGTCTGGTATGTAGTGGATGGTCTAAAAAAATTCTGTTTAAGCATTCCTTCTACAAGTCTCAGTGCTAGGCTGTGACTCCAAAAGATCCTGACAGGTGCAACTGAAAGAGTGCATCAAAGTTAAAATGAACTAAGAGAGATAAATATAAAAGTTCCACATATTTTAAAGATGAATCTACACATGGCAAAGAGGAAAAAGACATGGGCAGAATGCAACACATACACATATGGGTGTGTGTGTGTCTGTGTATATGTGTGTAACAGAGAAGAAGGGGGAGATGACAGAGAAATTTTAAATGCCTTCTAGACATATATACACATACACATATATGAAAAATGTTCTATGGTTTTTGTCAACTACACATGTAACATAAATGAGCGGTCAAAAACACCCATGTAAATTTTGGTCTTCATTAATTTAAGAATAATTGCCAAAAACAGAGGTAGCAATAATCTAGCTATACTTAATCCCTATCAGATCATATCTAATATATTGTGTCTAGGTCTAGATATCATATTTTATAAAAGATAATGTCAAACTGGAACAAACGTGGATGGAACAAATCCAGGAACAAACAAATCCTGGAACAAACCCAGGATTATACAGAGACTAAAAGTTATGTCATAGAGAACTAACCGAAGATATTAATAATATTTAATTTGGAAAACTGCAAAAAAAAGAGAGAATCAAGAATGTCATTTTTTAAGCCCTTTCTGTTTTACTATGGAAGAGAATAAGTGAAATCTACTACAGGTGATCTCATTCACTAAAAGGAAAATCCAACTAACAATTAGGGATGTTCCAAAAGAAACTGGCTAACTCAAGAGAACAGTGGGTAGGTTTGCCATCAGAGACCAGATTGTTTGTCACAGTTGATGTATGGAGAATTAATTTTTCAAGTAGGGGTCAGATGAGCTAATTTCTAAGGAACTTTCTAATTCTGAAGTTCTGAAAAACTCAGACTAGCCCCCTAATTTTGGTTCTTCTCCCATTCTAAGCATTGGGTAAATCATCTATAAAAACAAGTGCCACGTATTACCTCCACAGAAGCTTGCTTAGTTTTCAATCATCTTTATTGTCTAGTCTTTCTTATAGTTACCTTATTATTTTCATTTTTAACCTAATTTTGTTTTCTCTTGTTCTAAGGAGATTCATAACTGATTAATCAGGTTCCTTCCTCGAGATGTATTTCAAAGATATTCAAAAGAAGCATTTTGACTTGTTTTCTCCCCTCAGTACTGGTGATATATAATTTGTTTCATTTCAAAGTCTTCCTTGGTTTTCCTTGGGACCAAGAGAAGGCACTTTAAGGTTGAGGTTAAAATGCAACCAGCAACAAAACAGAGAATAGATAATGCACATGGGAATTAAACCTGTGATTTAATCTGACACCATGTTTCACAAATTAAGTAAATGGCCACCTACACCATTCTCCTTACAACTTTTGTGTAACTCTCATTATATCCTCTGTTCCCTCTAAGATAAATCTCTTTTAACTATGACAAGTTAAAAGTCAAGAAATTCCTGGGACTGCCAACATTTGGTGTAACTAAGGGAAATGTAGTCTAGAAAAAGAAGCGCTCTTCCCCCCAAATATCAAATTCCTCTCTCCCCTTTCTCTCCTACAGATATTCTGGCTTCTATTTTATTCAGAAAAGTCACATGTTTTCATGGCCACACATCAAAATTCCACCTCATTTTTGCTCACCCGAGCTCTATCCTTTTTTTGGGGGGAAGGAGTCAAAGTTAATCCTTCTACTAGCACACTCTATCTGCTCCTACATCAGGAGCTTTTCCTACTAATAATTCCTAACAATGAGAGTTAGAGGGAACATTAAAAGTTATCTAGACCTACCCCCTAATTTTGCTTCCATCTCTATCCCTGTCTTCCCTGTCAAAAAAGAGGAACTAAACCAGAGAGATTATGGGACATTACCAGGATTATACAGATACTGAGAGGTTGGGCCATTTTGGGGGGCACCATATTCAGCCTTCTTTCAATTATACTCTTTGTCACAATCAACGTTTCTCTTTCTTTGGCTCTTTTCAAGCTGCCTACATACAAACCTACTCAGTACTATCCAGCCCTACCAAAATCCTCACTTGGCCCTGCCATTCATCTAAAGCCATAATCCTTGCTCCCCTTACATTTTTACCTCTACATGTCTGGAAAGAGTCATTTGTCCTTGCTATACTCAATATCTCACTCTCCTTCCCCTTCTCAATCCCATGCAATCTGGCTTCTATCCCCACAGTTCTCCAAAGTTACCAATGATCTCTTCATTACTAAGTCCAGTCCTTATCCTTCATGACCATTCCAAGACACCTGATATTATCACCTTCCTCCACGGCTCCATGGACCACTTTGGGGAGGCTCTTCTACTACCTAAGTGTTCCTTTTCAGCTAGCCATCTCCCACCCATCATCTTAAGGCTCTGTCCCAGTCTCTTTTCTCTCTGGGAAATCTCCTCCATTCTCTTAAGATCACATATAACAGCCAACTTCCAAATCTATTTGAATCTTCAACTCTTCTTGAATACTAATCATGCATCATCAACTGCTCAATATTTCAGTTTTTAACTAAGCCTGAAAGGAAGCCAAGGGAATGTAGGAAACCTCAGACATAAAAAAGGGAGAGCAATTTAGGCACAGAAGATACTGGACAAAAATGCCTCAAGGAAAGGAAGAACAAGAAACCAGAGTCACCAGATCTTAGAGAATATGTGGAAGGAGTAAGGCACAAGAAGACTGCAAAGGCCGAAAGGGGGCCAGGCTGTGAAGGACTTGGAAAGCCGAGCAGAAGAATTCATTTTTGATCCTTATGGTAATAGTCACTGACGTTTACTGAAGGAGGGGGCGGGTAAGAGGTGAACAAGGGAGTTAAGGTGTGAGATCTGTTCTGATGGAAGAAATACTGTCCCAAGGTTCTGAAACTATTAAGGACCTAGAAATTTCCAAAAATAGCAGCAAATTGGCCAATTACACTAAAATAACAGACCAGTATTAGTTATTCAGCACTAAAAGAATTTAAAATAGTAGTTATGCAGTAAGGTTGCATATACTTTTAGACTGATTTCATATCATATCACAGAGTTCTTTCCCCTTCTACTTTATCTTCCATCAAAATTGACCTACCTGTTGTTAGTCCTTGCGTTTAATGCTCTACCTTTTTGCCTATGACTCAGATGCCATATTTTTCATGACGTCTTCTGTGTGAGTGCTTCCCTTCCCTTCTTTTTGAAGTAGTTTTATATGGATTTTACACTTTATTCATGTGTTCCTTGTTTCCTCCAAGTAGAAAGTTGCATTTTTTGTAGTCAGGAATTGTCTTTATTTTGATTTCCTAAACAATTAAATGCCTATTCTGTATGCTTGCTAAACCAAATAAAGGGGTGTGTTCAGTTATAATAGAAATGCTCATGAGGGAGGAGGAAAACCATGAGTAAAAACAAAACAACAAAACAAAACAATGAAACAACCATGAGCCACAGAAGCCAAGGGATTAAAAATAAAAAGCTAATTAACAGAGTCAAATGTTACAGACAATTAAGGATGGAAAAACACCACTGGATTTTGGAATGAGAGAACAGTTTCGATGGAATGAATAAAACTGAATTCAGAACATGCATAGGATTAATTAAGGATTGGTTTGTACTGGGGAAGTGAGTTACAAGCTCTGTGGCTTTTAAATACTCCTCGATTAAGAGGCTGTCGTTCACTTTTATACAACTGGTAAATAATTAGCCTAGAATGTGTTATCATGAGACAGCATTTAAACTTGCAGATGAAAAATTTGTAAAAGGTTAAGGAAAACACAAGAGGAAGCTGACTTTTGGGGAGGAAGGGGCAATCATCTTAATAATAACCTTCAGTGCCACTATCACAGGTATAGTACTAGCTTAGCTGAACCAAGAACACAGATCATGAATTCTACAGAGATGCTTAAAACAATCTCCTTAATTAAAAACAAAACAAATTTCGAAGAACTTAAAATACTAAGTTAAGAAAAAAGTAAGGTTTTATGTAGAAGTTAGTATTAATGTTTTCAGGATAGAAGGACTTCTGAAAATAGATTACAGTTTAAAACTTTTCATAAATTAAGAGAAAAGTAAAGTTTAATTTAGATATTAGTATTACTGTCTTTGGGATAGAAGGGCTTCTGAAAATGTATTACAGGTTAATAATTTTCATTATGTTTTAAAAACCATGACTTCAGCCAGACACCAGGAGGACTACAATCATAATTTATAGTAAACCCTGTTATGAGGCTTCTGCCCATCCATGTAGATAGAAGCAGAGTATGGCTTCGGGTGCATTCCTTTTGAAGCCTTTCCTGAAGAAGATCCAATTCAAATCTGTGTCTCCTCTCTCTCACAAGCTGTCCTCCTCCCCCTCCCGACTCGGTTGACATAAGGGCTAAGACTATGCCAGGCCCCTGCACATTCACACCCTGTTACTTTCTGGCTATAAAGGAGCTTTTTTAAAGGGAGAAGGTGAATATAATGGGGAGAAAGGAATTGGGAAGAAAGAAAAAGCGCCTTTTGTGCCTTGTGAATTATTCAGTTGAGCAATGAACTAACCCTAACACATCTATCAGGGAACTCCAAACAGTGGCATCACAGGCTACTAAATTTTTAAAAATGTTTACTATTCAGAAAATCTACTGTAAACAAATTCTGAAAAACAGAACTTTAAGTTAACTAAATTAAAAACAGAGGTTACTGAACCTCCCTGAGTCAAACACATGAATTTTATAAATCATATCAAGACAAGAAAACTAAAATTTCAAATTAACTAAAAAAACATTTTATAGACATTTTGATGAATTAGTAATCTATGTGTTGTTCTTCTTTTGGCATTATTCAGTCATAAAACGAATTGTGGCAAATCTCAAATTCTCACTTTCTTTCCTGAGATTTAAATTTTTTTGGGGGGGGGGATCTCATTGGATTGTTTGATAACCACCTTAAACTTATTCCATAAACACTATCTCTACTTCTGAGAATGACAACAAGATTTCTTTCTACAGAAGCCTCAGCAAAGTGGTGCTGGTTATTTAATCAACACGGTCAGAGCAGAGTCACACTTTACTCACATCCATTAGTGATGTTTGGTTGCCTACATTTTTAATAGAGATTAATTCTCCTTTGGATAAGAATAGAGATAAAGGGTAGCGATAAGTTACCTGCTTTTTTCAAAAGGATAGCAGTTTTGGGATAATTGGAAATTAGTATGGCAGAAATTAGGCATGGACCCACACTTAACACCATATACCAAGATAAGATCAAAATGGGTCCATGACCTAGGCATAAAGAACGAGATTATAAATAAATTAGAGGAACATAGAATAGTTTATCTCTCAAACTTGTGGAGGAGAAAGAAATTTGTGACCAAAGATGAACTAGAGACCATTACTGATCACAAAATAGAAAATTTTGATTACATCAAATTAAAAAGCCTTTGTACAAACAAAACTAATGCAAACAAGATTAGAAGGGAAGCAACAAACTGGGAAAACATCTTCACAGTTAAAGGTTCTGATAAAGGCCTCATTTCCAAAATATATAGAGAACTGATTCAAATTTATAAGAAATCAAGCCATTCTCCAATTGATAAATGGTCAAAGGATATGAACAGACAATTTTCAGAGGATGAAATTGAAACTATTACCACTCATATGAAAGAGTGTTCCAAATCATTATTGATCAGAGAAATGCAAATTAAGACAACTCTGAGATACCACTACACACCTGTCAGATTGGCTAAGATGACAGGAAAAAATAATGATGAATGTTGGAGGGGATGCGGGAAAACTGGGACACTGATGCATTGTTGGTGGAGTTGTGAACGAATCCAACCATTCTGGAGAGCAATCTGGAATTATGCCCAAAAAGTTATCAAAAAGTGCATACCCTTTGATCCAGCAGTGTTTCTATTGGGCTTATATCCCAAAGAAATACTAAAGAAGGGAAAGGGACCTGTATGTGCCAAAATGTTTGTAGCAGCCCTATTTGTAGTGGCTAGAAACTGGAAAATGAATGGATGTCCATCAATTGGAGAATGGCTGGGTAAATTGTGGTATATGAATGTTATGGAATATTATTGTTCTGTAAGAAATGACCAGCAGGATGAATACAGAGAGGACTGGCGAGACTTACATGAACTGATGCTAAGTGAAATGAGCAGAACCAGGAGATCATTATACACTTCGACAATGATATTGTATGAGGACATATTTTGATGGAAGTGGATTTCTTTGACAAAGAGACCTAACTGAGTTTCAAATGATAAATGACAGACAAAAGCAGCTACACCCAAAGAAAGAACACTTGGAAACGAATGTGAACTATCTGCATTTTTGTTTTTCTTCCCGGGTTATTTATACCTTCTGAATCCAATTCTCCCTATGCAACAAGAGAACTGTTCGGTTCTGCAAACATATATTGTATCTAGGATATACTGCAACATATCCAACATATAAAGGACTGCTTGCCATCTAGAGGAGGGGTAGAGGGAGGGAGGGGAAAAAATTGGAACAGAAACGAGTGCAAAGGATAAGGTTGTAAAAAAAAATTACCCTGGCATGGATTCTGTCAATATAAAGTAATTATTAAATACAAATTTAAAAAAAAAGGGTAGCAGTTTCTATTAAAGTAATTCGTTTTTCTATACATTTGTTATACATTTCCTCCTCTTCTTCAATATAAATTATAGTAAGTAGAGAAGAAATTAAAATTTCTATCATTGGTACAAATTTTAATTTTTCATGTCTTTAACTTAGTTTCTACGCTTAACTCCTTGTAGACTTGTGTGACTGAAATATATAAGACAAGTTTGAAACAATTCCCTGAAAGACTTTAGTACATCACATTTAGCTTTGTAAAGATTCTCATTTACAAATTCAAAAAGTCTTTTTAAAATCCATAAAACCTGTTTTAATTCAAAGCCCCAAGCATTCTTGATGTCTAGAAGATACAAGATAGCACAAAATAATGGAGTATAACATAATGGCATATAATCACTGGATTAGCAGTTGAGGCCCATGTTTTTGTCCTGATTCTGTCAGTGATCAGCCACCGATTTTGAGTAAATCATCTCACCCTCTTTGGGTGTCATTTTTTCATGTGTAAAGTAAAGGGGTTGTCCTGAACCTTGTGATTGATCACACATTGTGATCCCTAACTTTATGTCTCTATGTGTCCCTTCTATAAAATGGCTATGTCCTTGATTCTGCCTTTGCTTTTATTTCAGACATGTCTAGTTAATAAGATTGGCACTGATCGCCTCTACTGAATAGGTTTTTCTACTCTGGACCTGAATGTGCCTCTAGCAAGGGCAGCCCAGAACAACAGAGTTACCACTGACTGAAAGTTACAGGCTCTGCTCTCCATGTGCTGCGTTACTGAACCTCTCTGAGTCTTGGTCCCCTCACCTGTAGAATGAGGAAGTTGGACTAGGTTCTTAATCTTTTTCCTGTCATGGACCTCTCTGGAAGTCTGGTGGAGCCTATAGGACCTTTCTCTTCATGTTTTTAAATACAAAATGTTTAAGTTTACAAAGGAAACCAATTATTAACAGATTTTGTTGTTCAGTCATTTTCAGTCATGTCTGACACTTTGTGTCCCCAACTGGTGTCTTCCTGACAAAGGTACTGGAGTAATTTGCTAATCCTTCTCCAAATCATTTTCAGATGGAAAATGAGACAAACCGGGTTAAGTGACTTCCCCCAAGGTCAACAACTAGTTAATGTCTGATGCTGGATTTGAAGTCAAATCCCCAGACACGGCACTCTATTCAATGTGCCAACTAGCTACCCTTAAAATATAATTATCAAAATGTAAAAACAAAACAAAAGAAAATCCTTAATTCCATGAATAACATGTTAAGAAACCCTAGATTATAATGACCTTCAAGCCCTATCATGCTACGATATGATGTGGGCCTAAAAAGAGACAGCTTATTCTCTTTTCAGAAGCTCTCTTAATTGCACTGACAGCTCCCTCTAATTTGTCCATATTTTAGATCTTTTTCCACAGCCACCTGTTTTAAAATCCTTTAACCAAGGAATTCTCTCTAACTCTAAAAAGTGGTCTACAGACTAACTCTATAACTTTCTGCCTACCAAGAACTAACTTCTAGACTTCAGACAAGATCTGTGCATGACATTCAGACAAAGATCCAAAAATGGAGACGACCAAAATTCTTGTAATGAGTTACTTCAAGTATTCTACTGACTAAGTAAAACTAAATTGCCCAGTTCAGACAATGCAGAGAGGTTTGCCATTAAAAATGTACAACCCAAACATATACTTGAATATGTTTGTGGGATCACCGTTTTAGAGGTGAAAGGGACTTTAGAAGTCATCTAGTTCCAAGTTTCTACAAAACATCATCTTAAACTTATACAAGAATGTCACATAATACAGATATTATATGACCTTTGGAAGGCATTTAATAGTGGTTTTTATAGTATGTATTACAAAATTTTTGATGCTAATACTATTGAGCCTATTTACTTCAGAGTAAATTAGGACATTTTCATATGCATTTTTCTCCTTTATATTTTTGGTACCATTAAACTGCATAAGGTTATACTTTCTAAAGAGAAAATTACATAAAGTAACCCATTTTAATATAAGTAAAATTCCCTAAACAGAATGAATGACTGTTCATTAAAGGTTGCTATTCCAGACCCTGCCCTGCCATACATAAACCTACACCCTGGACCCCCATGAAAGAACACTGGAATTTAAGATCGGAATTCTATCACATTTTTGCTACTTTCTACCTATGTGAATTTAAGCCAGTCACTTTCTCTCTCTGGGCTTCAGTTTCTTCATCTGAAAAAATAGATGGTTGAAGCTAGATGATTTCTGAGGTCCTTTCCAGTTCTTAATGCCCATTCATTATCTGACAGAACCTCAAAACTGCAATGTGCCAGAGAACTGAGGGTTGTTTTTTTTTAAAAAATCAAGGGAAGATACACTTTTATTCCAAATAATTTTTTTGAACTTTGGATCATATTTGGCTCCATTACAAGTAAACACATCTAAGTATTTATGAATGTCAAGTTCCTCTTAAATTGAGGACTAAGAAGTATATACTTTTTGCATTTGTTTTAAATAGGAAGGAAAACACCAGAATGAAACATAGCATCTGAATACAAACAAAGTCTGATAAACTTGGTGAGGTTCTAGGGCAGTAGACATTTGACAGCATCTATCTGTAGAAAGGGCAGGTAAATCCTCAGTCTGCTCAAGGTGTAGGGGGTGGGGGGGGGAAGGGTTAATGGGGCCTAAGTACTCCTTTATGGTGAATGATTATTATCCTACTTATAGAAGGGTAAGAGTTTTTAATAATCTGGATTTGAGAACTAAAGCTGGAAGAGCAACAAGAGATTAAGACATGATGTATAAAATGTGAACTTTGTCATCCATTTCAATGGTGGATTATTCATACAATGCAGATCTCTAAAGGAAAGTGGGTTGTTTAGTAGCCCCAAAGTAGGAACTAAACCTTAGGATTAGTATAGTGGTCCCTAGGGTGAAAGTATTACCATTTGGAATATGAAATGAGGTCTTCCTAGAAAAAGCAAGCACTTTTTTTCCCCTTTCATTTTTTTGAAAACACACTATTGTATTTGAGCTTCACAATAATTCCATAGTCAGTACCAAGGACGTTCTTGTTCAATGGAAGAATGGACAGAAGCAAATGAAGACTTTGGAAAACCCAATAACTTGACCATGATCACATAGCTAGTATGAGTCAGAAGCAAGATTCAGGCATAGGTTATCACAACCAGTATTCAATCCAGTGATTCATTCCATTGCATCAGACTATAGAATTTTAGGTCAGATCTTGAGGGCTCATATGGGGCTAAAGTTCACAAACTATATTTTGTGGTCATCTAAGGAAAGTCTAGATGGGACAAAATGGCCCAAAAGTAAGACATTTTTAGAAGGGCAAGACTGAACCTGCTCCATATAAAGCCACAGCTTGGGAACTTGTCACAGGTTACATGATAGCAAAAAAAAAAAAAAAAAAAAAAAAAAAAAAAAAAAAAAAGAAAATTACTGAGTGTATTTATGAGAAGTTATTCAGCCAATCATGATACAGAACTTTTTAACTGACAACTGACAATTGATAAAAATGTAATTGAACTGCAAAGAAATGAACTGGTGAATGATCTATGCAAATGAAGAGACTGTTAATATTACAATTCACAATGAAAATCAACTGCTGAAGCCATAAAGGAAAAGTTGATTTTATATGTTATTTTCCTTTCTCATTTTATTTTCCATCCTATGGCAAGAGAGAGTTCTTTTCTTTCTTTCTTTTTTTTTTTTTTTTTTTTTTTTTGGCTGAGGCAACTGGGGTTAAATGACTTGCCCAGGGTCACACAGCTAAGAAGTGTTAAGTGTCTGAGGTCACATTTGAACTCAGGTCCTCCTGACTTCAGGGCTGATGCTCTAGATTCACTGCACCAGCTAGCTGCCCCAGAGATAGAGAGTTCTTTTCTTAAGAGACTTAAGACATGTCAGAGAAAAGAATAGTGATTGCCTGTTCCTATATATATATATATATATATATATATATACACATATATATCCTAAATATATATCTAAATATTTTATGTTTAAAATAAATTTAAAATTCAGTCATTTTTAATGTCAATTCTAAAACATTTCATCTCTTGCAGCTTTTATCAATGGTATTTTAAGTTTTTGATTCAGAAAAAAATAATCTTAGATCTTGTATTGCTCTTGCATCAATTAAACTAACATTTATAAAGCACCTACACTGTTAAGTATCAGGCATTATGATAAATCCTAGAAACATTGAAGGGGGGTAAAAACCTCCTTGTCTTCAAGGGGTTACATTCTACTGTAAATGTCTAACATGCATTTGAACAAGTATATAGTTCAAGGAAAATTTAAGAAGACTTCAAAGAAGAAGATGTAACTGATCTATCTTGAAAGAATAAAAGTCCTTTTTCTTTAAGTCCTTCTTTAAGCTATACTGAGGTCCAGCTTCACCCTTAACCTCAGTATTAAAGTCTTGGGTGGGAACAAAATTAATTTCTTTCTAAAATCTAATTCTTCTGAATTTTTCTTAAAAGGAGAAAAGATGATATAGATAATAACAGTATATTACCATGGGATCTATAGCTTAGATGCCTCCTTGCCCTTCAAGAGGCTTGGATGAATAGGATTCATCCTAAGAAGGCTTACCCCCTAAAGGTAGGGGAGGTTAGACTTGCTCTTTATCTCTTTGGTTCACTGCCCCTAGCCAACAGTAACTTGAGAAATAATCAAGACAGGAACTATTAACTCCAAGGGAGGCTATAGGTAGAATTCAGGGGATCTGTGAACTTAAAGGGGGAAAGTTGTATCTTTATTTCAATAAAATTTATTTCCTTTGCTTACAGAGGTGCTCCTTCCCATTGTGATAAGGGTATCTTGTGGTAGGATGCCTGTCCAGGTGCAAATTTGGGGGAGAGTCAAATTGTCATGAGAAGGGAAAATGTTTGCTCTCTGGCCCCAGGATTCAGATCTATAACTGGGGGATCTCTGGCAAGGGGACTGTTGATTTCAGGAGGAAGGAATCCCAGCTCTCTTTGGCAAAAGGCCTCCCCAAATCCTAGGTCAGCATTTCAGCACTACTAGATGATGGAGACAAGATCCATCATAGTCACCACTGCCACATACTGGGACTGGCTGCTATGTCCAGAACCAGAAGTGGAGGTTCAAAAGAGCCACGAGTTCAGCAAAGACGATCGATGTCCCTCGGGAAGGGAGCACAAAGGTAACGTGAGAAGACACCCAGTGGCTCAGCAGTGCTGGAGATCAAGCTGCTTCACCACTGGGCTCCTTGAGCCTCTCTCCAGGAGGGGCTCATAAGCTATCCACCTCGGCAGAGACCTATAAGATACTCTGCACTTGGGATAGCTGAGGTCGGGGAACCAGCCCTGTGAGTCAGGATTGGCAGTCACAAGGGGCATTTTGCAGCATTTCTCATTGACCTCGCCTAATCCTTATCTCACAGCAATCCCTACAAGGCTTCTGGTATAGTTTATATATACATATTGGTTTTGACTCTTGGTGAATTGTTATAATGTACTAATAAAACGATGGCTAGAGTGCATCCAGAAAAACAGAAAATGACAAAGAGCCAGCATGGTTTCATCAAGAAGTTACATACCAGACTAACCTTATTTCCTTTTGTGACAACATTATTAGACTGAAATGTCAGGGGAATGCTCAAAAATAGTTTATCTAGTTTAAATTAAAGTATTTTTAAAAGTCTCTCTTGGATGAGAACAAGCCAAAGCTCTGATCCTTCCAGTGAAATGGAGGATCAGGAGGCCTGATCATTGCACTGACACCATTTCCTGAATCCCTCTACACTT
Source organism: Antechinus flavipes (assembly GCF_016432865.1). NCBI lineage: Eukaryota > Metazoa > Chordata > Mammalia > Dasyuromorphia > Dasyuridae > Antechinus > Antechinus flavipes. Next base: position 66,907,898 of record NC_067402.1, on the reverse strand, counting down.
GAATGTCCAACACCCTGCTAAACCCTTGAGATCCTTTGATAATGTCCTCTGCCTCAGCAATAAACCGCTGGAGCCCAGGGCCAGGGCACTCTGCTGATCTGAGCTCTCTTCTAAGTGTTCTCTCCACCAATCAGGATATGAGTTACTTTAGAGAATAGATTCCTGTGCTTTTCTATCTGGAACTTTAGCACTTGATAGCTCAATGCATGACACACAGTAAATATTTAACATACTTTTTCTTTTGTTCAAGTTATTACAGTGGACAAGATAAAGAGGTGTAACCTAGATGATGGCACAATTACATGGAAACAGAATTAGATTAAGAGTTCAATGTCAATTTGGAAGGAGGTTCTGTTGTTGGTCCTGCGATACAGAACATTTTTACCAATAGCTTGGATAAGTGTGCTATCTGTACCTTGATCAAATTTGAAGGTACACAAAGGAAAGATGGCAGAATTAGTATTTCCAATAACTATAAAACTTAATAGAAATAAATGTAGTATTATGCTTAACTTAAAAACCAAAAATGTCAACTTCTTAAGTACAAAATGGGGAGGGGGAGTGTAGTACAGCAATTTGAAAATCAGTTGGAGGTTTCCATGGACTGAGCTTAATGTGAAACAATAGTCAATGCAGCTAATACTGTTTTCCAATGCATTAAGAGAAAAATAATGACCAAGAGGATCGTGGAGGTCACAGTGTAGTTGCAACTTATCACTCCATATCTGGTGCTGCTATAGTTCTGGGCACTATATTCTAGTTAGAATTTTTGCAGAATGAGAAGATGGAGAAGGGACTCTCAAGTTAAAGACATATAATGAACAACTGAAGGAACCGAGAATGTTTAGACTTAAGTAAAAACCAAAGGTAGATACAATGACTGTTTTCAAGTTTTTGAGGGGTCATCATATAGAAGAAGTTTGATCAGACTTATTACATTTGGTCCCAGATATCTTAACAATCACTGAAGGATAGATCCAAGAGAAGGTTCCTGGATCTCCGATTCAAATTCAACATACACACACATGTGTCTATGTGTATGTATATATGTCTGCATATTTGTATATTTTATGTCTGTATATTGGAAATAGGTGTATTGTGTATATGTGTATATGTATATATATGTATATGTCTATCCGTCTATGTGTGTGTACATGTTATATATGTATATATATGCACATGTATATGTATATACCAGAATTCATCTTTCCCCAAAAAACCCATTCGGCTAGCTTCCCTATATTTGTCAGGGGCACCTCCATCTCTCGGATCTCCTAGTTTCATATTGTTGAGAACAGAGGCTGTCTCACTTTTATGTCTGTACTCTAGCACCTAGCACAATGTCTGGCCTATGGCTGGTGCTTGTTGAATGCTTACTAACTGGTCACCCACTCTCTAATATAATATACTCTCTAATATAATAATTTATAATAATAAAAGCAGATTAATAATCTGCTGCTTATTAATAAATTAATAAATAAGAAACTCTCCTGCTAGTTATCAAGGGTCATTCACAATCTAACTCCAGCCCACCTTCTCAGGAACATCACCCACTACTGCCCTTCACACATGGTGCATTCCAGGCAAAGTGGTCTCCTTAATCAGCTTCATACACAACATCCTTGCCTCTGTAGAGACAGATGACCTAAGAACACTACAAGTATATTGAGGACATTACCAGAGATTGCAACCTTCTAAGTCCATCTTTTGGCAGCAAGGAACTTCTGAATCAAATGCAAATTTGTGTTTCACTTTGTATTATACCTATTTTAATCTTTAGCAATCTTGATATTTTTATGCTATACATCATGAAGAGGAAAACATCCCCATAAAATTCTCCTTTAATCCATTCTAATAACTCCTTCACCAGCCAGCAACCCTAACAAATGTCAAAAAGAAGTTCTGGAAATATGAATGATCTAGAAGAAACAATCAAAGATATTAAATTACAAAAAAGGGCTCTTTAAGGACATAAAAAGGCTTTTTTTAGGGACTTTCTGTACACATCATCTAGTGCTATGTCTGACACATAGGAGTTACCTAACAAATAGAATTGTGTTTCAAGACTAGGAACTTCTTACTTCTTCTACTTTAAAATATTTCCTCTTCTCATCAAATACTAAAAACTAAATAAACTATCTTTAAATATTTGATTTTTATATTTTATTAAATGCAATAACTATTGAATAATCTTTTATAGAAGACTTTTATTTAAATAAGGTTTGAAACTGTGAGTGTTTGTTCCTCTTTGTTAAGATGAACTTTAAAAAGTATTTGCATATTTTATTCATAAGTGTTGAATCAGCAAAAATCACTTTAAAAAATAAGCTAAGTTCACAATGGTTCTAAGCCCAATCTAAGTATGTTCAAAATAGGCTTGAACAAGTTAAACTGCACAAATTGGAAAGAAGTTTCCCACAAGCCTTGTGTGTAAGGAGGCCATAGTCTGTCTTTCACACAAGGCACTGAATAGAGCTTTTCTTCTGAAACAAAGTCTATGAGGTACAGCGAACAAACTGTAAAGGTAACTCAGCCTTTTGTCACAAGATCCACTCAAATTCCTTTAACGTAGAATGATAACTATTGATTTCAACTAACCAAATTCAGGAAAGAAACTGTGGTTTCTGCTCTAAAACATAAATACAACATGCAGCATATACATATATTCATACATACATACACTATACATATGCACATACAAACAAACTATATTTATAAAATTTGATACTTTTAAGACAGCTAGATTTGGAAGGAATAATATTTTAAGATCCAAGAATTCAGCCTTTAAAACTAGCTAGTATTGATATAAGCTTTTAGTTTATCATCTTTGTGATCCCTGTTCCTAGTACCTATATAGCACTAATAGGTTTTTAAATAAAAATTTACTAATTTGAATGTTAAGATTTATGCTCCACTGTTTATGTTATTCAAGAGTTTTAAAGAAGATAAACTAAATCCACAAAATTTTACATACCTATACATAAATTAGAATTACCTTACTAGTTAATACATCTAAATGAAACATCTTTTTAAAAGATACAGCATTGTGATATCATTGCCTTCTTTAATGAAAAAGGAAAAGCAGATTTACTGCCCAAGGCTGTATATTTTGTTTGCTTCTTATAATTAGGCAATTGATGTGCCTGTTACATAACAGCAGTGTGTGGAACAAATAGTAATCGTGCATTTCAATCAGCACCCTACACAGTCAGCCATACATTAATGAGTATAAATCACAAGGGACCAACTCCATGTTGGGAAAAGTCTAGAAGAAAAGACTGATAGTCTACCTACACGCTGCTGGCACTTTCACCTCAGAAAGAATAGTTATCCCAGCCCCCACACCTCACCATAATAGAATAAGATAAACGTGGGGATTATGCCAAGTTGACCCCAAGCTTTGTTCTCCCCCTCAAGGCACATTCAGTGAAAAGGTCTAAACACACATCTGATTTGACAAGCATTCAGGTTTTCAAAGAACATGGTGAAAGTGAAATCATACTTGGGGCATTCATGGGTTCCTATGTCAAAGGTCATTTAGCAGTATATCAGCTGCTGCCTACTAAGATTTAAATGGCTAATTTTAACCCTATATCTACTGTACAAAAGATGCACTGATATGAGAAAATTGTCATTTGTCATATGTTTAAAGAACTGAATAACCTATTTATTTAGCACATAGTTTCTTAAAGGAAAAGGAGAAAAGATTACTATAGAATATATAAAATTTAAATTTGCGTAATCATCCAACTACAAAATTCATGTATAGACAATGTAAATTTTAATGTACATAACAATCTCTAATATGATTCTGCTATAAATTGCTATATTTTCACTTTTTTAAAAAAGGGAAACAACTACTACAAGTTACAATACCATCAAAATACAAATATGCTCCCCTGCCTAATTAACTAAAGATCATATTTACCGGTCCTTCTAAAGTTCAATGTAGAGAACTTATTTTCTCTGTACATTAATATTTTGAAAATGCTAAACTTAAGGAGTCAATGAGAATGTACTTTTGAAATGAGTGTAACTGTCTCACCACAAAGTCTGGAAAGAAAAAAAGTTACTAAGGCGTTTCTTAAAACAAGACTACTCAAATACTTTAAAACTAAGTGGAAAGGAAAAATGGGTATGGAAATAGGAAAAGAAAAAAAAAACTGTGAGACAGTGATAGCACTGGAAGCAAAAATAAATGTGTATTGTTTTCCTATCTTTGTGAAGTGAACATTCTTAGTTGAGGAAAAGAATCAAGTCTGGCTGTCACACAAATCAGCACAGATATATTACTCAGTTACTATAGGAAAAGATGTGGGAATTCTTTTGGAAGAGAAGTGATTGGAACATTACTGATATACATTAATAAAAACATTTAAGCATGGAATAGCAAAACATCTATGTACCAATTCTCATTTTACTTAATAAAATATTACTTGCTTATATATGTATAGTCTAATATCAATAGAAATTCAGTTTTTAAGTTGCATCCTACATAAAGTTGTCCAGTAAAACTAACTACCAAGAAAGCAAAAACCATGTTTATTTCAAATTTGTAAATTCTAACTCAAATCGATCATCAATTCCCAAATTCTATAGTCATCAAAAACTGGTGATGAAAATTAAGTGATTATTTATTATTTCTTTCTTCAGGAAATACCTAAACATTCTCAGTGCACAATTCTAATACTGAGATTACAGAGAATTCTGCTTCTTCACTAGCAACCATCCTGTATAACGATAGTTTATTACCTTAGATATTGAAAGTTTGTCCAAAATTCTGTAATGAACATGTAATTCTTAATTCATCACCCTCATAATTTATGTGACTAAATCCTAAAATGTTTCTTTTCAGGAAGAAATCAAGACAATATTAAACAATATATTATTCAGCTACTTTCTGGAGTAAAGAAATAAACAAAACATTTGCCAGCTGTGGTGGATGGATGGACTTCAATTGGATCTCAAAAGATTTTCAAGAGCTGTCTGAATTTGAGAGTTCTAGCCTATATTTTTAAACAAATTTACTAAATTTTTTTTTTGCCTTCGGTAGCCATTGCCTTTTTCTATTCTAATACTTTAAAGTGCTTGTAACATGTATACAACATATATGTACTTAAATTCAAAGGCAAAATAGGTCACTTCTCTCAAATTAAATGGGAATTCATCTCTTCTAAAAAATGTGAAGGCAAATTTAGCACAGAGGGAAATTAAAGAATACATCTTCCCTCAAACACAAAAGTCTAAAGCATCAATGCACTTTGTGCAATCAAGTCATCTATTTGAAAAGCATTATTTGTTGCACAGAGCCCATAAGAATAAAAACAGAAAAGCAATAGCCAGAGCTAGGGATTCCAGAACAATTTTATGTAACTGTGGCTTAAGGTTTTACAAAGAGATAACATCCCAAAAAAGATACTCTCAAAATGTCAATATTTCTTGCTCCTCCCGTCTAAGTAATCAATATTGTTTCATCTTTCCAAATGCTGTTTACATGGAATCTTTCTTTTCCACTTTTGTTTTCAAAATCCCTAATTCCTGACGACATTCCTAGGATGCATCATTCCAATCCCCCTACATCTAATACCACTTTCCTTACAAAGTTATTATTCATGCTATTGCTGAGTCATATATACACATATATACATACATATGTGTATGTGTGTGCCCCACACCATATATATATATATATTATATATATATATATATATATATATATATATATATATAGTATTGTGTTATATATATATATATAGTATTGTGTTAATATATATATATATATATATATATATTGTGTTAATATATATATATATATATATATATATATATATATATATATATATATATATATTATATATATATATATATTGTGTTATAATGTAGTATTTTCTTCTCCAGAGCCAGACTGGGAATTCTCTTAAGCATTCCCAAACCATTCCCATCTTTTAAAGATTTTTCAGGACTGTTTTTTAAGTCAGCAGTCAAGTTGCAAATACAACCACACAATACAACATAGCTAATGAAATCTTAAAGCATATTAATGCTCATTACAAGAGAAATAACCCTTGTATTCTAGATGTGCTGATTAGCACAGAGTACAGTATAGTATTCAGATTTGGGTGCCAAAATTTTAAAGGATATTAGTAAACTAAAGGGCAACAAAGATGGTAAAATCTTAAAAATGTGCCATATGAGGAAGAGCTGAAAGGATTGGGAATGTTTAGCCTAGAGAAGAGATGATTTTAAGGGATGAGGAAAGGGGAGATGTGATAGGTATTTTCAAGATTTAAGATTAAGCATTTAATCAATATAGCATCATCAGAAGACACAACTGCGGCAGATTTCAGCTCAATTTTAAGTGGAATGATTAAAACTGTTCCAATGAGAATGAGTTCCATGATAAGATTAAGAGTTTCACGTCACAGAAAATATTCAAAAAGAGGCCAAATTGGGATGTATGTTGTAGAGTGCACCCCTATATGTAACAGGAGGTTGAACACATGAATCTGAAAGGTCCCTAACAACCCTTAAGAAATCATAGAATCTTACCTCTTCGTCAAGGACACAATAAATATCTAATGACCATTAATCTAAACTCTACATCTGTAACTTAAAACTTGTTTAATTCTAACACTTCATTCTTATTAAAATTGGTAGGTCTATTTTATTTCAAAAAGAAAATATTCTATAACTAGTCTATAATCACTCACCATTTTCTCACTACATTTTCAGTCTGAAACAAAAAAGATGTGAATTACATTGGATTTTGGTCCTAACATATCAACACTTCACATTTAGTACTCTTCTCCCTTTTTTGAAATATTTCTCATTGAAAAAAAATATTTCTGATTGTGATAGCTCAGGTTCATGTACCTATAATCAAATACCCAAAGGGCAAAACTGAGATTTCCTTAAGAATCACATTAAAATTTTATCTAGTTAGAGAATTATAAGTATTGGATTAATACTATCAGAGATGGTTTTGCTTTTATTCTATTTCAAAAGTCATAGGTCTTTATTTTAAGTGTATACTATTTTTTAAAGAACTGGATTTTTTAAAAAGGTACTTTTACAAAATCATCCATGGCAATCACATCCAAATTTTTCAAATGCTATGATCATCTGATTAACAGATAAACCTAAGCTGTTTGACACATCATACCTTTTTTGTATTCTTTTTTGAATACAGACAAGTTTTATTACAATATTGTTCCAACCATGTATATATAGTTTTATGAAAGACAAACACCACAGAACTTTCTCTAGTCCTGCAAAATATTGCTGTCAGGTTTCTGAGATAAAATTTCTATTTATTGTAACAATATACTTTCCCCACATTATCTCCTATTCTAATCTGTGATGTAGAGCTATGGATTAAATTATTAAGATAATTATAGGTCAATATGAATTCAATAATCAAAAAAAATTTTTAAGAGTCCAAACTGCCAGAGAGAGTGGTTCTCATTTGTAATTCCTGTTACTGGGGAGGCTGAATGTAGTTGATCTTGAGCTCATGAGTTCTGAGCTGTAGGGAGCTTCCTATCATATATTCCCAGTAAGTCTGGGGGCTACCAGCTGCCTAAAAAGGAGTAAACCAACAGAAGTTAAACACTGAACAGGTCAAAGTTCCCATGCTCAAGTGTGGCAGCTAAACTTCCCTCCTGAATAAGAGAGAGAGCTCATCTCAAAATCTTCATGGTGTTTTTGTTCTCCTACTCAGATAACCCTTTGTGGAATATTCTGCCTAGTCACACCTTCAACCTTAAAGGCCCAGTTCCAGTCCCATCAACCTTCCCTTACTGCTCCAGTTCACCTTTCTTTGAGTTCCTGTTGTACTCATTTGTAAAACACAGTAATTTTGGTTGAGAATTATTACATGAAGCAGCTTTTTTTGTGGTAGCAAAGAATTGGAAACTGAGGAGATGCCCATTAATTGGGGAATGGCTGGATAAGTTGCGGTAAATTAAGATAATGGAATATTATTGTTCTATAAAAAACGATGAAAAGCTGATTATAGAAAGGCCTAGAAAGATTTTACACAAACTGATACTGAATGAAACAAGAAAAATCAGGAATACATTGCACACAATAACAGCAAGAATGTGTGATGATCAACTATGCAAGCCTTGGTTCTAATTGTTTCAGTGATCCAAAGCGATCCCAATAGACTTTGGACAGAAAATGTCATCTGCATCCAGAAAAATAACTAAGGAAACTGAATGTAAATCAACAATACACTATATTTACTTCTTTTTTTTTTTAAAAATATCTCCCATGGTTTTTCACTTTTGTTCTGATTTTTCTCTCCCAAAATGATTCATAAAGCAATGTGTGTTAAAAATTAAAAAGGAATTATTATGTATTTGTTAAATTAAATAAAAACAACAAACTGGTAACATGCACTCCATGAAGTCAGAATGTCTTCAACTATCTCTGTCTTCAACTATACTTTCACCATTACCTACCACTAGTCTAATATCTATTAGTCAATAATTGATAATAAATGATGATGCCACCTGTCAGAAGATGACTAAGGAAGCTACTGTATAGTAAATACTCCAATGTTCTATTTTATACAGTACTGTATATATCACTGTCCAGATTCATCAAGAAAGAAGAGCCAAAAACATCTAAATTTAGCAGCATAAGGTATGCAGAATTCAAGGACTGTGGCTGTGGAAAAACAGCGTTCCTACTTTGGTGCCCCTAACATTACTGGGTATACTTTCTTCAGATACTAAACAGAGAGACTAGATTCCACACTCCTAAGTTAAAAAAAAACCAGATGATATAAACATATTGGACTCTGATCCTAAAAGAATTTAAAAATAAAATTCAATGTATCTGTCATCTGCTTTATATGCTTCCCAAGAAGATTACTGATGAAATTTCTAATCTAGACCAAATCAACCCCTTTTAAAAGTTGATAATAAAATAAAATCTATTCTGAAAAATGGAAGGGATTTTTTAAGCTACTAAATCTCAATGAAAAGTCTATAGCATGAAAGTCAAAAAGCTCTATGATCTCATCAATATGGGTATCCCCCTTAATGATACTGATTACTATATCCCTGTCCATTCATCTGCACTTTTCCTGCCTGCATCTTCCCATAAATGTGGACCTCTACCTAACATACTGGTCTTCTTTTAACATCAGAAAAATTAGATTGAGAGAATACAGGCAGTCCACCAGTTATCCTTTACTCTTGCTAAATGACCAATTTGTTTTTTTTAATCAAATATTTTCTTGATTATCTATATTCCAGTTTGTTTCTAAAACTTTTGGTGTTGCAGCCTGCTCATATTAATATACTTCTATTATCTCTCATGTATGATGCATAACCAATTAAAAATTTGGCTTAACCATGAAGATAGAAAAAACAAATGGATGAAAAATGACCATTTTCCAGATTATGACATGAAGTTGGATAGTGTATAAAGCTTATTTTATACAGGTACTAGAAATGGACAATGAGTTGGAACCAAAATTAAACAGGAAAGGAAGGGGAGTTAGGATTGCCTTCGTGAAACTGCAATGGTCCTTTAATGACCCCAAATTTCTTCCAGAAATAAAGGCTTTTAAATCTTTTTAATGCTAATAATCTATGGGAGTAGTTGTGTGTGGCTGTGAGTCATGGAACTAGTCTTCAAAGAATAAAATGAATGCCATAAAAAGAGTATTATATAACACTATCAAAGAAGAATAGTTTCATTGTTTTGTAGTATACCACATGTAACAAATTAAAGTTTAAACACACATAAGTAAAATAACATTATAAAAAAAGTTATATTCATAAGATAAACTTTGCATGATTGATTGCATTGATCAAATATAAAATTCCCTAAATATAATTAATTTATTGGACTTTTCCTGAATATATTAGGGTTACATAATTGGACTCAGACATGAATGAAAGGGGAAAAATTTTATTAAGTGCTTACTACAAAGTATTGTGTTAAATCCTAGAAATACAAATAGAAAATAAAGTCCATAGTCTCAAGTACTCAAATGCTAATAGGGGTGACAGCATATTTAATAGATTTTAATTCCAATTTAAGAGAAAAAAGGCCTATTGGTTCTTGAAGTACAACAGCAAAAGCAGAAGATAATTGTGCATCTTTAACATGATATCCAATAGTAGAACATATCCTTTTTGAATATTAAACCATCTGACAAGGGTAAGGTCTTCTGATGGTATAATAAAGAAATCTAATTTCTTTGGTCTGGGGTTTGGAAAAGCTGCTAATTTTAGATCTTGATTTACCTCAAATTCCAAGAAGAAGATATTATTCTGAGCTGTTATTCAATAATAATTGTTTAAGTTATGTTTGAATTACAGAAATTCTATATCATTAAGTTTTCAAACTATTGAATTTGAGTCTTATTTCAAATTTAAAAGTTTTCAAATGTAGGTAGAGCTTATAATGATTCAAATAAGATATATATGTATATGTGTGTATGCATATATATGTATGTAAATGCTTAAATTGAAAATCCTTAAAACACTATATAGATGCTACTTAATTTTAATGTATATAGAAACACCCAAGGTACTTTATCAAGTTCATTTAATTTAGGACCACAATAGTACTGAAACAATACATGCCATAATAGTACTGAAACATTTAATTTTAAAGACCCGGAACAATTGTGATCATCTAATTTTTAAAGTAGCCTTATCTAGGTAATCAATTTATATCAGATCACACACATTAACAATACAAAGTAGAACTACATAAGCCTGAAGACATTTTATAAGTTTGTGGGATCGTGGGTCCATTTCATTCCTGCTCCATCTTCTGTCTTCCTGGGATGTTAATGATCTCTTCAGGAAAGCTGGCTCAATATCTTAAGAGTTATGGTCTTTCCACACTCTTATCCAATCAGAGGCAAAAGTCTTTGTTGAGCTCCCACTTCCACTATTTACCTCAACTCTTATCTCCTCTCTTGCATGGCAAAGGTAGTGAAACTAGCTTGAGGAACTCTGGACCTGTCCTGTCCTATTACAGGAGCCTCATCCCTGACTTTCCTGCTTCTATCACATTCTCCATGCCTAACACTCCTCTCAAATGTATCCTATTCTTCCTATCAAGCACAGTTCTTAATCACACCACTTGTATGTTGATGAAAAATAAACAAACAACAGAAAAACAATGTCCAATTACTGACTACTGACTTTCATTCCAAAATTTTAATTCTTAAGGCATTCAAGAGCCCCATACTCTGGATGGCTCTTTTTGTTTCCATCTTTTCTCTCTCATGAGCTTAAATTATGGCCAAACTAGACTATTCACCTTTTTCTTGATTCCTGACATTCTATTCCTCTAACTAGAAGGTCCACCTGCTGAAATCCTATCCATTCTTCAAGAGTCCATTCAAAATGCCTTAGATTTTAAAAAAGATTTCCTCCAAGGTATGGCTTCCTATGACAATGGAGTTGACCAGGGAAAAATCCCCTGCTGCTTGGCTACCCCTACAAAAACAAATGAATTAGAAGAGCCCAGCATTCCAGGTGTGTCCAAGGCCACAAACAACAGTCCTAATTAGGGGAGAAAGGTCTGCGTGCATGCTAAACATCGGGAAGGAGCCACTTCGGAGACCGGAGGTCCAGTGGGGATCAAAGTTCCACAGGTGATCAAGCTCTTCAACAGTCCTCATGTTTACAGAGCTCCTTTCTCATTTTATGTGTTAAAAAAATAGATAAGGAAGCTGATATATGAAAGAAAACTAGCAAATCTTTCCATCTGAAAACCTAAGTAATGTAATAATAATGACTTGTGAAATTCAAAGAATTTACAATGATTTTAATGACCCATAAAACCGCTATAACTTATTCTATAGCAAATAAAGAGAAAGTAATAATCTCTTTCTCCTCTTAACTTCCCGGGCTGGAGGTCTGTCTTTCTTGCCTCTTTCTCGGTCTTCCCCATCCTGCTGTTTTCATTCTCTAAACAGAAGATTGAATGAGATCTACTGACTTGAGAAGTCACCTAATCTAATGCTTTTATTTTACAAAGAAAGAAACTGAGGATCAGGGGTTAGATCACTTAACTAAGGGCACCAAGATAATAAGTCTGAGTGCTGGCGATTTAACTCAAGACTTCTGACTCTAAACCTGGCACAGCATGTGGCAATGCATGTGAAGATATCCAGAAGTGTGTGTCACATCCAGTTACTATTCAAAATATTCCTATTTAATCAGGTATACTGTGAAAGCTGATGAACTCCACTAGTTCATCTTTTCAGGCACATTTATAATACACTGTAGAGAGAAGCAATATGGCCTGGCAAGTAGAGATTTGGCATCGGGGTCTGGACAAGCAAGACCCAGTGCAATCTCTGCTTTCTGCGGGCTCTGTGCCCAAGGCTCCAAGTTAAACAGTGCACTGGGGAGAAAATCAGCAGCTGGAAGTGCCCCCACCCCGAGGTTGGCCACACTGAAGAAGATCTCAGGTTTGGATCCCCATCTGTGCTCCACAAGAGAGTTTTGTGATAACTGATATTCTTGGGAATTTTGCTGAAGCTCCACAAAAACAAGGTGCCTTGTGACTCAGCAACTGACTTAAATTATATTCAATATTGTTTGGCATAAAGAGGTATATTCTAGTTCCTAAAATCAGTAATATTATAATCACTCTTTGAACAACTCATCCCATGACCGTGTAAAACAAAAACTTGCAGTCCATGTTATGTGAAAACAAAACAATAAGCATTTATAATCTGGACATTTTTCTTTAATAACCTCTATTAATCTTGTCCATCATTTTTCCTATCAATACTCCTCAGATATTCACCAGATGCCAAATTATGAATATCACTTAAAGGGTTGTTGCTTCCTTTCGCTGCTACTTGTTTCAGGATCCCCAGCTTCTCCCCGTGCCAGTTCTCTTAGGAAGCTCAAACTTACAAAGCATTCCCCTAACTTTCAGGTTCAGAAGAAGGACTGGATAGTACAAATGAGTTATAGGTTATGCGCATTTCTGTCAAGAAGCTTGAGACTAGCTGGTAGAGAAAGGGGCTGTATCAGTAATAGAGAAATTCCCTTAAGAGGAAACACCAACAACACCTTCTCTGAGAGTTGTTTAGAGCCCAGAGAAATTAAAATGGGAAATTAAGGGAATGGATCTGCCTAGATTACAGAGCTAGTGTGCATCAGGGTGTCTTGTTCCTGGCTCACAGTGGATAGAAAAGTCCCCACAAGGAGATCATGAAAAATGGTCAAATCCAGATATGTTATTCATAACAATTTCCTCATTTAGACATGTAAGGAATCTTCCAAAAAATGTTATCCCACAGCATTTGAGAGTAAGATCCTCCAAAATGAAATGTCCAAATAATTGAAGCTTATTCTTTTTAAGTAATAAACTTTTTAAAAAAATGCAAACCTTTTAAAATGTCATTAACTATCTTTCCTTAATAGAAGATAATGAGATAATGAACTTATTTTGATTTTTAACGTGCTAAATATAGTGATAATACAGAAATGATCTCAAGCACTACTAAACAATGTAGAGCTATTTCTCTCAACATTAAAGAGCCCCAAAAGGCTTCAATTTTAGAAATTCTTCTGTTGTTTCCCTTAGTTTTTCTGTGAAATTTCATAAAGGAGTTGGAAGAAATTTAAGAGGTCAACTAGTCAAATTTCATACCTCTAGGGGTCCCCCTTTCTCTGTTAGTTGTGGTTTGGAGGAGTCACCATATATGCCTGCTTTTAAGCAATCTTTCTCACATGTGACACCTAATTACTGAAAGACTAATTCATAAAGTATAAAAATTAAATAAAAAGAAGGCTCTAAGGGCCTGCATGTCAGAAAATTGTTGTTCATGGCCTTTGCAAACCAATAGTCAACTCAAACATATATTGCATATTTTATACATGATCTTATCTGAACTTCAACTCTCTGAGGTAGGAAATTCAAGTGTCATGATCCTTCCTTGTTGAAGGAACTAAAGCACAGTAAAGCTAACTGCTCTGTTCAAGGCCACATAACTTACAACAAATGTAGTGTTCTTTCCAACACAAATCAGCTTCATTCTGCCAATCTCTACCCTCTGAGCACTCCATTAATATGCTATTCTTATACCTTCTTATACTGTAGCCAGGGCAGTGGGTTATTCTGTATATAAAAGTTGAGCGTAAAACTTATGGATCATACTAACTTGTCACGGTTTTAAATACAAGCCAAGCAATCAAATCTGTATTTGTCATGACAAGTTCAACTAAATTTGGAAAGATTTGTCACCAGGTGACAACAGGTGATTAAATTATTTTAGCCACAGCAAATCTACTAAGGCATGGAGAGGTTGTGACCTACATCAGTGGAAGGATTAGCCACACTGATGTAATCATAAATGTTTTCAAGTATCTTACTTGCTCAGAAACTATTCTTGCTTACTTCTTGGTTCTCTGCTATCTTACAGAATTGTCTTAGATGAACTATAAAAGCATTAGATAATTGCATTTCATGTAAGTTTTAAAGAGTGTTAGGCAGATAAGCCTAACTGGTTTCCTTTCTAGTAAAGAACAAATGTTTTTGCTCCTATGTTTCAAATGCTTTTGCGTTTGGGTCCTGACTTCATACCTCATTGCAGTGTACTCATAGTCCTGGCTTTTAAAAGGTTGTCCAAAGGACTGCAAACTCTTAACTTTTCTACAAAGCTGGAGGGATTTCAAGTACAGTCCTGGGAATAGATATAGTGAGCTTTCTAAGTACCCATCAAGATAAGGATGGAGAGGTTTGTAACAAGGAAACTGGCTATTTGGCACTGAATTCCTTGGCAACTACAATACAAGAAATAAAGAAAAATACAAAATGGTGCTCAGCTTAATGTAGACCATTTATTTTAAACTGACAATTGTGGACAACAAGGCAGAAGGTAATAAGATCACACGCCTAGAAACTTTAACTTGGTTGGGGCTGCTCTCCATGTGAGATCTTTGTCCAAATAGGTGAACTTAATTATTGAAAGAACTGAATCACATCAATGTTAACATTTTTACTGTAAATAAAATCAGAAGATGAGAGGTAGCTGTAGCTAAATGGACAGAAGGTTCACAGAGGTTTTTATTGTACAGGCAAAATAAAAAGGTATTGGTTTAATGAAACAAAGCCTTGAGGAAAGGTATCACCAGTCATTTATTAGTCAATAAGCATTGCTGTGCTTGTGATAAGTTCTTTCAAAAAGGTCAACATGAAAATAATTAGACCTTAGGTGTTAACATCTTTATATAGGATAAAGAAGTATATTCAATAAAAAACTCAACAAGGTTTCCAAATTAACTGATATTGGACAAGATCAATGCAAAGGTAAGAACAGTGAATAGTAGGCCACACAACAAGCATTTATTAAGTGATCTCTATATATGTTAAGTACTATGACTACAAATTCAAGCAAAAAAAAAAAAGCCCCTGTCCTCAGAGAGCTGATAATCTATTGCGAGAATACCTAAAAGGAAAGTGAAAATTGGGGAGAGATATGATGGCTATGATGGAGAAGATTGGATTACAGCCTGGTGAGAGACAAAGAAATAGCTGTCCTAGAAACCCTCCTTACATCCACATACTAGGAGTCATCCAATCAGAGAGAAGGTCCCCTAAGAGCAAGGATCCAAAGTGAGAATTCCAAAAGGAATTCAAGTGACTGGGGCCAGCGGAGAAGTCCAGAATGGAGCCTGAAGAGCAATTTATGTGTGAAATGGAAATTCATGGGTTTATACTGAAGACTCTTGTTATGTTGTGCTGTGTATATAGAAATAGATTTTAGGGGATCTTTTTGTATTTAACTTAAAATGAATTTTTAAAAGTTAATGAAGAGATGGCTGGCTAGCCTAGGTGTCCTCCTTAAATGGAAGTTGTGGGAGGGGCCAATAAATGAAGATGAAGACAACAAAAAAATACTCAAATGAATCTGTGAAAACATAGATTTAGAAATGAAAAAATAAATTGAAAAAGAGGGGTCAGGAATAAGTGATAACGAACATGATGAAAACCCTGGAGACTTATGTTAATCATACAAATCCTGAGGATTATATTTGGACTGAGGAAGACCAGAGTTTGAATCCTACTTAAGACAATTTACTAACTCTGGGATCCTAATTTAATTAAATTATCTAATTTCTCAGCATCAGTTTCCTCACTTGTAAAATTCCAATGATAATATCACCTACCTTAAAAGGGTTGTTGTGAGATCAAGAGTTTTGCAAACTATAAAGTCCTATATAAATACTGCGTATTAAAGATTAACTATTATTTTTGAGGAAAGCAGCCAGTTGGCTCAGTGCATAAAGTGCTAAGCCTGGAGTCTGGAAGCCTCATCCTCCTTAGTTCAAATCTGGCCTCAGACACTTTACTAATTGAATAACCCTGGGCAAGTCACTTAACCCTATTTACCTCAGTTTCTCATCTATAAAATGAGTTGGAGAAGAAAATGGAACACCCCTCTGGTATCTTTGCCAAGAAAATTCCAAATGGGACTTTTTCTCAGCCTTAGTTTTCCATTTCTGAGAAAAGCATTAAAAGGTATTGAGCATAATGAAAATTTTTTTAAAAATGAAATAAAATAAAAGTCTATTTTTAATAATGAAGAAATAATTTGTCACTAATATGGGAATCATTTCAAAAATAATTCTATATGCAAAATCATGGATTTTTCAGACAAAGAAGCATAAAGCTAGAAGAATAAGACGCGAAAAAAGGTATGCAATTAACACAATTTCAATGTGTCCTAAACAAGTTAGTAATGGCAACAATGGGATACAGATGTAAGAAAGAACAAACACCAATAACAAAACCTTTTTATGAGACAGATGTAAGTCAAGTGCCAGGATGAAGAGGCTGAAGGAGCCTATTAAGTGCCGTACAAGTACAAGTACTTGACTCATCAAGTCAAGAGATATGATAGCCAAGGGCAAGCCTAGAATTAGATTATTTATAAATACATACATATTTTATGTATGTATTTTGAAATTTACAGAGTAGGATGGTAGAAAATAATGAATAGTCTCCCACTATCTAAGAGATAGACATACAATAATAGGTAAAAACTAAAAACTAGTTTGAAGAAAACCTGATAAGACAACTAAGGAAAAGAAACTTAAGGATGAAACTGAAAGGTCAATCAATAGATGTATATAAAAGAACTGTGAATACTTGTATGCCCAGTTAATTTTTGTCATCTATCACTATGAATCTACTGTTGTGGGAACTCTTAATTTACCTCAGTAATGGTTTTACCTATAGATGAAGTAGAAGTGACAACAAAAATACAAAATCAGGATAAAAGGGTGGATCAGACGAAATGAACATCAAGGAAGAGATTTGAATTAGAATAAATAGTTATGAAATTACTGATTCACAAACTATTTGGAAGTGAAAGATATATATATACATATATATGTATATAACATATATATATATATATACATACACACACACACACCACACACACACACATATATATATATTATATATATACACACATATACACATACGTACATATGTGTGTGTGTGTGTGTAAGAATAATCTTGGATATTATCACCACCCCCTCCAAAACCAATTAGGAGACCATCAACAGCCATTGCTTTATAAGTCTGTTTTTTCATCTATAAAAAATTTTCATGGAAATAAATTACACATATAGGATGTATAAAAATGGTGTACCTGTAAGTCTTTATTAAAGGCTTTAAGCTTTGATTAAAGCTGCACTGAAACTTTGGGGATGTTCTACCTGTCAATGACATATATAATGAGGGGTAATATAGGTTACTCTAAGTATTCTTTCATTGGAAGAGCATCTCTTTATATACAAGTATCAAAAGATGCAGATCACATAATATACTGTATTTATAACTGACTTTTTAGAAAAAAAAAGTCTTTCCATTTAGCAGAGCAAACCATTTCCTTAAAGCCTCTAGCTTCCCATGTATACATTAAAATTTTGCAAAATTCCTGGAAATATATAACAGCAGAGAATTTTGTTTTGTGATCCTCTTATTAATATTAGATAGGGCATAAAATAGAAAGATGTAAGCTTGGAGTGCTTGAATGCATGTCCAAAGTCCAAATTAAAGGGGGTTCTTCAGAGTTTGGAATTCTTAACCTTTTTTGGATCATGGATCACTTGATCAGTCTGGTGAAACTTAGGGGACTAATCACACTAATGTTTTTAGGTAACTGAAGGAAATATTAAATTTCAGTTAGAGGTGAGTGAAAATAAAGATTGTTTTTTCCCCATCCAAGTTCATGAGCCCCAGCCTTAGAATCCTGCTATATGATTATGTCCTACAAATGCTCGTGTGTGGATGGCATACTGAGCGCCATCACAGAGATATGTGGACCAAAAAAAGACAATCATTCCAAAAAAAATCTGCCCTAACCATCTACACAGCATGGTTGCACAATAAATGTATGAAGAACCAGCATTGAAGATATTGTCAAAGAAAGACGTGTGATTTGAAAAAAAAAAAAAAAAAAAAAGGAGAAGAAGAGTACCACATGGCAAAAGGGAAGTAAGGGATAAATGATGGTCTGCAGCTGTCCTTAGAATGCCAAAAAAAAAAAAAAAGGAAAAAAGGCCCAGGCAGGTGAGTCAACTACTTATGGGAAACTGAGGGGAGGTCTTGGTCCAGAGGGGCACAGATGATCACCCCACTGATGAGCTCAATGATCCACTTCTGAACTTCAAAGTGTTCTAAAGGCTATCTTAAACTATATCAAAAGTGGCTCTTTACTAAATCCTTCAGGAGGTCAAATTCATTCAGGAGAGGCTAAAACTGTACACAAGTAGTAAACAGAATGCTGGACTGGGTAGTCAAAAAATATCTGGGTTTAAATCTTACTACATGGAGGTCATGGACTTTTTCTCAGCCTTAGTTTCCTCATTTTTCAAATAAGGAGGTTTGGACCCCAGGACTTTCCAATTCTAAATTTATGATTCTTGATCCACAAAAAGCACTGCTAAATCTTAACGACTATACCAGTAATTATTTTAGATATCTTAATCATGTACTCTTGCCTTTACAGCACTGTTCTTTCATAATTAAAAACAAACAACTTTCTCCCTTAAGTTGAATCATCACTTGTGTCATTAAAGGGGAGCTTAGAAAAAACATCTTTAAGTTAATACAACTTAAATAATATAAAGTATAGTAAATACTTAAAATGCAAAAACATTACTTAACTCATGGACCATACACAAACCAGCTATGAATCAGATTTGTTTCTCAGGCTGCCATGGCCAGTGGAGTGCCTCACAACTCCCAAATTGTTGTTTGTTTGTCTTTTTTTTTTTTAGTAAACAGAATTCAAAATATATTAGCTTAAATGGTATCAAAAATTATCCTAAATCAAAGTATAGCCCAAGTGTTGTTGCAGAAAGACAACTCTGGATGGAGCAGTCTACATTTTGATAGAATAAATTGATAGAATTGTAAAAAGAACCAGAAAATAGGAAATTTTCAGCGTGGATTTGAAATACACAGCTATCTTTCTATTCAGAATCAGAACTTTATTCCAATTCTATATAAGGAAAGACCAGCTCAGAAAGGTTAAGCACTTTGCCACAGATCATACTACTGAGCTGCAGAGACTTACCTGCCATCCAGGCCTCCTGTCTTTTACACTGACATTCTATTACATTATGATTAGAATTCTAAATACAAAAGGACAAAATTATCAAATTAATGCCTAGAATTAGCATATGACACTAAAGAGAGGCAAAAACAAGTTTAAAAAGTGGGGAGAAATTAAAAGTAATCAATTTTAAATAAAGCATTAGGTTCATTATAAGGAATTTGGGAAAGCAGAATAACTTCATTAGAGAAAATGGAGTACAAATAGGGGCCAAATGAGGAGGGAAGGCGCAATGGAAAATAAAAATCTAGGATTAAAAACAATGTCCAAAAAATTCTCAAGATTCACCCTTCTAAATGATACATTAGATTAATTTTACTAATTCAAAACTTAAGTGGAAACTTGGTGGTTTGGTGGATAAAGCCCTAGACTTAGCATTAGGAAGATATGAGTTTGAATCCTATCTCAGATACTTACTAGCTATGTGACTCCTGGAACAAATCCACTAACTTCTCAGTTTTTGCCTCTACAGAATGGGGATAATAATAGCTAGTGTCTCATGAGGTTATTGTGAGTATCAATGTGAAAATGTAAAATGTTTTGTAAATCTTGATGTGCTAACTAATTAGTTACTATTATGATGACATTGATTCCTTTACTATTGCTTCCTCTACAATGGGGCAAATATTGCCAGAGTAGTCCCTGTACGATTTAGGGAAAATTTCATCTTATGATTTAGAGGTAGAGGAGTCCTTAGAGATCATCCAATCCAACTTCCCCCTTTTACAGGTGAAGAATTGAAAAGCAGAAAGAACAAATTAACAAATTAAGATTTCACAAGCAGCAAATGACACAAGTGAGAGGACAGGAGCCTACCAAGAGCTCTTCCCATTAAACTACACTGTTCTCAGTAGTGTGAAGAGGGTTCATAGGAAATTCTGTTATATATTTAACAAAGAAATTGAGGTTCTTTATGAAATGTTAGAAGACCCCATATTTAAGATTATGGCCACATAACTTTCTGCAGATTTCCTACTCGGATGCCTTGTTCCAATTTCCAAGAAGTTTCTCTTGAAATAGAGAAGCAGATAATATGCTACAATCTTAAACTAAACAGATTCTGGTAAGATAAAATCAAAGGAAAAGTCCTAAATCCAAAAAACAACATTTAAAAATAACTTTTAAAATGCCAGATAGTATGTGAATTATAATTTTGTAAGGCATTAAACCAATAGGGAAGTATAAAGAAAAAAGAAGAGAGAAAACTTCATGAATTCTTTCATCAGGCAAATGTAGCTCTGACAAATTTAAGTTGTTAGATTCATTTTATATTTATATTAAAAAATGAAATGTTATGAAGTGAGCAGAAGTAACAAGTATGAATAAAACAGCAATTACCAGTCAAGCCAGTTACATATTTGGTGATTCAGTGCTTGTAACAATTGACAGATGATTTAGGGAATTTTCCCAATTTGGTATATTAAGTTGTATCGTCTGGTAAAAGTATAGTCCATAACCTACACTCAAACAACCTATAGTTTTCACAAATGATTGTTACTGGTCACTAGAGGGATCAAGAAAAAAGATATAGAATAATGCAACCCATCATCACTTCAAAAGAAAAACCAACTGCCTATCCTCACCCTAATGACTGTATATGAAGTACAGAACTGGATGAATCAGCATGCAATTATCTCAAGAGACTAACCACTTAAGTGAGGAGCAATAAATGAAGATAGAAACTGAATAGAAAAGATTTGGAGCTTAACAAATGGAGAACACCATAAAGTATCTATGCTTATGTTAGACACTTCAGAAACCTCAACTTTGAAGACATTCTAATTTTACATATTAAAAAAAAATTAAACTGTCAAAAGGACAGAGTCACTTCTAAATTTAAAAAAATGCCAACTTTTCATAGTAAATTTTCTTTTCTTTTTTCAAAATACCAAATGCAGCCCAGTGAAAATCCACACATGCCCATAGCATGATGGAAATTCATAGTAGTTTTCTTCCATAGGAAGTACTCTGAGAATATAGAATGATGTCTACCATCAAAAGGAATGGCAAGGCAAGGTGTGCCTTCTGATCACTCTCTCATCAAAGAGGATGGACCAAAGCACTGCTTTCCAGTGGCAAAGAGGCTTTGATATATTACAAGTGGTTCAAATTTCATTCCTTTAGTTTCTTACTCCACCAGCTAACTGCTTCAGAGATCCAGTGCTAACAGGAAGCCCAAGAATTCTTTCTATCCTCTCTACTAAAAAAGTCTGAAATGTGTCCCATACCAAGTACAATTTCCACTTTTATTTTCTATTTCTAGACACAAATGTTTCACGTAAGTCACATCTTCAAAGTCCAAAGTGTTTGTAGATAGTAATTTCACCAAGCCCCTAGACCTTTTTTTCAGGAACTTTCCCTCTGCACTTTGGCATACTAGGGGCATATCTACATTTAACACCTGCAGAGCTGCTTCCTCCCTCCCCCACCTCAAATCAGTACACAAAATAGTTGAGGAGCCACTAATGTAATCCCACATGATAGAGCATCTGTTTTTTACATCTGGCTCTCCTCAAATGTTTGAAAGTGATTAACCAGAAAAGGTTAAAAAAAATAAGAGAAGCTTAACCACTATAATAAGTAATACTGTCATTATTAAAAATCCTGCATTGCTAATTAGGATCCTTTGGCCATATTTAGAATGGAAAGGCATCATGGCACTTAGCAACAGTTGATAAAGAGAGGAAGAAAATGTATGACTGAGTGTAAGTTAAACTAAATAACACATTAGTGAGAGGTGGGTCTTACTTTAAAAAATAAACATTATATTGACATTTTACTCCATGCTACAATATGTTATTTTAAAAAATAATAAGTTTCAGCAATTCAGAAAAAAGTATGATCAGCAACACTACATTTTCGGCTAGGCTCTTGATAATTATGAGAATGTCAAATTTAAGTAACGCCTCTAAGGTGACCTAATTATAAAAGCCTACACTATTTACATGATAACACTAAGAAAAATTATGTAAAAACAAATCTTATTTTTATGGTATTAAGTTTCATGTTTATTGTAAGATAAAAAGGTATAACTATCACTTTTTATTAAAAATGGTGGTATATTTACACAATGTTACAATAAGTGGGCAATAAGATATTTCTGACATTTGAACCAAATTAAAAGATTTATAAAAAGCAATTTAATAGTGTATTTATACAACTGATGAAAGATTCCAACCACAAAGAGATTTTCTTTTAGTGATCCAAATCTGAAATTTCATTAGTATGATGAGCAACTGGAAAAGAAACCCCATTCCTGTGCAGGTAAGTGGGCAGTTTCAGAAGTAAATTGAGCCCAAAGGGACAACTGACCTGATCATAGTCATAATATAACCAGTAGAGGTTAAAACCAAACTTGAACCCAAACTTTCTGAATGTAAGGACAGCCCTTTATCCCCTATACCATACTGCCTTTGGAGTTAACTTCATTAAACAAAACATACATTTTTAAAACTGTAATTTCAATTTTTATGTAAGACTGTATTGGATTGAAAACAGTACTACTTTGAGTTGGCAATTTAAATTCATACAAAACATGCACCCTACTGAGAAGGATGAGAGTGGAGAAGGTGAGGAGAAGATGAAGAGAAGGTATATTAAAGGACAAATAAGGAAGACTAAAAATGAGAGGAGTATCCTTAAGTTATTAATGTCTGTAGTCTACTGGTAACACCTTAAAGTTCACTTAACTGCCACATCATCTCTGTTTACTTTAAAAAAATTTTTTTTTAAATCTCTGTTTACTTTTTAAAGAGAGATACAGGAATAATTTCTAAAATTTCTTTACTTATTTCAAGAATTATAATATTTCCTCATGAGGGAAAAAAGATATGATTGCCATTCTGTTATCAGAATTTTCATGAGATTTCACATTTGCTCTGCTCCATTTGTAATTAAAATATAACCACTATGGCAAAGCCATTAAGTTCTCAAGCTCCACTCCCAAAAGACACACACACACACACACACACACACACACACACACACGCACCAGTATAAAAGATAAAGAAAAATTAAGAATACAGGCCTTTTAGCAAAACAGTTTGGTTCGATTGCAATTTTAAGGTAAAGATTGCTAAATTTGAAAATATTTCTATCTAAATTTCAATTATGTTACATCTGCTACTTAAAACTAGCACAATGTGAAATAATTTCACAAAAAACCCCAGAATACTAAAGGTTTCAAACACAGTAGGAGGTAAAAAGACTCATGGTAGAGTAGTACACAATATATCTCTTTTGTTAGCATCCTCTACTGGTGGATTCCAAAGACAGCAAGGAAAAGTGCCTCTAACATATGCATGTACCTTTCCATTTGGTTAATATACCAGAATGACAGGCATAAGATACTGGAGTAGACTTTAAAAAAAAAAAAAAAAGATTCTAAGAAGTAGGAAGTAAGAAAATTTAACTCTTAAAATATATATAATATATAATACACAAAGCAATCAGGGTCATTTTGAAATCCACTTAAGTAGCTCTGATTTACCTCCATTACAGATGACTAACAAACAACATTAACATAAAAGTCACTGCTCACTGGGTAAGGTTTGTTCCATGGGCAAACACAAGTCAACTGGCTGACTAGATGTCAACTTAACAGTACTTGCCACCTCATTGTACGTCACCCCCACCCAGAAGACATATTCCAGAACGGAAATTAAAATGTTTTATTTACATAAGCAACACAATCTGCTATGCTTCAATCTGGTATGAACAAAAATTATTTCCATACAAATGAAATTAAACACCTCTATGAACACCTCCCACTGTAATCAATGCTTATTTGTTAACCATAAGCCTTTGAGGGTTAACATTTTTACTGGCAGTTCTCCTCAGAAAATATCTGCAACTTAAACATGACTGCGTTGCTAAGAAATATTAACCAGTGCCCATCCTGAGATTTCACTGCAATAGCATGACAAGCTCATTTTTAATTCGCAAGATATATTGCTATTTACAACCTAGAACATGGCTATGCTAATTATCTATGAATGAAATGCATTTCAGAACAACGACAGAAAAAGATGCAATGCCAGGATCCCAAAGTGATGAAAATGGAAGGTACCTGTAATAGTACTATCTCAGACACCTTTTGTTTTCTGTGTGATGCATGCCGCAGACAAACCGTTTTGCGCTAAGCAGCCTCAAATCTGTTTGTCTAATATTAAACACAAAGGAAAAACACTGACAGGCATCGCGGTAAATAAAGGCGTCCCCGGAGGACAAGGCGGCAGACAGGAGGGGGCTGACATGCCGGCGGCAGCAGAAAACTCAACCCCATCTTTGTGTCTGTCTACCTGCACAAGTTGCCATTTGCCGCGGCGATCGGGAGTCGGTCTCTCTCCACGGGGGATCTCCCGGACCTTTCCGGAACGCCTTTTCCCCTTAGGTCATCTGTTGATATGGCTCGGCCCGAGAAAAGCCTAGGACGGGCTGCGGAGGAGAAGATCCATTCTCTCTCCCGGGCAGGTAAACATGTTTACAGCAGCTGCACAGACACTGGTGGCTCAGACTCACATGTCACACACATGTCGTCAGCAACAAGAAAAGCCCCTTCCTCGGACGCCCAACCCCGTAATCCGGAGAGACGGCGCCGCGCTTTCCGAACTTACCTTTCCCGCAGCCCCCACGCCCGGGCGCTGCCTACCGGGCCAGGGGAGCCGGCCGAGGTTGGGCGGCGCGCCCTCCCGCCCCCGCCGCCCCCGGCCGCCCCCGGGCCCGCGGCGGTGACGGCACCACGCAACTTTCCACCGCAACTTCGCGCGTTCTTTTCCCCGGGGGTGCAGACTGACGCGATTCAGGGGTCCCCGAAATGCAAGGCCCGGAGCCGCAGGGCTGGTCCAGATCTATTGTGGAGCCCGCTCCCGGGCTGGAGGGAGCAACTCGGAGCTTCCTCGCCACCTCTAGACAGGAAGCCCCCCACACACAACACCTCAAATTGCTGGAAAGGTTACCGAGCCCACAGGAGGGGGAGACGAGTGTTCCTGCTTCAGCACAGCCCCTCATTTTTCCACAGGATGGAGCCGCTGTCACTGGCACGGGATGCCCATCGCCCCCTCCTCAAACTCATTTCAAAAAGAATCCCCATCGCCCTAAAGCGGCCCCGAGCCCTAGATCCGAGACGTCCGTCTCTCTTTATATAGCCTCGGCGACTCGGCCACACCACTCCCACCCATGACTGTCCACGCAGGTAGAAAGGCAGCCGCGGGGCCGGGCACGCCAGGAGAGCTCGCCCGGCCAGGGGAGTTTCAGGCCGGCCAGGAAGGACTCGAGCGGAGACGCAAAAAACTTACGAGGGCTCGGCGGCCCGAGCCAAGCAGCCGCCCGGGGGCAGCCGATGGGAAGGTGGGGGTGGCGGTGGGGGGCTTCGCCCGCCAATCAGCCCGGATCAATAGGCACCACTGCAGCTGCAGCCGGGGCCGCCTGTCCGTCAGTTCCCCCCTTCCCCTCCCACTCCAGCCGCAGACAGCTTCAAGCTCGGCTCAGCGCGTCTCCCCCAGGTAACAACTTCCCCAACAACACACACGCGCACCGACCCCTCTCCCCCACGTGCCCCCCGGCGCTCCGGGCCCAGCTCCCTGGGCAGCGGGGCTCCCGAGCCAGGTAACTTGCCCGACGGCCGCGGGCACCACCCAGAGCGGGCGGACAGCAGCCTCCCCCACGCATCCGCTCTCTCCACTCGGGAGAGACAACTTCGAGCTTCCCCTCGCCCCTGCCCTGGGAGCTGAATGTGGGGGGGGGGGGCGGCAGGAGCTCCCCGCCCCTCCTGGCGCACCCAAAACAGTTCTCAACGCTCCCTCTTCCCTCCCGGGGCAATGCAAACAGCATGCCCCCCCGGCCGCGCGGGTGCAGGGGGCGGGGGGCCCACTTTAGCCTCTGGGGACGCGGGGAACAAGTTTGTTCCTCGGGCTCCTGGGGGCCTCCGGGTTGCTGGAGAATGACACTGAACAGGGAGCGGGAGGATAAGGAGGAGGAAGAGAGGGGGGAGAAGCGAGAGAGAGCCGAAGAGGGGAAAAGTGCGAAAAGCCTCATCGGCGGCTCCGCCCGCAGCCCGAGAAGTGGCCCCACCGCCCCGAGGGGGCCGGGATGCAGCCGCGGCGGCGGCGGCGGCGGCTAACGGTCCAGGGAGGCAGGCGCGGCGGGAGCCGCTAGGCGGAGAGACGCCAGGTAAGGGCAGCCGAGCTAACGGTTCAGGCAGAGGCAGCACGGCCGCCGGGCTGGGGCATAGGCTCGGCTCGGCTCGGCTCGGCTCGGCTCCGGCTCCGACTCCGGCTCCGGCTCCGGCTCCGGCTCCAGCCCAGCCGGGAGGAGGCGGCGGGGGGCTCCCAGCACTACTTTCTACTTTCCCACTCGACTTTCCCCGTTTCTCGCCCCGCAGCCCCCCAGCCCGGTCCGGCTCTCCCTCCTCAGCCCCGGGCGCGCCCCGGCGGCCGGGCTCGCCCTGGGCCCCGCCGCTCTCCGGGCCCGTCCGCGGACTCACCGTTATTGCGCCGCGGGTTCGCCTGCTTTCTGCGCTTACACCTGGGGCCATCCGCCATGATCCTCTCGCTTGTGTCTAAATGCTCGAGTCACCTCCTCCCCCTCCCTCCCTCCCTCCCCCTTCCCCCCCTCACCCCTCCGCCTCCACCCCTCCCTCCCTCCCTCCCTCCCTCCGCTCCCCCCTCCCCGGGCTCCCCACCGCACCTGGTTTACGACACTCGCGGCTTTACGACATCACCTTCCTTACACCTAGAGGCTCTCGCTCTACGACCGGAACCTTGTTGCTAGGGCGAGGGCGGTTTGCGGCAACGGTGGGCGCTGGCGAGCTTTGCAACTGAGGGGCCGAGGGAAAAGTTTCCCCTCAGGTACCCAGTGGGTGGCGGGGAAGCGGGAGACTGCTGGGACCTGGGCTGGGCAAGGTAAAGAGCGAGTCGAACGAAGCAACGCGTTCATGTCCCTTGTGCCCCCTCCCTGCCCCGGGACGCCCCCGCTGCGCCCTCTCCCGGAGCCTCAGCCACCCCTCCCATCCATGACGCGCAGTTGGGGGATTGTCGCATGGACACGTCCTGAGGTCTCTGACAGCAGTCGTACCCTTCCCTCCCCCCCGCCTCCGAGCATCCGGGGTGTTCGGACGGGAATGGGGGGGAGGGGGAGGACGCAAGGAGCCCCGCTTAAGCGCAACGAATGAGGTGGGGCACCCGGCCCGGATCTCACCTGTGATGGCCACAGCCTTCCGGCCCCTCCCCCACCCTCCGGGCAGACATAACGGATTGTGAGCCGTCTGGGCTGGAGAGTTAGCGGATTGACCGGTCCTGATTTATTTGGGGGAAAAGTGGGGAGAGCGAAGTTCAGAAAAAAGCGGGGGACCCGGTACAATAAAGATCACCTGATGCCCCTTGGCCCTGGCCACCACCCGGATCTAACCTTAACTGAACTGGAGAGGTTGGCTTCCCACCCCCGAGACAGCATGAAACCTCCACAAAATTTAAGTATCCAGTAAATACCAGTTGCAAATGGAAATTATAAAGTTTTGGAATCTTTTAAGTTCCAAATAAATAAGCTTAGATGTACTTTAAATATACATTAATTGCAAATGGAAAGTTCAAATTCCCAATAGATGGGCCTAAATGTATTTTAAATACACTAGTTAAAATGAAAAATTTGGTTATCAACTTTTAAGTTCCCCATAAATTAATCTATTAGATGTGTCTTGAGTATAGTAGTTGCACATGGAGAGGGTTAGGATCAACTTTTAAGTACCCATTGGATTAACTTAGATATGTTTGAAATACACTAATTGTAATTGGACAATATGAAAAATATCAATGGTAGAAGTTTCTTCCTTCATAGGACAGAGAAAGTAGATATATTCTCTGTCTATATTCTATTAACATGCAATGCATTCAGTTTTTCCTTGTTCTGTGAAAATTGCCTTCCTAATACATCCTACTTAATTTTGGAAAATTCTGTAATGGACTCTTACAGCCTTCCTTGAAATCAGGAAGAGTAAAGTCTACTAACTTTAAATTATGTTTAAAAGTATGAATAATGAAACAGGATAATTTTTATTTTTAGAAGATTTACTTCTGTAGGTAAATGACAGTTCCATGTCTTGTATATATTTAGGTATAGACTTTTTAGAGAGGTATATGTGCTGCTTATTGATATTCAAGATATGCTTGAAAATGAATGAGATTAGTATTACAGATCTGCAAAGAATCAAGACTTTGCCTGCCTTTAATTAGCATTTCTCATATATCATTTCTCAGGGCCTTCCAATGACTCCCGTGACTTTTAGATTTTAAGTTTGGTAGATTAACTGATTATCTTTTTAATTAGCTGCTCTTCTCTAATTTTGTTTCATTTTACTTCATTTGTATGCTTCAATTAGACAAATTTATTTGCTACTTTCAGGATACTTTATATGTGCCATTTCTTTTCTGACATGTCTTGTCTAAGTTTTTCTGTACTTTATTCTTGATTCTGTACTACATAAAGTTGTTCTCATTGGATTCTAATCACACACACCCCCATTCCTTATTGTTTTCACTTTTCAAATATATGTTTAAATATCATGAAACTATGTTCCACTTAAATGCATATAGAGGGACATTTCTGTATAGCATTTTCAGGTTTGGAAAGCATTTTTCTTAGAACAATCCTTTGATGTATATAGTACATATCCCCATTTTATAAATGAAGAAATTGATCCCCAGAGAAGAGAAATGATTAGGACAGAATCATAATCCAGTTTCAGAATCAAGACATGAACCCAAATCTAATGATTAAGGGATTTGTTCTTTTCCTTTTCACGGTTTTTCAATAGTGCTGCTAGAAGTACCAGGATTTAGTAACTCCAGGAATTGCCTCTTCTTCTCAACTTCCATACTTAACCCCTCCACCTAGAGTTTCAGATTAGGGTGGGAAAAATTAACGTTTTGTGAATTTGGAAAAAACAAAAAGTATTCTTTTTATCTTGTCAAAATCTTTTACAGACAGTATCCATTTATGTTCAGAGACATATATAAACGTGTATTAACAAAGATATGCATAATGCACAAATGGACTGATAGCCTTTTCTTATATGTAATTCTAAAATGCATTAGGATCATATTCTTGCCCTTTTTTTCTTTTTCTTTTTTTTTTTTTTACTTTTTTGCTGGATATTCATGTTGTATCATATTTTGTGTTGGTATTCTTGAAAATATCTTCACCTATATCTTCCACAGAGAAGCTGTCTTTCATTCCATAAACTCTCATAGAATCAGACCTGGAAGGACATTTAGCCCCAAATCCTCATTATACAATGACTAAACAGAGAGTTAGAGTTTTGAGGTGACTTGCCTATGATTTCACAAGTCATACATGTTAGGACTATATGATTTGAACCTTTAAATCTTCCAGCTTCAAAGCCAACATTCTTCTTTATATATCATGGCTAAATAATACTCAGTTTTTCCATTATCTTTCATTTCTGCTTCATGTACATTTGGGTCAACTATTTTCTGGATGATATCCCTAATTCTTGCATGTATGTGTTAGCAAATTCCAAAGCCTGGCTGAGCTGATATCTCTTTCTTTGTTGTCCTTTTAGTCACCTGGTAGGTATTTTAATTTTTTTAGGTTTTCAGTATTCATATAACATCATAATGGAAGCAAGAAGACCATAAGACAATATGAATAAAACATTTATATAATACCCAGTTATTGATTGCAATATTTATATATGCTAATATTCTTATAATATGCTTCAAAAAGAAAAGATTGATTACATTGATGATCAGAAGAATCAATTGATCCTATTATAGAATTCAATATGCAATATATTGATAGTACAGAATTGATGAAAGTGTTGGTATATTATCCCCAAACTCATAGAATTTTAAGTTCCCATCTAGCCTGCTGATTCCTCCCCAGTGTTTATGGAGCAGAAGCAAAAGCTCTTGTGTCATAGTATCAGCAGCAAAATTCTGCAAGCAGTGAGGCTCAAAAAAAACGACAGAATGAGACACAGTGAGGGCCCAGTTCAGCCCCTCCTCTCCCAACGAGACTTTCTAAGAACAAGAACTTCTTTCCAACTTGAAGTGCAGTTGTGGTCATGGTGGTTTTTTATAGGATCATGAATTAGAGCAAAAAGGGACTTGAGATGTCACACAATGTTCATTAATACACCCTTATTTTAAAGATGAGGAAATAAGTTCCCAGAGGGTTTTGGGAGTTGTGCAAAGTAACAGAGATGGTAAATGACAGAGCAGGAATTTTAAACCAATTCTTTGATTGTAAATCTGATAACTCTTCCTTTATACCATATTGAAACTAATTGTTAGTCAATGGGCAACAAAAAGAGTTAGACAATGAATTTTTCGTAGACCTCTTTTTGAGATTATATATAAATATATTATCAGTATGCTATTCATAAGCTATCATTAAATAAGTACTAAATAAAATAATTTTCCCCCAAATCATAATTTATATTTAAAATGGAATGCTTCCCCAAACTGTCACCTTAAAAGGCATATTTATAAACAGTTCATTTCCTAATATTATTGGATTGCATGACTAAAATTTCATTTTCCACCATACAAGATGAGAAATAATATACTTCTTCAGACAGAATGCTATATCTTTTGCCTTTTGGCTTGTTTTAGGCACATTCCACAAATGATAGTCTACAGATATGTGGTTCATGCCACTTGTCTTTTGTCGCAAACTTTTGTTTGACTTTTTTGACTTCACATATCATTTGCTGTTTTTGTTGTTAGTCCTGATTAGACCTTTGATTTCCAGCTCCTTTCTTCCACTTTTCTCTCAATTAAATTGCTGATAAAATTCTTGGAGAACAGGTAAGTTGTATGCATATTAAGTATTGCAAGTATAGATTTTAAATATTTCATTTGTAGTCAAAAAGCAATGCATCAGAAGCAATTTCATGCATAAGTCTAAAGTTTTTCTTGAAGTAAAGTCTTTAGTCAAATTGCCTTCAAATATTTTGTCCTATAAGGCCTTCATTTTCTTTATTCCTTTGCCCATTCTGCTGACTTAGAGGCAAGAATACTGTCATATCTCTTCATCATCTTATTCCCCCTTTTATTGTTTTGGTATTGTTTTGTCCTGTGCCTGAAATACCTCTTCTCAGCTTGTCAAAACTCCCTTTTGACTCTTCAAGGACTTTTGAAATCTAACTGTCCTCAGAAGTATTTCTCTCCTTTACATAGAAGGAGAAGGTAGACTAGCCATGTATTGCTATTTCTACTCGTTTTCAATTGTATTTATATTTGAACATATGAACACAATTCTGTTCAGTAGATACTTAATGAATATTTTAAGGACTTATACTCTATTAGGGTTGTTGAAATATTACTAGAAAGAAACAACACGAATGCCTTCTTTACGTTATATAAAAATAGTACAGAAATTGATACAGAAATTTTTATTAACATAATTCCTTTTATATATTTATTTACATGGTTTTCTGTTTTAGATTATAGGCTCCTAAAAAGCATTCACCATACTTTGTATGTTGCGTATTCTTTATTCACTATCCAGACTTGCAGGTGAGTTTAAAAGATGACAGTAATGTAATATAGACATTTCCATTATTTAGTATGTAAAAATGTCATTAACCATGATAAAGATCATTTTTAGCTTTGACTAATCCCCATAATATGTACTTCCCATCAGTTTACAATGCAACTCCCCTATTATTTAGTAAAGGGTCTTAAGAAATTACTGAAAAATTCATCATCCCATGGCCAACCTATTGATAAATCTCTTTGAATTTAGCTAAGATAATTAATAATAAAAATGCAATTCTTCACCAAGCCAAAAGTATGTTCAGTTCCAGTGATGTTGTGATGCTGCTTCCTTATCATATAACCTTTAAATAGGTACAGTTGTACCTTATTTATAGATAAGTTACTGGAAGGCCTTTTATCTTATATCAAAACAAAAATCTATTCAGAAAGGACTTTACATGTATAGACAATATTTTTAATTAGTATAGGTTATCAAACTAAACTATTGTCAGACACTTTTGTTATTGTAAAACTATTAACCACAAATTTGAGTATTTTAGTTGAGCAAATTGTATTATGTGAATTTATATACTCTTTAAAACAAGTTACTGAGTTTGCTACTTTTAATTTTTATGTAACTACACAATAACTGAATTCACTACTAATGGCTTTTTCAAACACTTTTTATTTTGTTTATTCTGCATTATTTTATTTTAGTTGTTTTTGCTTATAGCTAACTTTAAGATTTTAGCTAACAAAGTATACTTTTCAATTAAGTAGAATTTTATTACTTGGAAGACATTACATGTAAATTTACCTTATCAGATAACAGCTCTCTGGAGTGATGGATTTGGTGCCTAGCATAGGTGTAAATAGTGAATATGACAGTTTACCTTAAAGGGAGTAGCAGTGGACTGGGCATCAAAGATTTTTTTAAAGAATCTTTTAAAAATAATATTTTTTCTGATTAATAATGAAGATAGAATAAATTACACAATAAGGACAAATGAGAACATGGATAAGATATAGCTTACACACCAGAAATCACAGGATCATATATACAAGGTCTTAGAAAACCAAATCATCAATGGTCAAAAAATATGAACAGGTAGTTTTGAAAGTAAGAAATCCAGTCTATTAGTAACCATATACAAAGCAACAAAAATAAAAGAACAAATTCTAGATTCTAAGAATTAGAGAAATTAAAATGAAAGCAACTTTGAGGTTCTATTTTATATCTATCAGATTTGCAAAAATTACAAGGAAAAAAAAGGAAAATGTCAGATGGTGGTGAGACTATGTTAAAAGACACATTTATTAATACAGTACTTATGGGACTTTAAGTAAGTCCATACTGGAATGTAATTTGGAACTATGCCCCAAAAAGCACTAAATTGTGCATAATTTTTGACAAGTGATAATACCATGAGGCCATAGCCCAAAAGAATCAAACTAAGAAGGAACGGATTCAGACAAAAGAAACTTGTGGCAGTTTTTTTTTTTTTTTTTTTTTTTTTTTTAGTGGCAAGGAATTGGAATTTAATGGCATGCCCACCAATTAGGGAACGTCTGAACAAATAAGATATATGAATGAAATGGAATACTATTCTGTTTTAAGAAATGAAGGGAACAGTTTCTGAGAAACTTTGGAAGACTTATATGAACACATAGCAGAGTGAAGTGAGTAGAACTAGGAAAACAATTTATATAGTTGCAATACTATAAAGACAACTTGAAAACTTTAGAACTCTAATGTGTAATGACCATCAAGGTTCCAAAGGACTCCTGATGAAATACGAATTTCTGGCAGAAAAATAATGGATTCTAGAATACATCAATGGCATGTATTTTTGGGGTATGATTTATTTGGGATTTTGTTTAAGCTGCTGCTTCATGCTTATTTCTTACAGGGGTTTTCTTTTTATCAGTGTAGAATAGGAGAGGGAGAAAGTAGATTTTAATAAAAAGAATAAAGTTAAAAAGAACTATATACTTATTTTAAGTATTTAGAAGATGGTATAGTGCAGTTTAACATTTTTATTGAGTTCTTGAGTTCTTGAGATCCACGATCCTGCCATACCACCTCATGAATCACTCCTATCAAAAAACAAAAACATAAGAAAACCCTTTTAGTGGCAAGCCATTCTGAATTTAGCTAGGCTAAATTCCATCAGCTCACAATGCAACTCTCCTATTATTTTGTAAAGGGTCTTAAGACAGATAGTCAAGAATTGCCAGATCTTGCCCTCCACTTTCACTCAAAAACAAAACAAAACAAAACAAAAAAATCTTGTTTTAGTTGAAAATTGAAGAAGAGGAAGAGAGGATTTGCCATATCAATTATTTTAAGGGCATATTTAAAGTAACATACATAGGGTCACCAAAAGTCAATTATGTTAAAGTAGTTAGAAAATAAATTAAAAACAAATTCACAAACCCCAATTAGGAAGCCCTGCCACAGATAGATTCATCCCCCACAGTGCCTGTTTTTTGAGGAGACAAAGTGAAATAGAACCAGTGAAATATGGAGTGAATGGATTAAAGAAGAGACAGATTACTTATAAATTATCCTAATTTCAAAACTGACTCCCAGGTTGAAAACAGAAACTGAAATATAAAATTATCTGTTGGATTTTGTTAGTGATATATAAGAATGCTGATGACTTACGTGGGCTTATTTTGTATCCTTCAACTTTGCTAAAGGTGTGGATTATTTCTAATAGCTTTTTGAAATACAGAGTTCTAACAGACTTTGAGTCCAACTAGAACTTTTAATTTAAAATGGTGTCTTTGTATGAACATAGGACTAAGCTATAAAAATTGGCATAGTATTACAGAAAATGTATACTCATAGTCTTAATTCCCTAAAAAATTATAATATTGGTGTAAACATAATAAAATTGAAAATACTCAAAGAGAACCTTGGAAAGAATACACAGTGAGTGCAAAGCATATTGCAATATAACAAATGAGAAACTTCAAAGAACTGGAGTAAAAAATGTCATAGGGGAAATGCATAGTGAAAAAAAAAAAAGATAGCCTTGTCAGGTGTCAAAGAAGAGTGATGAAAAGGTGAACAGACTCATGTTCCACTGGTAGTATGGAAGTGTCAGGAAAAAAAAAGAAAGGGTTTTCAGCAGTTTGGATAGACACCTTTGGTGAACCTGTGAGAGAACAGGGGCAAGAATTACCTAGAAGAAGTGAACAAAGATCAGTTAACCGGCTGCATT
Organism: Antechinus flavipes; assembly: GCF_016432865.1. Taxonomy (NCBI): domain Eukaryota; kingdom Metazoa; phylum Chordata; class Mammalia; order Dasyuromorphia; family Dasyuridae; genus Antechinus; species Antechinus flavipes. The sequence continues at coordinate 66,872,538 of NC_067402.1, read as the reverse complement.
GTTTAAGGGAACATTCAAATAGGATGTTTAAAAGGATCTATGATCCTTTTAAAGTATGAATACAATAGATAACTATTAGACTTATACATTTATTATCTTTCAAAAATAACATCTGAATTATGTTTTTCCATGCTTTTTTTTTTTTTTTTTTTTTACATTTCTTTAAATAGACTGATTACCAAATGGAAAAAAATCAGCATACAGTAATTTTTATAATTTTTATTGATGCATTTTATTTTTAAATAACTGTCATTTCTAGAAATATCAACTCCCCCATTGACCTATCTCTTATTTTAAAAAAGAAAAAAAAACTTTCAACTAGACATGCCAAGATTATGATTTAAAAACCTAAATGATGTGCTCAATCATACCTAGTTTCTCTAGTTACTGTCTCATGACACCACCACTCGAATGAACTCAAATGAAACTATATGGTTGTTCTACATGGCATCAGATTATAAATAGATTCTAAACCCTTTATCTCTAGCTTCTTTTTAACAGTGTTATGGACTTATGGTCCCTGAATTAATCTAAATTCTGGTCAAAGCCATTTATATTTTCAACTTACACTACTTTTAGAGATAAACTCATATACACACATAGAAAAAGTGGATATTTATCCAAAAATTATCTATTTTCAGAGTATCCCTTAGCTCTACTGTTCTGGAATTTCATGAATAAACCAATGTTCATAATCTATGATGTTTTTGATTTTGTTCTATAAATTTTCTTGATTTTTATCTTAGACTGAAGTATTCCGGTTTTGTGTGCTTATGCCTACTTAATTTTTAGCTATAATGTTTTGGAATTTGTTATAACAAACTATAATCACAAATTTGTTTCTTGAAATGGAAGAGCTTGTTTAATATTTTATCATGGGTTCTAATTAAGTAGTTTTAACACTGCCCTTTTTACTAATGAAATCTCAAATAGCAAAGAAAGTTATTGGTGTTTAGAATTTTTATTTGCAAGTTATACATTTTGGTTGCTTACCTATCTGAATTATTGGCTTTATAATAAATTTTGTATTCCATGGTTAAAGTCATAAAATAAGAAACTCTCAGTATGGTTATGATCATACAAGAGGAATTGGATTGTTAATTCAAAATAGAAGGGACTAGAATCAGGGATCCTCAAACTTTTTAAATGGGGGCCAGTTCACTGTCCCTCAGACTGTTGGAGGGCCAGACTATAGTAAAAACAAAAACTTTGTTTTGTGGGCCTTTAAATAAAGAAACTTCATATCCCTGAATGAGGGGGATAAACATCCTCAGCTGCTGCATCTGGCCCATGGGCCGTTGTTTGAGGACCCCTAGATAGAGATGCCTTAAAGCCTCTGAATTCATAGTTGGTCAGTAAAGTTTTTATTGTTTATTTTTTAACAAAGTAGAATTATAAAATAAAAGGAATTCAAGGACTTAAAAGTGACAAATCAAATGTATCTAACTAAGGCCCAACTCTTCTAAGAGAGGAGAGTATTATGGAATAGTATAATCCATATGTAATCAAAATTTTTGTTACTTTGTAATTTGGAATTAAATATAACCCAAAATTTCAAAATGCCAGCTACTTTTCAGATTACCTATTGCAGTTTATTTTAGCATAACTTCTTTTTTTATTATAGCTTTTTATTTACAAGATGTATGCATAGATAAATTTTCAACATTGACAGTTGCAAATCCTTTTGTTCCAACTTTTTCCCCTCCTTCCTCCCACCCCTTCCCCCAGATGGCAGGTTGACCAATACATGTTAAATATGTTAAAGTATAAGTTAAATGCAATGTATGTATACATGTCCAAACAATTAATTTGCTGTATTAAAAGTCGGACTTTGAAATAGTGTACAATTAGCCTGTGAAGGAAATAAAAAATGCAGGCAAACAAAAATAGAGGTATTGGGAATTCTATGCAGTGGTTCATAGTCATCTCCCAGAGTTCTCTCCCTGGGTATAGCTGATTCAGTTCATTACTGCTCTATTGGAACTGATTTGGTTCATCTTCATTGTTGAAGAGGGCCATGTCCATCAGAATTGATCATCATTTAGTATTGTTGTTGAAGTATATAATGATCTCCTGGTCCTGCTCATTTCACTCAGCATCAGTTCATGTAATTCTCTCCAGGCCTTTCTGAAATCATCCTGCTGGTCATTTCTTACAGAACAATAATATTCCATAACCTTCATATACCACAATTTATTCAGCCATTCTCCAATTGATGGGCATCCACTCAGTTTCCAGTTTCTGGACACTACAAAGAAGGCTTTTAGCATAATTTCTTTCTGTCATTCAGAATAACACTTCTGAGATATCTCTATTAGTAGGTCCTTGAGTTATAGAAACTAATTTTTATATTAAACTATTATTAGGAAGAAAACAGCTCACATTGCTCTAGCACCTTAATGTTTACAGAGTGCTTTTGTTATTCAAATAGATTGTACAAATATTTTCTCCATTTTATATATGTGATTGAGAGTCAATTTTTTTTTTTGTGTCCAGGGTCACATAATTACTAAGTTTGTTATTGGAGATTTTTAACTCATTTGATTTTTTCACTCTAGGACTGGTAATTTTTTCAACTATAATGTTGGAGAGACAATTATGGTAGAGTGGAAAAGTGTATTCAGTAGAAGTCAGAAGACCTGGGTTCAAATCCTTACTGAGTCAGTAGACATTGTTATAAATTAAATCCCCAGTATTTTCTGATCTATAAAACAAGGAAAATAATAGGTCTCATTCTTTGGGAAGTTATTAGCATCAAAAGGGAACATAACAATATGCTATAAAAATGTAAAGTGTTATGCAAATCTGTACAAATTGTAAATCCTGGTCAAATATGATTTTATTTATAAAAAAATCAACTTTTTAATGGAGATAAACTAGATATTTTCCAATAAGATCAAGAGATAAAACAAAAGATATTATCACTAACATAGTGGTAAGAAATACTATCAATGGCAAATAGACAAGTAGAAATCGAGAGAATTAATACACATAGGCAAAAAGGAATCATAATACTTTTAACAGATAATGATTTAATTATAGAGTCAACCAAAAAATAATTAAAAGTAATTTAAGCAAAGTAACTAGATATAAAATAAACCCACACAAATCATTACCTTTCTGTACCTTCTCAACAAAACTGAGCAGAAAGAGATAGGGAATTCCATTTAAAATGCTATAGAATATATAAAATATTTTAAGAGTTTTCCTACTAAGGCCTATACAGGAACTATTATCAATACTACTACAAGACATATCTTACAGAAAAACAGCCCTGAACAACAGAAAAGATGTAATTGCTCATAAGTGGACCATGCCAATAATGACTGCAATATTAAATTAATTCTGCCTTACTCAATGCCATACAAATCAAACTTACAAAAGTTTATATTATTGACATATATATTGACATTCATCTGGTGGAAAAAAACTTTTAAGAATCTTAAGCTAAGTAATAAAAAGGAAAATAACATAGCAGTACCAGGTCTCAAACTATAAAAAGCAAAGTTCATCAAAATTGTATGATCCTTTTTTTTTTCTAAATAGGCTGATCTAACAAGGCCACTGGCAGTTTAGGTGCATGATGTACAGAAGCAAAGTAACCTCATAGCATAATATTTGATAAAGTAAAAAAAAAAAACTTAGTTTAGAGGCACAGGAGTCACTATTTTGCTAAATGGCACAGTGGATAGAGTGGGACCTGAGTTCAAATGTGGCCTCAGATACTTGATTTATGACCTTGCACTAGCCACTGAACTCTGCTTAACTCACCTTCCTTTTCTGTAAAAGGTGTTGAGGAAGGAAATGATAAACCTCTCCAGTGCCTTTGCCAGAGAAACCCCAAATGGGTCATGAAGAGTCAGATGTAACTGAAATGGATGAACAATGAAGACTCAACTATTTAACAAAAACTCCTGGAATATCTGGAAAGCAGTCCAGAAAAGACTAGGCTCAGATCAACATCTCATACCATATGCTGAGAAAAATTCCAAATGAATGAGTGACCTAGATATAAAAAGTCACATAAATTAGAGAATGGGAAGAAAGAATCTCCACAAATTTGATGGGGAATAACACATAAATTCCCTCTTTCCCCCAAAGGGAAAATGACATGTTGGAAGGGCTGTGGGAAAATAGACACAGTGTATCTTTGAGAGAACTTTGAATTACTCTGGCTTTTCAATTCAGTAAACTTTAGGCACCTACTATGTGCCAGATATTGAGCTAAAACTATTTAGAATTATGCTCCCAAAGCAACTAAATGATACTTTTTGACCCAACTGGAAACTTAAGAGCATACCTGTAAATTGGAAAGTGGGTGAACAAATAAGATATATTAATGTAATGAAATACTGCTATGCTGTACAAAACAATGAAAGACAAAAACCTAGGAAGATTATATAAACTGATAAGAGAACAATTTAAACAAAACAATATTGTAAATTTAAGTGGCTTGAAAGACTTTAGATCAATGCAGTGATTTTAAAATACTAGTGAAGAAGCACATACTCAACTTCTGACAGTCGAGGAACCCAAAGTGCAGAATGTAACATTTTTTTGTACATGGCCAATATGAAGGTAAGGGTAGGGTTTTGTTTCACTTTGCATATCTGATTAAAGAGTTTTATTTCTTTCAAATTGGGGAAAAGAATTGAGGAACAAAAGGCAGATAGCAATGAATTTGTCAAAAAAGGTATTGAAGCATTTTTTTTTAAATGCATAGATAAGAATAGAATGAAGGCAGTTTATCTTGGTGATGGTTAAGTACTTTTTTTTTTTTTTAAGAAAGGCTTCATCAGCTTTTTAGATTATATATTCTACTTTCCCCTTCTAACAATTTAAGCAACTGAAAGCTAAATTGCTGTTTAAATTTTGAAAGGAAGTCCATCTCCTTTTCTTTCCCTAGTTTACTTTGCAATAGAATTGGCTATGACCAAATAAAATAGCCAAAGATCAGAGGAAATGACCAGTATAATTCATGAAATAATCTTAGAAACTAACTCCAAGTAATTGTTCAGTTTAGTAACTCAGTAAGATTTATATTCCAAACATATAGAAGAAATTATCTAATGATTTCCTTTAAATTATGTTCTTTTAAACTTGCATGTAAAACAATATAATTATGCTATTGGAAAGTAAGAACCTTGTGAGTAGGGGTTATTTCTTAATACTTGTGTACAGTGATTTTTTGTACAATGTCTGGCACAAAAAGACATATTTGTTGATGGCCTGAAACAAAATCAAATGTTGATGAAATATTTCAATGAGGTGGCATAGAAGATAGAGCACTGGAACTTGGAGTCAGAAAGACCTGAGTTCATATCCACCTCTTACATTTACTAATTATGCAACGCTGGGCATATACGTTAATCTCTGTCTCAGTTTCTGCAATCTGTTAAAGGGAATAATAGCAGCACCTACCTCCCAGTGTTGAGGATCAAATGAAAGGATAATTGGTAAAGTGCTTGTTATATGCTATTAAATAATTTAATTTTTACCCTAAATTATATATTAAATAGTCTAAACTATAGATTAGATAATCCCTATTTTATCTAGGATTCTATTAACTTGTATTCATTTATATGTTTTAGCAATAGTAAAGAGGATTCCTAATGTTCCAAATACATATTCCATTTATTCATTTCATAAAATTATATCCATTCCATTTGTCCATATACTTCAATGCATATCATTCCATACATAGCATTTGAAAATATAACATATTTAATAAATCTAGTGGCACAGTGGAAAGAATCCTCAATCTGGAATTGAACAGACCTGAGTTCAAATTCAGTTTCGAATATTTGCAAGTTCTTTGACTCTTGGGCAAGTCATTTAAAGTATCTGCTTCAATTTTCTCATCTTAAAATGGACATGTATTTCTAGTCATATGAAAAAATGCTCTACATCACTACTGATTAAAGAAATGCAAATTAAGAAACTCCAAGAGAACATTGTACACAGCAACAAGATTATGTGATGCTCAACACTGATGAACTTGGATCTTTTCAACAATGAGATGATTCAGGCCAATTTCAATAGACTTGTGATGGAGAGAGCCATCTGCATCCAAAAAAAGGACCATGTGAACTGATGTGGATCACAACTTAGTATTTTCACCATTTTTTGTTTGCTTTTTTTTTCTTTCTCATTTTTTCCTTTTTGATCTGATTTTTCTTGTGTAGCATGAAAAATGTGGAAATATGTTTTAAAAATTTGCATATATTTAATCTATATTAGATTACTTGCTATCTAGGGGGAAAAGGGTAGGGAGAAAGATTCAAAATGCAAGGTTTTGTGAATGTTGAAAGCTATCTTTGCATATATTTTGAAAAAAGCTATTAAAATAATGATGGCACCTACTTACAAGGATTGTGAAGAGAAAATGAGATATTTTTAAGGCACTATATACTCATACACATGTATAATTGTATTAAAATTTATATACTCATATCTATTTATTGTTGGTCAGTCTTGTCCGAGTCTTTTCAGACTAGGGTTTTTTTTGGCAAAGATACTGGTTTTCCATTTCTCCAGCTTATTTTAAAAACAGATGAGTAAACTGAGGCAAAAAACAGATGAGTAAACTGAGGCAAACAGTGTCTGAGACCTCATTTGAATTTAGGTCTTCCTGATTCTAGGCCCAGTAGTCTATACCAAAGCTGCTACTTTTTTTTTTTAAAAAGCTTTTTATTTTCAAAACATGAATAAATAATTGTCAACATTTACCTTTGAAAAACCTTCTGTCCCCCACCCTGTCCCGTATTCATCAAGTAATCCAGTATATGTTAAACATTTGCAATTCTTTTCTACATTTACACAATTATCATACTGTACAAGAAAAATCAGATCAAAAAGGAAAAAATGAGAAAAAACAAAATGCAAGCAAACAACAAAAAAGTGCAAATACTATGTTGTGATCTACACTCAGTCCCCACAGAGCTCTCTCTGGGTACAGATGGCTCTATTCATCCTAAGATCATTGGAATTGGCCTGAATCATCTCATTGTTGAAAGGAGCCAAGTCCATCAGAATTGATCATCATATAATCTTGTTGCTGTGTTCCAATGATGATCTGGTTCTGCTCATTTCACTTAACATCAGTTCATGTAAGTCTCTCCAGGCCTCTCTGAAATCATAATTGAGTTTCCCCCAAATTCAATTTTTAAAAAAATTTCATTCATGTCTTGCATTTTTCTTTTATATGAGTTACTATGTCTTGTAACACATGTATCATATTGATAGCTTAACAGTAAAGAACTTCATGTTACCAAATAGCAAATCAGAATTCAGAAGATGCTTTGGATCACTTAATTTCCAGGCCACTTGAGATCTGATACAGTTCATTGCACAGAGAAATTGCTTGATCTTGGGGAAAGATAGTAATAGAGGTGAGGGTAAAATGAGTTAGTGGCCAATATAGTTCATCTTACAGTTCAGACATTTTTTCCTGACTAGGGAATTGTTATTCCCATACCATTCCTATAAAGCAGAGAAGACTTTTTTATTTTGGAAGAGACTTTATTATACTAAAAAAGATTGCAGCCTGTGTTTTGATTTTAGGTAAAACCAACAGAAGCAAAGAAGCTATGTACATATTAGTTCTGCTTAAATTTAAAATATTGGGGAACACAATTGACTTAAATTATACCACTATATTTAAATGTAATAAATTTTAAGCACTTACAATGTGTAATATACTGCATTTAAGCCAAATTCTAATGAAGAAAAAAAGGTTTCTTGTATGCACACTTAAAATAACCAAACAGTGATATGCCAAAAGCAAGTAAAAATAACTAGACAAAATTCCATAAGAAATATAAAAAAGGAGTAATCACTTTCAACTTCAGAGAATCAGGGAAGACTTAATGGAATAGACCTTGAATGAAAAGACCCTCACTAGATGGATATTTAGTAGAGCATTCCAGGTGTAGGGAAATGATTTTCACAGATGCATAGCAGTAACAAGTTACAGTATGCCATGGATGAACAATTTCCAATTTGTTAGGAAGTTATGGTGTTTGAAGGAAAATAGAGTGAAATGAGGCTGGAATTGTCATCTGGAGCTAGATTTTTTTTTTCTTCTCTGGGATGAGCAGCACAGGTGGAGCATAAAATGCCATGCTGCTGGGGGGACAGCAGAATAAAGAACTTGCTTTTGGTATGTGGGTTCAAGTTTTGCTTCTGACAATGTGGGCACCCTTAAGATAGAACATCTCAGTGCCACTCAACAACTCTCTAAGATCACATGTAGAGCGAGTAGAATGTATACAAGGTGTTTATCCTAGAGATATGTGGTACCTTAAGGCAACATATCTCCTCATATTAGGAAAGATGCCAGCCAAGATGAGAAGTAAATACTCGATTGAGTAATTGTCCCCAGATTAGTATGGTGAGAAAAAAAATTACTTCAAAGTAAAGCATGGGCATCTTGGGGCAGCTAGGGCCTAGAGTCAGATCTGAGTTAAATCTGACATCAGATGCTTACAAACTATGTGACCCAAGTCACTTAACCTTATTCGCCTCAGTTTATCAGTAAAATGAACTGGAAAAGGAAGTGGGAAACCATGCCATTATATTTGACCCCAAATGGGGTCATAAAGAGTCACACATGACTGAAACAACCATACAACAACAAAAGCATGATCAAGAGTTAGATAGTAATTGCAATCTACTATCTCTCCTTTCTTCTACAAGTACTAAGCTGTCCTTCAAATAAGAAAACTAAACTAAACTACAAATTATACCTAAAATAAAATCTCTCATAAAAGACTAAGAATTATATTTTTGAAAAAAAGTGGGAAAAAACAGAACAAAGCCAGGTTTCCCAAAATATATGACAATGTGACAACTATTTTAGGAAGTGAGGGAACTTAAAAAAGGGAAAAACACCCTAAAGAATTAATTCTTACAGAAACACGTATAGGGAATTAGAAACAGAATAAGTCAAGATCCTATGACCATTTATCCACAAATCTGAAAAATAATTTTTCTAATTTGTTAATGAGTTGACACTTTTTTTTTCTAAATGACTACCTCCATTTGGAATTTATCTTGGTATATATAACATGTGGTATTGATTCAGGCCTAATTTTTGCCAAACTACATTCCAGTTTTTCCATCTTTTGTCAAAAAATGAATTCTTATTCCAGGAGTTGAGGTTTTGGGATTTCCTCATGATAGGCTACTATGGTCCATTTGCTTCTGTATGTTGTATAACTAATCTATTCTAGTACTAAATCATTTTGATGAGTAAATGACCAAATGAGGAATAGAGGATGAAAGAATTTAACCTTATTAATTTTGATTACTCAAAGTTTAAAATTTTTCACACAAAACCAATGCAGGAAAAATTAGAAAATAATGAACTTGGAAAAATCTTTGTATTAAGTTTCTCTGGTTAAAATCTCATTTCCAAAATAAATAAGTACTTGATTCAAATTTATAAGAATAAGAGTCATTTTCCAATTGATAAATGATCAAAATATATGAAAAGACACTTCTCAAAGGAAGAATCCAAGTTATCAACACCCATATGAAAATAGACAAAAAAAACAAACCAGGGATGACATAATGAATTGATGCAGATGAGGTGAAGAATCATTTATATTATTACGACAGCATTTTAAAGATAACTTTGGAAAACTTAGTAACTCATTATGATTCCAGTGAAGTAATGATGAATCATGTTCATATCCTCCAGACAAAATGGTGCTGGACATAACTTGCAGGCTGAGACATGTTTATGGACATGGACAATGTGGGTATTTGTTTTGCTTGACTTCAATTTGTTACAAAAATTTTCTTTCAATTGGGAATGAGGAGGTGGGAGAGAGATTGTGGAGTTAAGAAAGAAAATGTGTAAATATAGAGAACTTTAAGGCCTTCAAAGACATGTGGAAGGAAAAAAAAGTATATTTAAAGTTTATCAAACCAAGAACCTTCTCACAAAGGGAATCATGAAACTGGAAGGATCACATAAGTGTTTGCTAAGCTGGGCTTGTCTTTGGGCTAATGAACAGATATTATATGATACCAAAAGCCATAAAGGTGAACTTAAAGAGATTACTAAAGAAAAAAAAACTTATTTTTCCCCCTCACAAAATTCAAATTATACAGAGCAGTACATCAAGATATGATAAAACATGAAATCAAATACATTGATCAAAATGTGCTATTTAACATTATGAATGTAGCCTAGAAGCAGGATAAAACAACTTACATGACCTCAACATTTTTGAGTTAAATAACTAGTGGCCAAAAAAAAACCATAGTATATTCGTGTTATAACAATTTTCTAGAAAAATGCACTTGTGTTATTTAAGATTGTTTAAGAAGAGGTAAGCATATTAACTACTCATAGAATAGGTATTTCAATAAATGATTAGTCATAGCTACTCAATATTTACCATTTCATTAATAATATGGCATGGCATATAGTAAGTTGTTTTTTATATAGAACATTTTAGAGTTTTTGTGCATTGCTATAAAAACAAAAGCTGTGTTGGCTTTCATTAAATAGAACCCTAGCACCTGTTCCTTTAACTTACCTTACTTTGTTTTGCTAATACAGTTTTCAAATAAAGTAATTGAACATATGTACAGTTTCAGTCATAACATATTTACATCTTTCCATTTCACTAATGATAGTGCAATAAGCAGTGATTTGTATGTTCAAGGATAGAGATCTTACACAAGGAGTTGAGAAATTGATAGGATAGACCTGTGACCATAACTTCTTACTCATGTGTACCAATCATTTCTACAATTTCCAGTAAACTGTCGTTACCATGCTAGTGTAGAATTGAAATAATATTCCAATTAGGAACACTGACAAAAGTTTGAGCTGAATTTCTCAACTTTTAGCTTTCAGCTCTAAAAGTTTATATGGTTGTACAAACTAGAAAGTGTCTAATAAAAATTGCCTTATATTTGCATAGTACTTCTTATTTTTCTGAGTGCTTACACATCTTTTATTTTGACCTCAAAAGAATATTATGAGATAGGTAAGGCAAATAATCCAGAAGAGTGTTTAGTTATTACTCTTCAGGAAAAACAGGCCTGGAAAATGACCAGAAGAGGGCAATAAGAATGTTGAGACAGCTGGAAGACCTGCCATATGAAGATTGGTTGAAGGAACTAGAGGTTTCTAGAAAAAAAGAAAAAAAAAAAACCTAGAAAAAGAGAAAACTTGAACGAGCTGGAAAAGGTACGTGAAAACTATCTTCAAGAATTTGAAGAACTGCCATGTAGAAGATGGAATGGATATAACTTGAAGAAGCCAAAAACAATGATTCCATAGTTAACATTTTTTTGTAGTAGTAAAATGGAAGGCCATATAGTAGAACATAGCTGAATAAATTGGTATGTGAATATTATTATGACATAAGAAATGACACATATGACAAATTCAGAAAAAAATGTGGGAAGACTGCTACAGAACAGAATAAGTAGAATAAAAAGATGTCTTCATAGATGTTTTGCTATATTTATATTAACAAATATAAATATTCTATATATTATATGTCTATATTAATACATATAATTCAATCCATACACACTCTATGAGAACATAAAGGAAAACACTAAAAGATAGTAGAAATTCAGATCAATACAGTTTTCAAACTTGACTCCAAAGGTCTAATATGAAATTTATCTTCTTTCTCTAAGTAGAGAAATGGTAGAAGGAGATCTACATTGTCATATATGGCTAATGTGTTTGTTTTTAACTGTACTTATTTGTTGAAAGGGTTCTGTGTTGGAAAGGTCAGGCAGAAAATGACTATGTTTTAAAAGGAAGATTTCTTTAATGTAAAAAAAGGTAGTTTTAAGGAAAGAAAGTCATAAGAATTTAATCTGTTCACAGATGAAACAGATGACCATGGAAAGACCTCATTAGCTATCTTCACATGGAGACTGAATGCCTACTTATCAGGGATTTTGTTGAGGGGATTTCTTTTCAAATATGAGTTGTACTAGATGATTTTGTTAGATTTCTTCCAAATCTTTGATTCTGTCAGTTGGATCTACATACTAAAATACTAGTCTCTTCTTCCTGATTCCCAAATTTCTATACTACCCCTCTTTCTATTGCAATCTTACTGAGTCCATAGCTTAAACTATCTTTCACTCCCTTGAAATCTCCAACTCCACATTTTTTCCAATCTTCAGAGCTGCATCTCCATTGGCGTATAGGTGCATATTAACCTCTAGATGACCCCTTGTCTCCTCAAGCTCAACATGTCCAAAATAGGGTTGCCTATCCCCCCCCGGCTTAAAATTGTTTCTCCCAATCTCCTATTAAGCTTTTTCCTATCTATATCCAATTGATATATATATATATATATATATATATATATATATATATATATACTGTTGATTCTTCCTTTACAATATCTTGTATATCCATTCTTTCCTCTCCACTGGCACTGTCAACATACTATTATAGATATAGAGTAATAGAGCTCTTCCTTTCTCCTCCATTCCATCACCAAATTAATCTTCCTAAATAAAAATCCTTTAATCATTCCCCACTTATGATTAAGTAAAATTCAAACTCCTTAGTACCAATATCCCTTTACTCAAGCTGTTCTCTAGAATGCCCTTCTTTTCTCCTTTCTGTCACCCATTCTTGAAAGCCAAGCTAAATACCACCTCTTCCATGACATATTCTCTGACATCATCCTATGGCTTTTTATAGTACTTGTCCTATGCACTTATATATTACATTATTTTACAGTTATTTATGTCTGTACTAAATAGAGGTTTTATGAAGGCAGGGAACATGTTCTATATAATGTTAATCTATCTTATTTCATCTTTCTGGGCAACCCTGGGAGGATAAATGAAACTGAAAGAATTTTCAAAGAGGCAAGAATCTCCTGCCAAGCTTATTGAGTCTCTTAAGGGTAAGCATCTAATTTTATTTATCTTTCAGTCTATACCACTTATCACTTGTATGTGATAATAACTTACACATTGTAGGTGTTCAACAACTCCATTCAGTTGAACTAAAAATTTAAAGAATTAAAAAGTGAAAGTATATCTTTTAGTGTTGTAATGAATTGATAAGGATTTTTTTAAATTTCAAAACTAAGATATGCTACAAGTAACTAGAAAAAATTCCTAGTTTATAAGCTAAGACCTAAAAATATTCTATTTTTAATATTCATATTATTACATAAATAGAAATACTCTTCTCTGGGACAGTCTTTGCTTATAATTTATGTTAATGATTGTCTGGAGTACTAAGTGCTACAGGCTTTGCCTCAGGTCTATCTTTCTAACTTGGTCATTAGCTAAGCTAGAGAAAGAACAGCCTGTCATACATTGTTGTATAAATCAGTGTCAAAGAAACATGACTACCCTTGAAACCTAAGGATTTTTCTCTTGTTGCTAGAAAGTTTTCTCTAGAGGATGAGTCTTTTTGCTATGATATACTATAGAATTTCTAACCAAGGCTAATAATATATGCATATGGAAAGATGGGATAGAACTCTGAATAGTATGACTGAAATCTTCCACACTCATCTAGATTCCCTTTATGTACTCATACGGGATGTTTGATTGAGATAGAGAAGAACTCTTTTAAATTATCCTAGGTAATTCAGTATGTTTTTAAAGGTCTCCAGGTAAGGGGATTCCCCAGATGCTTGGATTAACCATTTGACATTTTTATTATATTGTTTAACAAAGTCTTATTTCTCAAATTTCTTTTTACATCTATTGTACTTAAGTGATCTGCCTTCTTTTCTTAGTCACTTTTAAAAACTTAAGACCTGTCAGTGGTTCCCATTTAGCTTTTTTTTTCAGGGCAAGGTTATACTATATAATTTATAAATTATAACAGCCTCAAAGCAATCATATCTCCAAATAATAGTAAAAATAATAATGATAAAATTTAACATTTATATAATGTTTACTTATGTACCAGGCATTTGCTAAGTGCTTAACAATTATTATGTCACAACTCTGGTAAACAGGTGTTATTATTATCCTCACTTTGCAAATGAGGAAACTGAGGCAAACAAAAGTAAAATAACTTGCTCAGAATCACACAGCTGGTAAGTTTAAGACTGGATTTAAACTCAGTGCTTCCTGACTCTAGGCCCCAATAGGCCATAAAAGTTTTGTCTCCTTTAATTGAAACTATATCAGACCTAAAAACTTAATCGTATTGAAATATTATCATGAAATATTTCACGTGAGAAACATAAATTCTGTAGACTTAGGATAGTACGGTTATTCAAATTACATAAGCCCTTTTTGTCATTTACAAAAAGAAAAGTGAAAACTTGGGCTCTGACCCATTGTATCTTAATACATTCCATCAAAATAAAGTTCTTCTTTCCCAAGGATCTTAAAACTATTTTCCAATTAACATCAATATCTTGCTATAGTTATCGCTGAGATAATTCAAATGATAAGAAGCTATAGTTTGCATTATATTTTAATAGTTTATGTCAAATACTAAGAGGACTGCAGGAAATGGCATCACAACTCTTATATTTTATCAACCTAACTACAAAATTTAATAATCATTCATATTCCACAGACTGGCATTTAAATTGGAGTGTCTAAAATAACTTTACTACCAACTTTAATTATGTTTCAATTAATGTTGATGGCATCTTATTTGATTCATTTTCAATTACTAATGGAGTGAAGCCAGGTTGCTCTAATTGTTCCAGTTCTATTTAATTTATTTCATGAAACCATACTTAACAATGTACCAGGAGACCTATCTAGGGTAATCTCAATTTCCTAAGAAATATTTAAAGAGCAGCTAATATTCTGTTACTATATGCTTATAGCTATATCTTTGAAGTAATGACAAAAACACATAAAAATAGTATAAAATTATAGATTGACAAACTTAAAGCAGACTTAATGTGCACTATGCAGAAATCCGAGTAGGAAAGCTATCATACAAGCATAATATATTAATCACAGACTATCAGACATGCATTTATTTAAAAAACTATATAAAAATAGTATTTATATTTACCACATTATAACCTAAAATTGCTATTAGCATTCATTGAACATTAGAAAAGGAGCTAGTTAAGTTTTGGCTTTGTACCACCTATTTATAAATGTATCTGATACCTCTATATGACATCTTGTTTACCCAAAACTATTCAAACCTGGTAGGCTATAATTCATACAAAGTGTCATGATAAAATCTCTAGGAGCCTAGAATAAGGAAAACAGCCTGTGTTTGGCAGGATATCTTGATAGCTGAAGACCATACTTCTGTAGAAAATGACCATGACTGTTAATGCCCATGCTCAAAAGTATATGTAAGATAAGACTATATAAAGTAATTACATTAAAAGAAACATCAGAACTTATTCATCAAAATGCATGTTGTGTTTCTATAGGAAGGATATGTATTCACTTTAAAAATTATACTCTTACTCAAAACATTTTTGGATCTTTATTTTAAGTCTTCAGTATAACATAATTTCTTTGCTGCCTAAATCCACAGAGAAATTCTAATTTCTCTTACTATAAATTTATGGTCTATTCTGGTCTTCCCTTGACTCCATGGTAGGCATTTTATCCACTGTGCCACTTAGCAGCTCCTAAAAGAAAATATAGGATTGAGAAAAGAAAAAGCATATGGGAGAAGATTAAATTGAATTCATAGAGTCACAGAATGTTAGGGATGCAAGAGATCTTAGAGATTAGTTGGTTCAAAGTATTTGCTTTATTGAAAGCTATGCTAACTATATATATATATATATATATATATCAAATGGCTTATCATTTTGAGGGAAAGGAGAAAAATTAGGAATTCAAATTTTTTCAATGAATGTCAGAATTTGTCTTTACAAATAATTGGAAAAAATAAAATGCTATTTTTTAAAAAAAGAAAAAAATAAATTAATCATCATTTTATTAAAAATAAATAAATAAACAAACAAACAAACAAATAAATAAATAAATGGTCTATAGAACCCCAAATGGGTCTTCACTCTATTAAAAATTCTATCCATTTCTCATTGGTTCCATTGTCATATAGGTAACAATGTGACAATTTCAAGTTCTCTTTCCTTAAGGGAGCTGGTAACCTCTTCTCTGAGAATATTGAAACCATCCTCTAATACCAGATGATTTTTAACTCTCTTTATTCTCTCCTTCATTTTGCTTTCTCAGGAATGTGATGTCTTAATCTTTGCCCTCTACTTGAGTCTATGAACCCAGTTCCTCACACCTCAAATAATGTTTTTTACCCAGCAATCAATCCCTCTCTTGAATGCATTTCAGTCTTTTCTTAAGTGATCCTTTCCCATCTGCCTTTAAATATATTCACACAATGATTCAGGCCACTTCCAATGATCTTGTGATGAAGAGAGCCATCTACACCCAGAGGGAAGTCTGGGGGGACTGAGTGTGGATCACAACATAGCATTTTCACTCTTTTTGTCATTGTTTGCTTGCATTTTATTTTCTTTCTCTTTTTTCCTTTTTGATTTTATTTTTCTTCTTCAGCAAGATAATTGTATAAATATATATGCATATATTCGATTTACCATGTTTAACATATATTGGATTACTAGCCATCTGGGGAGAGAATGAGGGAAGGGAACATTGGAACACAAAGTTTTTCAAGGGTTAATGTTGAAAATTTATCAGTGCAAATGTTTTGAAAATAAAAAAAACTTTAATAAAAAATAAATATGTTCACACAATCCTGGGAAAAAACAAAAACAAAAACAGACCGTCCTTTCGTTGATTTAGCTATTCTCTTCAGTTACTGTCCTAGCTTGCTTTCCCCTAATTGCCAAATTTCTTTTTTTCCATCTTTTTTTAATTATAGCTTTTTATTTACAAGATATATGTATGGTTAATTTTTCTGCATTGAAAATTACAAAACCTTTTGTTCCAATTTTTCCCCTCCTTCCTCTCCCCCCTCCCCCTGAGGTGAATTGCCAAATTTCTTGAGAACTTTTTAAATAGTCTGCATCCAATAAATAATTTAATCAATAAGTATTTATTTTTAATAAATAGTTATCCCAGCAATATATTGGGTGCTGGAGAGAGGTACAAAGAATTAAACAATCCCTACTTGCAAATACATATCTAAGTATATAAAATAAAGTGAGTAAATGCAAATATGTATATATACATATACATTTGTGTATATATATATATATACATACATACACACACACTAGTTTGGGAGGGCATTAAGTTGGGGGATATTCATGTAGAAGATGATGCTTGAGCTGCTTCCATCTCATCACTAATTTCAATCAGGCATTTATTTTCACTATTCTACTGAAACTATTCTCTTCAAGGTCACTGACATAATTTTATTCTGTTTCTCAATTCTCATCAGCTCTCTCTGAAACTTTTGAAACTGTTGAAACTACTTTCCTACTTCCTACCCCCAACCCTTCTGGGTATCCTCTACTACCTTGGCTTTAGAGACACAATGCTTTACTCCTTATGTGGCTGAAGCATTTTTTTCTGTCTTTGCTGATTCTTCTTCCTCTTCCTTATTTCATAAAATTTGTGTCTCCAAAGGTTCTGTCCTCAGCTTTACCTTCTCTGTCTCTCTCTCTCTCTCTGTCTCAATCTCTCTCTGTGTCTCTCTGTGTCTCTGTCTCTGTGTCTGTCTCTCCCTGTGTCTCTCTGTGTCTCTGTCTCTCTCTGCATATCTGTCTCTCCCTGTATCTGTCTATATGTCTGTCTCTCCTTGTGTCTCTCTGTGTCTCTGTGTCTCTGTTTGCTTCTTACTTTTGAACTTGCATCTCCAGTTGGGATGACCTCAAAGTAAGAGATACCAAACAGAATTTCCCCTAAATCCTTGCTTCTGCTTCTGATGTCACCATCTCTGCCATTAGCACCACTGGCACCTCCTAAAATGTGATGTCCAGAATAGAACACAATATCATAAAGTACATGAAATTCTGACCTAGACAGTCTACTTGTTGCATTAATTTTTCTAGCAGTTGTACTTCAACCAAAGAAAACTGAATTTTCAAATCCTTACTCCTTTTCACATGGAAGAATGCCAAGCCAGGTCTCCCCTTCCTTATATTTGCACAATTGATTTTTTTAAAATCTCAATCAATGTAGGGCTCTTGAGTATGATATTTTGTTGGATAAAAGCTAAACAAAGATGCTAGCAAGTCTGTGAGAAGTCAGAAGGAGCCATGTGAGTATGTGCTTTGGAGGAACAAAAAGAAACTGATCTAAAACATGAGTATTTACTTGTACAAAGATTTGTCCATTGAGAAATTGGTCTAGTGAAAACTATATGACTTGTTTCTGAGTAAGAGGAAGAAAGAAACCAAGTAATTCTTCTAATTAAGTTTACCTGAGTTTTTCAGCTGTCTTTCATTCTTGAAGAGAGCCAAAATGACATTGCTTTGTTAGTGTCAAATTACAGTGTATCAGACTGTAGTGATCAGACCATCATGAGCTCAGAATGCTCGGCCACAGGTCGGACACAAATTATCCACATGAACATTTGGGGGGTTTTGCACATCTTGCCTAGCCTTGCCTTTGGGCCACTTCAATTCTGCTTTGCTCACAGAGCACAGCACCTTCTTGGATGAGGGCATGCCATGCTAGGTAGTCCTGTGCCAGCGCCTCCCAAGTCAGACAATCATTTTGAAAGTTCTTAAGAGAAGCCTTCAGAATGTTCTTGTATCACTTTTTCTGCCCACCTTGTGAACACTTGGTCTGTGTGAGTTCTCCATAAAATAATGTTTTTGGCAAATGTTCATGTAGCATTTGAACAATGTGGCCAGTCCAGTGATGTTGTGTTCTCTGCAGTAGAGTTGGAATGCTTGGCAGTTTAGTTCGAAAAAGGACCTCAGTATCTGCTCTCCTATCCACTATGGGATCTTCAGAATCTTCCTAACACAATTCAAATGGAAACAATTCATTTTCCTGACATGGCGCTGGTAGACTATCCAGGTTCTACAGGCCAGTATAGCAGCTCTGTGGACCTTGAGTTTCATTACCTAAATGACTATGTTCTAAATATAAAGTTTCACCCACTGTATTTTGGAGAAACAGTTTTGTGTGAATTGGCTCTAGGGCAGGTCAGAAAACACTAATGGCATTTGCAAATGCTATTTAAAGTTTGCAAAATGCTTTCCATGTTACCTCATTTCATATTTGCAACAATTCTGTGAAGTAGGTGCTAGTCTTTATTGATCCTCTTCACACAAAAAAGCACTGTTATGTCCATCCAAGTTAGGATTCACCAAACAGCATAGAAGACTAGAGGAAGCAATAGAGACTAAAGTACAAACTCCTCATTCTGGAATTCAAAACCTTCCACAATCTGGTTCCCAATTATCTTTTCAGATATTTCAGATTTCACCCTTTTCACAAACTCTCTGTTCCAGCCAACCTGGCCCACTAGCTAGTCTCTGAATTCAACTTTCTGTCTTGTCTTTCCGAAGGGTTTCCCTCATGCAGAGTGTATCCCCTATTTGCTCAGCCTCTTTAGGGTTCCTAGATTCCTTCAAGACTTGTTTTATGAAATACTTTTTGATATCACTCCTACCAAAAATACTTTGTTTTTAATGTTTTCTCTCTTGTGTATTTTGTTTTAACTGTCCCCAAATGTAAATTCTTTGAAAGCAAGGACTATTGTTCTAGTCTGTACATCTGTAGTACTTAGCCCAGTCTTTGCACATGATAGGCATTTGATAAAGATTCATTGACTTCAGAATTTGTGACCAAAGAAGAACTAGAGATCATTATTGATCATGAAATAGAAAGTTTCGATTATATCAAGTTAAAAAGCTTTTATACAAACAAAACTAATGCAGACAAGAATAGAAGGGAAGCAATAAGGTTCTGATAAAGGTCTCATTTCCAAAATATATAGAGAATTGACTCTAATTTATAAGAAATCAAGCCATTCTCCTGTTGATAAATGGTCAAAGGATGTGAACAGACAATTTTCAGATGAAGAAATTGAAGCAATTTCCACTCATGTGAAAAGGTGCTCCAAATTATTATTGATCAGAGAAATGCAAATTAAGACAACTCTGAGATACAACTACATACCTGTCAGATTGTTTAAGAACAGGAAAAGATAATGACAAATGTTGGAGATGATGCGGGAAAACTGGGACACTGATGCATTGCTGGTGGAGTTGTGAATGGCTCCAGCCATTCTGGAGAGCAATTTGGAACTATACTCAAAAAATTATCAAACAGTGCATACTCTTTGATCCAGCAATGTTACTACTGGGCTTATATCCCAAAGAGATCTTAGAGGAGGGAAAGGGACCCACATGTGCAAAAATGTTTGTGGCAGACCTTTTTGTAGTGGCAAGAAACTGGAAACTAAGTGAATGCCCATCAATTGGAGAATGGTTGAGTAAATTATGTTATATGAATGTTATAGAATATTATTATTCTATAAGAAATGACTAGCAGGATGATTTCAGAGAGACTTGGAAAGACTTACACAAACTGATGCTAAGTGAAGTGAACTTAGAACCCATAGATCATTATACACTTCACCAACAATACTATATGAAGATGTATTCTGATGGAAGTGGATATCTTCGACAAAGAGAAGATCTAATTCAGTTCCAATTGATCAATGATGGACAGAATCAGCTACACCCAGAGAAAGAACACTGGGAAATGAGTGTGGACTGCTTGCATTTTTGTTTTTCTTCCCACGTTATTTTTATCTTTCTAAATCCAATTTTTCTTGTGCAACAAGGAAACTGTATAAATATGTACACATATATTATATTTATGATAGACTTCAACATGTTTAACATGTATGAGACTGCCTGCCATCTATGAGAGGGGGTGGAGGGAAGAAAGGGAAAAGTTAGAACAGAAGTGATTGCAAGTGTCAATGTTGAAAAATTTACCCATGTATGTGTTCTGTCAATAAAAACTATAATAAAAAAAAAAGATTCATTGACTTCAAGCTAATTGATGCAGAAAATACATTAAGAGGTCAAGGACAGAATAAGCCCAGCAAATCTGTAACATTGAATTTTAAAATTAATTCCTAGAAAATCACATATATTACTCATGACTTAGATTAAGCATCATATATATATATATCTTGATGATTTATCAAAAGGGCAGTCACTAAAGTGATTAAAAAGGAGTGCAAGTTAGAAATCAGAAATTGAAGTAGTTAAACAATTTCTAACTCAAATAGAGACTTGGGACTGAGACCTTGCCCCCAGTGAGCAGGAGGATGAGGTTTTAAGACAGACTAAATGTCTCTGGGTTCTACTTGAATAGCTGGCTGTTCCAAATTACAAGAGAGTTTGACTTCTGGAAGTAAAGACTCTTCTAGAAAGGAAAGATGCTCTTATGTTAAGACTTTGGGAGTTGACAAAGCAATAGTGCTTGTAAGTAATACTTTGGGGGTTGACCAAAGACCAGTAGGAATAGGCCCTTTGAGCGAACATTTTGGCATCTCAAGATTCTAGGAGCCCTAAGCATCAGGGGCAACTATCTCTCCATATGTAAGATCTGGTCACATGTTCCTTATGAGTATTTCCAACATATATTCGCTGTTCCCTGATAGGATGTGTGTGTATCTGTAGAACAATATGTCCCATGTTTACATTAAACACTCTATTGCTATTTTTCTTACAATATAATTTCTCTTGTTTTGAATTAATAGTGTCCTTTGGCTCAATAATTGAAGGAAACAATTGTTCAGGACATATAAACTATACGTCTTTAAATAGACTTTGAAATTATATATATGTATATATACATAATTAGAAAAACCCTACATCTGAACA
The DNA here is from genome assembly GCF_016432865.1 of Antechinus flavipes. NCBI lineage: Eukaryota > Metazoa > Chordata > Mammalia > Dasyuromorphia > Dasyuridae > Antechinus > Antechinus flavipes. The sequence goes on along the minus strand of NC_067402.1, from coordinate 66,850,771 downwards.
TCATTAATATAAGAGTACTTGAATTAGAATCATTAAGTTGGAAGTAACTTTGGAGTTCAATGTCCCAACCCATAAAAGAATCCTTTTTTTCAGTTTCTTTGATAGATGGTCATTTAGCCTCTGGCTATCTCTATGCCTGGAGTGTTCTCCTTTCTCATTTCCTCCTCCTGGCTTCCTTCAAGTCCCATTTAAGTCCCTCCTTTGTAATGTTCTCTCTAAAATGTAATGTTCTCTGTTGAGGTTTTCTTGGGGTCTCTGGAGGCAGCCTTCATTTCAGTTCAGTAAACACCACAGGAGTAGCCAGGGATTAAAGTCCAAATCCTTTATTGTCTCTTTCCAAGTCTTGTCTCCTGAGGCCGGGTTGGCTTTCTTACAGTCCAGATCCTTTATTATCTCTTTCCTGGGGCTGGGCAGCTTTCTGGAGAGCCTTTCAGTCTGGCCTTGGACTTAGTGGGGGAAGTGCAGGAGTCCAGGCCAGCCTCCAGGAAGGTCAAAGATCAAATTGAATTTCTCCCCTTGGTTCTGAGAGCTTAAGCTCCTGCTTCCAGTCCTTTGCCTTCTCTCAGAATGTCTCTGAATCCAAAAGTTTGTGTTTCAGCCTTCAGCCACCACAAAGGTGGATGATGGAATGAATCTGTCTCAGCCTCCGAGAGCTTCTAGTGAGCTTGTTTTTTTGGGCCCTGAGAGCTACTTGGTTATATACTCTACACTGAGTATAAATCATTATATCACTAGGAAACCATTATTTGTTGTACAATTAAATCAATGCTAAACTAGATTTAACCAGTGTCTCCTCAATTCCACTTAGTACATTGTTTCAAGTTCTGGCCCAAAACACTCCTTCTATAGGAAGGATATAGGATTTTTCTAATCTCTCTTTCTTCTAGTGCTTTCCTCCTATTGATTATTTCTTACTCCATCTCAGGTATAATTTTTTTTTAATAGTTGTTTCCATGTTGTTTCTTCCATTAGACTATGCACTCCTTGAGGGCAGGGAACCTTCTTTCATCTTTGTTATCTTCAGTACTCATTAGAGTACATAGCATATAGTAGGAAATTAATAAATATGTATTATTTATTATTGATTAACAATGTCCTTAATAATAGTATTTCACAAAATAATCCATTTATTCTTAGTTGGCTCTATTGTTTGAAAAATCCTTTCTTGCATTGATTCAAAATCTGGTTCCTTCTATCTCTTGTTCTTTGATTCCTCCAGCACCTAACAGTGCTTGCCATATAGTAAGCACTTAATAAATGCTGCTAATTGATGGATCTTCATTCTGTACTCTAGAAAATATAGAATAAGTGTAAAACAGACTTTAGAACAGTTATATCCAAGTCATTGCAGATATCTCATTTATATAATTTGCTCTCTTAACTATCCAGAGAACTTCTGAAAGCACACACAGAATTACGTTTTGTCCTGCTACCTTAATACTTATATAGACATATAAATATTACAATTTATTTTTAACTTTGTTGGTAACACCTCGTTTTTCTATAGATCTTTACACACAAATAGTAAAATTAAAAAAGTTCTCAATAGTATTTTATATTTCCAAATACATATATAATTTTCAACATTCATTTCTATAAAATTTTGTGTTCCAATTTTTTTCTACTTCCTTCCCCCACTTCTACCCTTCCCAAGACAGCAAGCAATCTGATATAGAGTAAATATGTAAAATTCTTCTAAATATATTTTCATATTTGTCATGTTGTGCAAAAAAAAATCAGAACAAAAGAGATAAAACTATGAGAAAGAAAAAGCAAGCAAGTAAAAAATGAAAGGTGAAAATACTATGCTTCCTTCTACATCCAGTCTCCATAGTTCTCTCTGGATGCAGATGGATCCCAAGTCTATTGGAATTATCTTGGATTATCACATTGTGAAGAAGAGCTAGATCTATCATAGTTGATCATCACATAATCTTGTGGTTACTATGTACACAAATATATTGACATATTGCCTCCTACAAGGTTCAACTTTTTTTTCATGCAGAACTTACATGGATTTAGCAGCTCTGAGCTGGAGGACTGATTTTGCTACCTCCTTGTATGTTCTAAAGGAAATTATTTACCTTCTCATTGTCTTAATTTCTTCATTTACAGATTCTAGGTAACAATGCTTCTGCCACCCACCACATAAGAGTGGTATGAGGGGAAATGCTTTGTAAATTTCATAATGCTATATAAATTTGTTACCATTTTATATTTCTCCTTAACATTTTTTATTATTTTTTAACCTTCTAATAGAATACTTTTGTACCTTTGGCCTCTTTTTGTATAATTATCATCAAACTAGCTCAATATCAAATTCCTGAAACTTCATTCTTTGCAAACATAATCGTTTTCTTAATTATTTGTTTTGTGGATCTTTGTTTTATTGGCTGTCTCATTCTACTATTTATTATTATAGTCCTAATGCATTTACTTATTAGATGTCATTGGTGTATCTTATCTTTCATTTGATTTATTTTTGTTGCTAAGTGCTTCAATTGTTATGAAAGGTACATGCCAACCAATAAATACAGTAAAACCCTAGTAATTTATACTATTGACTCTTATAATGGACAGAATGCTGAAGTTTAGAAAGCATGTGAACAAACATGATCTTCTGAAAGGTGCTTAATCAAATCCAATATCTTCTTTATGTCAGAAAAGTGATCTA